>NC_137220.1:258350-365850 GCF_949987685.1 Ammodytes marinus
ATCGGAAAAAAAAAAAAAAAAAATCTCAAATTTTGGTTGGGGGGGCACAGCTCACATCTGGGGGGGCACGGCCCCCCCTGGCCCCTGGCTACCGCCGGCCCTGTAACCCACAGTGGGCACAACTGTAGCTCAATGTGCAAAACTCTAACTACAGTCTGCACTGCCAACAGTCTCTGGAGCTGAACAGTTCACTTCACCTGCAAAACAGGTTCAGTGCAGCAAACACTATGAACCAGCCTCATTGAGATAACACACACTGTCACTCAGAACCTGCTCAGAGTACAAACACTATGAACCAGCCTCATTGAGATAACACACACTGTCACTCAGAACCTGCTCAGAGTATAAACACTAGCATCAAACCCCAATACACAAATTACAAACTTTTAATCTTTACAGTTTGAATAATTTTAGTTATTTCACACAAATTACGTAATATTTTCTTTGATGAAAGGGTGAAATTATTTCACATGAAATTGTTTATTTTATAACAAGCATTTGAGTGTTTTAGAACAATTTTGATTTGGTTTGTGCGTAGTGGTGGTTTTTTTTACCTATGTAGCTTATGTTTTGTGACAATTTCATTTTCTAGCATAACTCGACACTAACCTCCCCTATCATACAGTTGAGCCCATTACTCACTAACCTCCCCTATCATACAGTTGAGCCCATTACTCACTCCATTATTTTATAATCTACAACTAGGCTAAGTATTAAAACTATTTTGCCGTTTGCAGTTTTATCCCATGCAGAAAAAAATAAATCTGTGTTTTTTGTATAAGCGGTCTGGTTCCAGTTTATCCTGGGTCTTACACTGAATAATACTTGGTCGCATACACGATGGAGTGAAAATGACAAATCATCCTTTTATCACAGACGATAAAACAATACACAGCGAGGTCAGCGGCCAGTGCAGCACAGTTCAAGAAATAATAAGGAAGTTTGGGTAATAAAATACGTTTGGGAATATCAAAATGGCAATAAAATTAGATAAAGCTTGGCCAGCATTCTAGGAGTGAGCTGGCCTTCTTTATCAGTCTGTGAATACTTGGACTATAGACTCAGGTTAGGTCATTTAGATAGGACTGCAAGCACACACATATTACATTTTTTTTCAATTGCTAAAGCACAGTGGGCACAACTAAAACCACACGTGCAACATTCTTAACACAGTGTGCACCACACAAGTCCATGGGTTCTAAACTGTGTTTCCTTTTTCATTCATTTCACACAAAATGCAGTCAGAAACCTCATCGACCAAAACTCAAGAGCTCTTCTCCCATTCATAAACAACAACCTGCAAAACACTGTGTATTTCTGGCAAAAAATGTTTTTTTCCTGATTCGCTAAACCAGTACCGTAAAGTCTAGAAAAGCTGCGCCGGTCAAAATAGAAGCGCCCCGTCAACATTTAAAATGTAAATCCTTTATTGACTACAGATCCGGGTCCGTATAGGACGGCGTCTGGGTCCGGACAATGCTAAGTATGATGTACAAGGCTAAGGAAGGGAGGGGGGGATTCAGAATCCCCCAGAGCATTACAATTCAGGATCGGTTTGAATAGTGTGTAAGTTACACATACAGTATTACAGGAGAGAGAGAGAGAGAGAGAGAGAGAGAGAGAGAGAGAGAGAGAGAGAGAGAGAGAGAGAGAGAATATATAATAGTTTATTGTAAGGGAATTTGGTGACAAACTTAACCTCAGTCTTTTCATGTTTAGTTATTTATACATTTTAATCAACTGAAATTGTGAGTCTGGCACATTGTCTCTGTAAGGAGACCTCTCTCTCTCTCGCTCTCTCTCCCTCTCCCTCTCTCTCTCTCACACACACACAACTCAGTCGTGCGCTGGAACGGTGCAAAATATGATAATAGTGGGAAACAGGTGAGTGTGTTGTTTGGGCGCTGACCTGCTATAGGCTAATCACTACACTACCATTCCAAAACTGTGGAAACAGATATAGTCAAAAACTTGAGGTGACACTGACACGTAGATCTGCAGTGACAATCCGCGAGTCGCGGCCGATAATCAGTGTGCATTAATCAATACAATCGGCCATATAAAACATGCAATTTTTCTCCTTATCAATCTTCCCGTTTTCTGTTTTGTGCCCCCGAGAGCTTTCTTTTCTGCCTCTCCAACTTTAGGTCCCTGTCATCAGATGACAACACGATTCAAATGAAAGCTCTCGCGCTCCAGCGCGTGCTCGAGGGGGCGCACACTGGAGCGCTATAGTGTGGGGAGGAGGAGGCGAAGGAGCGGGGGCGCCGCCTTATCACTGACGTGCTTCTGTTATTGATCATATTATTTACACAAACGCTGTTAAATACAGAAAAATGCCGACTCCAAATAATTTTCCCCCGATCGCTTTGGCGCCCCTCTGCGCTGCATATAGTGCATACCCACTTTTTGCGCCACTGCCCCCTCTGGCAACATCTGAGAATGGACCATCAACATGATGGTCCATGATGTTATCATGTAAACATCTGGTCAATGATCAAATTCCTTTGTGATTTTCTCTACTTATGACATCTATTGCAGCATGTCCGTCCTGGGAGAGGGATCCTTTACTTTGTCGACTCTCTGAGAGTTCTTCAAATGTTTTAATCCCGGTAAAGTTTTTTACTGGGAGTTTTTTCTCAGCCGAGCTAAGGGTGTAAGGGCAGGGTGTCATATTGTATCATATTGTATGGAATGTAAAGCCCACTGAGGCAAATGTCTATGTGTGAGTAGATTTGATTTTGATCGGACATTAATTATTGGCACAACAGAACACGCGTACGACCGAGTTCTCCTACACCGCAGCAAACAGGCCTTATGCAGAGCCGGTGCATAGGCTCCATGTCAAATCATATCATATGCTCTAGTGCGGGAATGTGGCAATGGAGGATTTGCAGTACATGAGAGAACTGGATATGCCAGCGAATATGAGAGCAGTGAATCTAAACCAGATACAGACACTGAGTGCGTTTCCATGGCACAACTAGATTGGATTATCACATATATCGAACGAGACACTCGAACGGACCGTGTCACTTGTCTGTCAGACAGACAGACAGACAGATAGATCCTCCTGGCAGGATGCAGCCAGTTGGACAGAGTTGGTCTGGTCAGGTTTCATGAACTTCCCCCTGATCCCCCTGGGGCGACTGTGTCTCAGGTGGTAGAGCGGGTCGGCCGATGATCAAAGGGTTGGAGGTTCGATCCCCGCCCTGCCACCTGTGTCATGGTTGTTGTGTCCCTGGGCAAGACACTTCACCCACCTTGCCTGGTGTGAATGTGTATGACTGCTGTATGTTTGAGGTGGTGGTCGGAGGGGCCGTAGGCGCTGAATGGCAGCCACACTTCCGTCAGTCTGCCCCAGGGCAGCTGTGGCTACTATCGTAGTTTACCACCACCGGTATGACTGTGTGTGAACGAATGGAACCTGGAACCCTGTAAAGAGCTTTGAGTGCCTTGAAAAGAGCTAGATAAATCCAATCCATTATTATTATTATTATTATTATTATTATTATTATTATTATTATTATTACTGATCCAGTTTCAGCATTAATATTGTATTAACTATTCCAGGACACGTTTCTTCCTTCTTCCTCAACCATTCCTAATGTGTCTCCCCACACACACTGTCAGAGCTTAATCTCAAAGGACAACACACACCCACCACTTCACCATTATGCCCTGTGTGTGTGTGTGTGTGTGTGTGCTTGCATGTGCGTGTGCGTGTGTGTTTTAGACCAAGCATTATTTTTACTTTTCATTAAATAAAACAGTGATTTGTTCCTTTATCATTCTTAAATAAACCATGAAATTGTTTGGACAAAATGATACTAAGGTCAATGAATTCAGACTGAATGCATTTTGGTATTTCCTTTATTCACTCGGCCCTGAACAGAAATCCCTGAGAAGAACTTTAACTATAAGTTTAGTTCATGATTACTTTAAAGTGTCTGAAGGAACTTTAGAACGTTAGTAGGCCGTTTCGAACACAGCCATAGTTCCCCAACAATTCTGGTTAGGCCTGGTTAGGCCTGCTTTATCCTGGTTTAGCCTGGTTAGGCCTGGTTTAGCCTGGCCTGCTTTAGCCTGGCCTGGTTTGGTTGGTCAGACATTGGGGCGGATGGCGGCGTAGTTCTTTGTGACTCCAGAGAATCTGACGATGTGAATCTCGGGGTTTTTCTCTTTGAAATCTTGCCACAAGTATTCAGGAGACAGCACCTTACTGGGCTTATTCACCCACATGTACCTGCACACACACACACACACACACACACACACACACACACACACACACACACACACACACACACACACACACACACACACACACACACACACACACACACACACACACACACACACACACACACAGAGAGAGAACAGACATCAGACAATACAACCACAGTTAAAGGTAGAGTCAGTGATTCTGGAGAACGCTTGTTGTCAAAATACATTTTAACCAATCAGGGGCTGCCTTCCACTAACAGACAGACAGTGGGGAGGGTCCGGTTCTCTCATTCTCTTCCACTAGATCGCATTACATTAATCACTTTCTATGGGAGACACAGACACAAAGACACACACACAAAGACAGACACACACACAGACACAAAGACAGACACACACACACACACACACACACACACACACACACACACCTGTTCAGGTGACTCTCTTCTTGCCAAGCCGCCTCCACCTTCTCCTCTGCGTCGGCCTCAAAGTTGGATCGGCAGGTTTTGGCCAAACGCTGAACTGATGTTAAAAAAGATTTGATTTGATTTATAAGCACAATAAAAACAACAAGAATAACATCGGTAACCCAAATAAAACATACAGCTCTGGAAACATTCAGAGACCACTCCAAATGTCCAGCGTCTCTCGTTTTACTATCTATAGGCATCTGTTTGAGTAGAATGAACATTTTGGTTTTATTCTATAAACTACTGACAACATTTCTACCAAATTCCCCCAAAAAATATTGTCTTTTAGAGCATTTCCATGAAGTAATGTAGAGATGAAGATTGAAGAACAATCCAGACTGGTCTATATATACATACGTACAAAGGAAATATTTAAAAATAAACTAATTCTGCAGGTGACATTGTTTTAATCACAGATTTCTTTCTTTAATTGTAAAAAAAAACTATTAAATTCACAAAGTTATATAGAGGTTAGAAAAGTTAAGTTAGGTTTCTTCATTACTTTATTAGTCAATGGTTACATTGAAATTCATCTTTCCTCAACACAGGGTCAGCCATAGTACAGACAGACAGACAGACAGACAGACAGACAGACAGACAGACAGACAGACAGACAGACAGACAGACAGACAGACAGACACACTCCAGAGGGGGTCCTCACATAGGGTCAGCCATAGTACAGACAGACAGACAGACAGAGAGACAAACAGACAGACACACTCCAGAGGGGGTCCTCACACAGGGTCAGCCATAGTTTGGGGTTAAGTGTCTTGCTCAAGGACACAATGGTAGAGATGGTGGGCACCATATATGTAATAGCAGCCACCACTTTCCAGTGCCGGGGATCCAACCAGAGACCTAATGGTTACTGGGAGGAACCAGAGACCTCATGGTTACTGGGAGGAGGAACCAGAGACCTCATTGTTACTGGGAAGAACCAGAGACCTCATGGTTACAGGGAGGAGGAACCAGAGACCTCATAGTTACTGGGAGGAACCAGAGACCTCATGGTTACTGGAAGGAACCAGATACCTCATGGTTTCTGGGAGGAACCAGAGACCTCATGGTTACTGGGAGGAGGAACCAGAGACCTCATGGTTACTGGGAGGAGGAACCAGAGACCTCATGGTTACTGGGAGGAGGAACCAGAGACCTCATGGTTACTGGGAGGAGGAACCAGAGACCTCATGGTTACTGGGAGGAACCAGATACATCATGGTGACTGGGAGAAGGAACCAGAGACCTCATGGCTACTGGGAGGAGGAACCAGAGATCTCATGGTTACTGGGAGGAACCAGATACATCATGGTGACTGGGAGGAACCAGAGACCTCATGGCTACTGGGAGGAGGAACCAGAGATCTCATGGTTACTGGGAGGAACCAGATACATCATGGTGACTTGGAGGAACCAGAGACCTCATGGTTACTGGTAGTATGTCCTAGAGAACTCTAGGACATACTACCAGTCCAGAGAGTCAGAAACAGACAGACAGACAGACAGACAGACAGACAGACAGACAGACAGACAGACAGACAGACAGACAGACAGACAGACAGACAGACATATACCTTCCCTCAGTGTCCCTCCGAAGGCTCCCCCACAGTAGTAGAAGTCTCCCTCCCCCGGCCCGATGTACGCTCTGGACTCTGGTCTGCGCTCGTACGGGAACTTGCTCCGGTCGTCTCTGTAGTAACCTGCAGACACATAGAAACATGTGATAAAAACATGATGAAAAAGGGGCACAGTGGTTACAGCCCCCCCTCACATTTGACATTTCACACAATATTTTGACGCAAAAAAGGGTCATTTTGTCCATCAAATAATGAGCTAATATCTACCCACCCCACCCCTACCCATCCCAGCCTGACTGTCTACTGTATTGAAGTGTTTGTCCAAATAAGGATTACAGAAGGAGCAGTATTTTCTGATGTATACAATGGAAGAAGGCTGTAACCAACCAGAGGATTGTACTGTCAGTCATTTCCCTTCTGCCTGTTATTGCCGACTAACGCGTTGATATGAGATCGCAAGCGTTCGAAGTTCACGGGAGCGGCAGTTCCACGGGAGTGCGCCCGCTTGTCGTGCCACCTGACAGAATGCCGCGCCTTCTCTCTGCCCGCTCGCCTCTCCATTGAGAATACATTGCCAGGGGCGACAAACGCGTTCCGTCTGAAACGCCCGCAATGCGTTAATATGAGATGAGGCTGTTGTGTACTGACCTGGGTGCAACACAGCCACCAGTCCTCCCAGTGACTCCGTTCCCCAGCGACCATGGAACTTAGAGTCCACGTCCAGGCAGAAGATGAAGTCATGTTCCTGGAGCTTCTCCTCCACCAGCGTCTGGATGAACTCCATCCTACGCGCTGAGATCTGCTGCCAACGGTCTGAACTGGGCACCGCACGCACCGTCAGCTGGGGAGACACGGATAGGTGAGAAGAACTGACATGACATTCATTATTGTGAGTGAGTGAGTGAGTGAGTGAGTGAGTGAGTGAGTGAGTGAGTGAGTGAGTGAGTGAGTGAGTGAGTGAGTGAGTGAGAAACACATGCAGGTGTCCTTGCCTCTGCAAGGGACTGGCAGCTGTTTGAAGACCTTGAGCAACAACTGAAGTTCCTACAAAGTGACCACCACCTTGAGACCAGACATTGTTCTCCTGTCCCAATCCACCAAGCTCGTGCTTCTGTTGGAGCTCCCAGTCCGTTGGGAAGAAGCTTGGAAGAGGTTAGGAAGCTAACCAAGGACCAGGGACCTGGTTAGCAGTTTACAGCTGGATGGAGAGCGTGTACCTGTCTGCCGGGGGCCATCTTGACTGAGGGCACGTCCTCCGGCCGGTCGGTGAAGACGTACATGTGAACGCTGAAACCAACGAAGAAGTGCTGCTCTGCTGTCTCCAGGAAGTCCTTCAGGAACATGGTGTATCTGTTCAGAGGTCAGAGGTCAAACCACAATCATTAGCTGTGTTGGGAAAGCCTACTAACGTCCTACTAGCGTCCTACTCATACTAAAAGCCCTACTAACGTCCTACTAGCGTCCTACTCATACTAAAAGCCCTACTAACGTCCTACTAACGTCCTACTCATACTAAAAGCCCTACTAACGTTCTACTAACGTCCTACTCATAATAAAAGCTCTACTAACGTCCTACTCAGACTAAAAGCCCTACTAACGTCCTACTAGCGTCCTACTCATACCAAAAGCCCTACTAATGTCCTACTCAACTAACGTCCTACTAGCGTCCTACTAACCTCCTACTCATACTAAAGCCCTACTAGCGTCCTACTCATATTAACGTCCTACTCATACTAACGTCCTACTCATACTAAAAGCCCTACTAACGTCCTACTCAGACTAAAAGCCCTGCTAACGTCCTACTCATACTAAAATCCCTACTAACGTCCTACTCATACCACCCTCCTACTCATACTAAAATCCCTACTAACGTCCTACTCATACTAACGTCCTACTCATACTAAAAGCCCTACTAATGGCCTACTCATACTAAAAGCCCTTCACGTCCAACTCTGATTGGAAGGCAGCCCCTGATTGGTTCATGTAGTCATCAATCTAGCCTCCAGTCAGACCGGACCCTTCCCACTTTCTGTCTGTTAGTGGAAGGCAGCCCCTGATTGGTTCATGTAGTCATCAATCTTGCCTCCAGTCAGACCGGACGCTCCCCTTTGTCTGTCTGTTAGTGGAAGGCAGCCCCTGATTGGTTCATGTCGTCATCAATCTAGCCTCCAGTCAGACCCTCCCCACTGTCTGTCTGTTAGTGGAAGGCAGCACCTGATTGGTTAAGGGATGAACATTAGGTCAGAACGCAGGCCCTGATTGGCTGGAGCATTCTTTTGACCAGGCTCCTCCCCACGGAGATTGAAGGAGTGAGTGAGTGAGTGAGTGAGTGAGTGAGTGAGTGAGTGAGTGAGTGAGTGAGTCTTTCTTCTTACTTGCCCACAGCGAACACAGTGGCTGACATGCTGATGTTCTGTAGTTTGAAGACGCTGTCCAGCAGCAGAGGCTCAAAGGTTCCCTCCCACACCACCGGGGCCAGCCAGGGAGACAGGGAGACGACATCAGTACGGCTATACAGACAGACAGGCAGGGAGAGAGACAGGGAGATGACATCAGTACGGCTAGACAGACAGACAGACAGGGAGATGACATCAGTACGGCTAGACAGACAGACAGACAGGGAGATGACATCAGTACGGCTAGACAGACAGACAAGCAGGGAGAGAGACAGGGAGATGACGTCAGTACGGCTAGACAGACAGACATGCAGGGAGAGAGACAGGGATACAGGGAGACGACATCAATACGGCTAGACAGACAGACAGGGGGACAGGGAGACTGGGAGACGACATCAGTACGGCTAGACAGACAGACGGGGACAGACAGGGAGAGAAACAGACAGACAGAGAGAGAGAGAGACAGAGAGACAGACAGGGGGAGAGACAGACAGACAGTGAGAGAGACAGACAGGGAGAGAGAGACAGACAGGGGGACAGACAGATAGACAGGTAGAGAGAGAGAGACAGACAGGCAGTGGGACAGGGAGAGAGACAGAAAGACAGGCAGGCAGGGAGAGAGACAGACAGACAGAGAGACAGACAGACAGTGGGAGAGACAGACAGACAGGGAGAGAGAGAGACAGACAGACAGAGAGACAGACAGGGAGAGAGAGACAGACAGGGGGACAGACAGATAGACAGGTAGAGAGAGAGACAGACAGGCAGTGGGACAGGGAGAGAGACAGACAGACAGTCAGGGGGAGAGACAGACAGGGATAGAGGCAGACAGACAGACCGACACAACTTCAGTACGGCTAAGATTACACAGACACACTGACTTAATGACAGTTCAAGCACTATTTCTTCAGTTCCCGTGGTGTGGATGAATAATAATCACGTTACTCAGTATTAACATTTGAAGTCAAATACAGTAGAGCAGTGATACTCACCCATTGGTGATGCTTGGCTGTTTATACTGCAGACTGAAACACACAGTCACACAGACAGACAGGGAGAGAGACAGACAGACAAACACACAGTCACACAGACAGGCAGGGAGAGAGACAGACAGACAGACAGACTATGCGTTAACAAACACCGTCTCTTGAAGAGTGTCTATATGCTATTATTAAACGCCTTGCTCCTAAAGGTGTATTCAGTGATTCAAGGCAAGGCAAGTTTATTTATATAGAACAATTCAGACACAAGGACATTCAAAGTGCTTTACAGAGGCAAGATTAAAATACATAATACAAATAATACATTTAAAAGCGAATGAATAGAAGTAGAACATTTACATTAAATTAAAATTACAGGTTAAAATGGAAACAGAAAAGTCTTTCCAGAGATTCTAAAAGCTGCTTCTCAAGAGAATACTTGTTTCAAAATCTATTTCCGTCAGAAATCAGTGAATATCTCATCATGATCTACCACCTGTCTGTCTGTCTGTCTGTCTGTCTGTCTGTCTGTACTGTTTAAAAACTCTTGAAAAATAGGTAAAAAAAGATACACAATTCAAGGTGTATTTCACTTGTAATAAGTCAACATGGAACAATTGACTTCACTTGGTAAGATGTGGAATTTGTAGGAACGTTTATTCATACAGGTAAATCCCATTGAGACCTTTCATCTATAGGGTTAGGGTTATACAGGTGAATCCCATTGAGACCTTTCATCTATAGGGTTAGGGTTATACAGGTGAATCCCATTGAGACCGGAGACTCTTTATCAAGGGAGACCTGTTCCCATTCCCACGTTACCATTCACACACATTCATACACCGATAGCAGCAGCAGCTACCACGCAAGCTAACTATCTGGAGACATTTAGGGTTCAGTGTCTCTTTGCCCAGGGACACTTGGACATGTGGCGGGGAGACGGGGGATCCAACCACTGACCCTGTAACCCAGTGGACGACCTCGCTACACACTGAGCTACAGACGCCCCAGACAGACAGACAGACAGACAGACAGACAGACAGACAGACAGACAGACAGACAGACAGACAGTAACCCAGTGGACGACCACCCTACACACTTCACCACAGATGCCCCAAAATAAGAATCAATATTTAAGCCTTTCATAAAGCCCTGGTCTGATGTACTCACTCGTCAGGAGACTCCAGGTGGGACAACTCGTTCTTCATTTGTTTATGAGATCTGTGGAAACAATTACAGTCAATCCCTGCGTTCCGAATCTCATACTTTCTATATATAGTATGTAGAAAAAAGATTTAGGATGTCCCGATTCTTGTGGCCAGATTTAGGATGGTTAGAAGTACCCGGATGTCCTACTTCATCCGGCCAAGATTGTTAGTGTTTGAAAACTGCATCATATTTGGGCGATTCTGACCCACAATCCAGTGCGCACGTGAAGTGACGTCACATCGACAAAGCCTCCATATGAAAACACACAGACACAAAAGAGGAAAAAAGGCAGGCTGCATATGCTAGGACAGTGCTTCTCAAATGGTGGGCCGCACCCCCCCTGACAACTCACTGCGCCCCTTGGGGGTTGTCAGGGGGGGGGCGCGGGCTGCCTTGATTTCCAAGGGTGGTAGGATGGCCTAGAGGTAAGGTGGCCGACCAGTAACCATGAGGTCGCTGGTTCGATCCCCGGCACCGGACAGGAGGGTGTGAGTCGTAAAACTAGCAGAGGCTGGTATTGTGTCTACGGTGCCCACCATCTCTACCATTGTGTCCTTGAGCAAGACACTTAACCCCAAAACTGCTCCAGGGGCGCTGCACTGCGGCTGACCCTGCGCTCTGACCCCCTCCGAAGTGTGGTAACTTGAGAGGGGATGTGCGAAAAGACAAATTTCAATGTGCCTCGTGTACAACTGACAAATAAAGATAACTTAACTTAACTTAACTGACCAAAACAAAAATATTTTTTTTAAGTGCTAGCAAGCGCGATGAGTGTTTATGTATGATCATATCCGCGCGAAAGGCCGCGATTTGCAGTAAATACATGTCTGCATGTGTCTACCAAGTGTCTCTGTAGGCTATTTAAAAATAAATCAAGCAAGTAGACTAATAATAACATTAATGAATTATTGGTTATCGCATCACAGAAGGCCTATTGGCCTATAATAATACAAAAACACCACCTTAACTATGTTTACAGTTTAAAATGTTTTGAATGAAATGCAAACCTCAGTGAATCATTTGCTCGTGTTTCTCTGTCCTGAGATTCACACAGACTGAGCAGTCTTGTTTAAATGTTACAAATTTAGCTAATAAACTGAACTTTGAATTTTTTTGTTGCAGAAGTTCTCAGCTGGTTATCGCATCACAGAAGGCCCATTGGCCTATAATAATAATAAAAAAATTAGGGCTGTCAAGCGATTCAAAATATTAATCTAATTAATTACAGGCTCTGTGATTAATTAATCTAAGTCAGGGGTTTCAAACTCATTTTCACAAAGGGCCGAATTACGACTTGATAATCACACGAAGGGCCAGAAATGTAGCTTACTGACATGCCTTCTTTTTAATCCAAAAATCAAACAACATATCTAGGTATATAACCTGCGTACATACAGGGGCATAGGCTAGGTTTTGTTTATATATTTTGGGGGACAAATTATAGGTGGGGGGTATGGGGGTGCTCCCCCAGAAATGTTTGTGCGTCAAACACTTAATTTCCTGTATTCTGGTAGTTTATTCTGTTTCTGTTTTCTGCGTTAATTTATTGTAGAAATGTCTTTATTTTTGTAAAGGAAAAGACAACATTCAGGTTCCTGGTGAAACAATTCTAAAGGACTATAATGCAGTAAGGCTCTCAGGCATCCTGGATTGAGCCACAATATGTTTTCTCTTGGATTTTTCTAAACTTTCTGCATATTCAAAACATCACGTTTTTTTATTTTATTTTTTATAGGAATCATGACGCAGCAGTGTTAACTATTTATGACACTTTACATTGGTAATGAAATGCAAAGCCACCATTGGAAACAAAACGGGTGGGCTATCAGCGGCTATCTAACATTAGCTAGTGAGCTATATTGTAACTTGAGGCAAAAGTTAGAAACCAGATAATGTTAGCATTCATCCTTAGACAGTTTGTTAACAGAATTTAATTTGCTTTATTGTATAATATTTTAATGCACAATACATGCTTTCTGGCTGTTGAACTTTGTCCCAGTTTTGCTACAAGTGTTATTTAGCCTTGAAGAAGAAACTGCCTAATAAGATTTTGGCACAATACAGAGGTATGACGCATTCATGTGCACAGTAAGAAAAGACTCCCTAAATTTCCCATATCCTGTTATCTGCCTAATTAAAAACATTTCTGCTTTCGCCAGCAAAAACAAGGGCTGGACACACCAAACTTAGTATGTGTTTGCGCACACACCAACTTCTCTTGCATATAATCTCTGTACACTGTTCATTCGATGTATTCAATCATGTAACCCCATTTGTGATGCATGTTGTTTGACCCTTGCATGCTGTTTGCAAGTAAATTCACCTGCTTCCAAGAAGGCCTGACTCAGTTTCAATTATTCAAACACTTGGGTAGTTTGATGAAATAATTCTAGTAACACAGTTGACACAATCAATCATCAATATTAGCATGCTATTTAGCTACATAGATTGGCCTATTTACAGCCATTAGAAAACTGACATATTTTCTTCAATGCAAGTTCATCAATTCATGGCTTAAAATCCTGAGCTGTGGAACTTTCAGCAGACATTCCTAGTGGTAAGCTGCGAGTGTCCTAACGGTTGGGAGCGTGTGCGACGTGCGGATATGGCACAGGCTCCACATGAGAGAAAAAAAAAAAAAAATAATGTTTTTTTTTATGCGGGCCAAATTTAATAGAATTGCCGAATTGGTTCGCGGGCCAGATTAAATATCGAAACGGGAAAGATTTGGCCCGCGGGCCAGAGTTTGACACCCCTGATCTAAATGAATCGCATACTTATATAACACTTTTATACCTGTTTATAAACAGCTGTATAGCCTACCGTCTCTCTCTCACACAAAGAAGGAAAAAAAGACAGGCATATGCTTGGAAGAGTGAGAGGGAGCGGGTGTCCGTTTGAAGGAGATGATCGCAGCTAGCAAACAAAAGTGAGACAGAGGAAGATTGAGAGATACTGTTTTGAACCTATTGTTAATTAGGCACCCACTAAATCAATAATGCACAGACACTGCGGAGAATAACATAAGACGTATTCCTACCTTCATGCTTATTTGCCCGGAGCTTCCCATAAAACATCCCTCTCTATGCTTCTTTCTTTACTCTTTAATCCCGTGCGGGCCGTGTCCGCAAGCTACAGGTGCAGCTCCGCTATCGCCTCACCTCTTCTGCACCGGGTCAAAGGGCAATATAAGCTCAGTGAATCATTTGCTCTTGTTTCTCTGTCCTGAGATTCACACAGACTGAGCAGTCTTGTTTAAATGTTACACATTGAGCTAATAAACTGAACTTTGACAGAAAATAATTGAGAACCACTGTGCTAGGAAGAGTGACGGGGGAAGGGTCCGTTTATACGGGAGACGAGGGTTAGGGTTAGGGTTAGGGTTAGGGTTAGGGTTAGGGTTAGGCTAGCAAACAAAAGTGAGATGGGAGATTGAGAGATACTGAGAGTTTTGAACCTACATTGTTAATTCACCCACTAAATCAATAATGCACAGACACTGCGGAGAGGAAGGTGTGAAAGACCGGCTAATCTGCATCTACACATACATGCACTCACAGACACACACACACACACACACACACACACACACACACACATATATTCCTTTCTGATGACTAGACGCCTGTAAATTTGACTGACAATTTTTGTTTTATCTGTAATTCACGTTTACTGTAATACTATTATTTTTATTTAATGTTTTATGCATTTATTTAGATTTGTTTATTTATTTATTTCAAGCTATTTTATTTGCCACTATTATTATTACCGTTATTATTTTATTTTCATGGTTCCCCCTAGGTTCTATGACTAAGACAAAGTCACCTGTTCACATATACTATAGCGATTGTATGAACAAAAAAAAGTTAAAAAAAAATGTATATAGTTGTATAGTAGTTATGTTTTCAACATAAGTTATACGGTTAATTTAATTTCAATGTTCATTGCCAGACTCCCAAGAAAGAAGCTTTCAAAAAAACTTCTTTATGAAGGTTTGTGTTACACATGGGAAAAATAGTATTTTTTGGAAATCTGTTTTTACGTTTATTGTGTGATTTTGGGTCCAATATGATCATTTAATATGTAAAAAAGATAGAAATAACTATCAGGTCCTATATGTGAGGGTGTGCAGAACAGAAATATACTAAACATTGGCATGATGAACATTTCTTAATGTAGTTTAGTAAGGATCATTCAAAAGTATGGGAGAACGGGGGAATCTGAGGCATCGGGTAATGTGAGCCACCCCCTGTATCTAGGCAACGGAAAACATTTGTGGTCATGTGAGATATATGTTTTCAAGCCCCTCTCATTTCCCCATGGCCCTGAAAGAGAGGACCTCATGGTGCTGTGGTAAGCATGTTTTTTTCACCAAAATAGGTATGTTGCATGTAAAAGTAAATGTTCTTGCTGTCAACTTAATCAACTGTTGTGCCAAAGCAAATGTATTCACGTAGTTCTGGAATGTGTGGCTAGCTTTCAGGATTATTACTGTTACAATATGTGTTGTTATGGTAGTTTCAGAGTGGAAAAAGTAAGTGGATCAATTTACCCCACAGCTGGGGTAAAGTGAGCCACATGACAACTTTTTTTGAAACAATCATATTTTCACTGCCCTTTGTCTTGAAAAAATTCTGCTAATGCCCATTTCTAGGAAACATCCTGAATTAATGGGGCATGTGTAAATTTGAGTGATAAATAATTTTAGCTCGCTTAGAGGGGAGCAAATGTAAAAAGTGGCTCAGATTACCCCGTTCTCCCCGGCTAAAATAGCCCCGGGCCTCAGAGGGTTAAGTGAATGGTGGCGTCCCTATTTTTTATTTTTATTTTTTATTTTTTTTAACCGTTATTTATACAGGTAAATCCCATTGAGACCGAAGACTCTTTATCAAGGGAGACCTGTTTTCCTTTCCCACGTTACCATTCACACACACATTCATACACCGATAGCAGCAGGCTAACTATCAACATTCACACGAGGCAAGGTGGGTGAAGTGTCTTGCCCAACACAACCATGACACAGCTGGCAGGGCGGGGATCGAACCTCCAACCCTTTGATCATCAGCCGACCCGCTCTACCACCTGAGCCACAGTCGCCCAACTTTAGTAAATTATTAATGTATTGTTATTTTCAGATTAATTTCTAATATCAAAATGAATCCGAATGAGCCGTAACCACTACACACTGAAGTTTGTCTGTTCTGAGCTACTGTACAAACATGGCGGTGCAACAGGTCACAGATAGAAGAGGTTATTCTACACTAATTAAAACACACTGATGAATATCGTATCCCATCTCTACCAACTCTGTTCTGACACATGAAAACAAACACTACACACTGCACCTTGTATTGTTGTGGGTCTATCAGTATATTCAAATTACATTTAGTGTGTGTGTGTGTGTGTGTGTGTGTGTGTGTGTGTGTGTGTGTGTGTGTGTGTGTGTGTGTGTGTGTGTGTGTGTGTGTGTGTGTGTGTGTGTGAGTGTGTGTGTGTGTGTGTGTGTGTGTGTGTGTGTGCGTGTTACCTGCAGTTCTGGGTGATGTAGTTGTACGTCAATCTGTGAATTCAAACACAAACATAATCAATAATTAATAACTGACCTCTAGTCACACACACACACACACACAAGCACCCACACACACACACACACACACACACACACACACACATTATAGTTACTCACAGCAGCAGGACCATTGCTGACAGCAGAGTCACAGTCACAGTTCTACCAGGAAACAACGCCATGTTCAAACCTGCAGAGAGGACACATGTGACTTCTTTGTCTACTTGTGATCGGATTCCATGAACCCGCTCTGTATGTAAATCAACACGTACATCATTTCCATTTGCGTTGGTGTTTTTAACCGGTGATGTTCCAACATGTAAACATACAGGGCTGTATCGGTGATGTTCCAACATGTAAACATACAGGGCTGTATCGGTGATGTTCCAACATGTAAACATACAGGGCTGTATTGGTGATGTTCCAACATGTAAACATACAGGGCTGTATTGGTGATGTTCAAACATGTAAACATACAGGGCTGTATCGGTGATGTTCCAACATGTAAACATACAGGGCTGTATCGGTGATGTTCCAACATGTAAACATACAGGGCTGTATCGGTGATGTTCCAACATGTAAACATACAGGGCTGTATTGGTGATGTTCCAACATGTAAACATACAGGGCTGTATCGGTGATGTTCCAACATGTAAACATACAGGGCTGTATTGTCCTATTCATTCTGGTGCATCACTGGATCACATAATGTGGAAGCTTCTGAAGAAACATTATGTTTTTCCATTAGAATATCTGTTAAAAATGAATGAACTACACGTCATCAATCAAAATGAGTGTGCGACGTGATCCCAATTTAGTATAATTTAATATGACCAAGTCAGCATGTAATTATTGAAAATAATGGGTTTTGTGTTGACTACACATTATTTTATTGAAGGTGAACTGACCATGTGGTTATTATAAGACTTAATGGAACATTTAGTCATTAAATGGCCCTTCAGATCCTACATTTAAATCTGACACATCCTTTCTTTATACTTGTTATGTTTCCACGATAAAAGCAGCTCAGCCAGAATGATTCAAGGTGTTCAGAAACGCCCTGCAGGTTTCACTGATGACGTGAGCTCAGACTACAATCAACCTGCTGTTGATTCTACTGAACGAACTAACAATACTACATGTGAAACTTTATAAACGCATTGTTCTTTAACTCGGATTTAAACTCTACAGCAAATTTCAAATAGATATAAAGAAACAGCCAATCAGCATCAAGAAACATTTCTACCGTCCAGTTAAACAGCGACACAGCACAATGTGATCAAAGTGATCCTGATGATCAGACATTATATATATCAACAGGTTTCTGTGGGAGGATTCTCACCTGCTGAGCTGACTTCAGGTCGACTTACAGACACTTTCCAGCTTCATGTGGAGGAAACACAGAGAGAAGATGCTGCTCATTCCATCCTGCTCAGTCCTGGTGTTATACCACAATCAAAGTTTAATATCAAACACGGAAGCAGGTGTGGCTAATCTCGTAGTTTACCACCACCGGTATGACTGCCAGGAAAAGCGTCTCTGAGTGCCTCGGCAATAAAGCGCTATAAAACCTATCAATTAAACTGCAGTTTTCTCTGGAAAGTCCCGACTCTTTAATTTCACTTCTCTGATTGTATCAAGCCTGGACTGTTTTTGACGAATGCTTACACACATGTTTGGCCCACTGTGTCAAAACACACAGGCAGAATAGGACAAAGCACATGGAGATAAACTTCCAACTTATACGTAGGGATGGGAATTGTTAAGAATTTAACGATTCCGATTCCGATTCTGCTTCTCGATCCGATTCCTTATCGATTCTCTAATCGATTCTCATTGGGTGAGAGAATAAGTACAAATTAGTTTGTTTGTATTAACTCTCTTTAATATCTGATCAGAGGTGTGTCTAGTCTGTGCCTTGAAAGATTATCAAGAGTAGGCTACTTGAGGATTAGGAAAATGTCAATTTTCACATTAATTGGTCCAAACAAAAAAAAAAATGTTTGGCTTTTAAGCCCAAATGCCATTATGTTCCTAAAAACTAAAAACACAGACTGAAAACAGTCAAGGAAGAGCTTGTGCCTTTTGGAATATTAACAGTGCTGATTGGCACTTGAAACCAAATTCAACTGACATAATAAATATAAACAAGTCTTTTGAAGGCAAGGCAAGGTAAGGCAAGTTTATTTCTAAAGCACAATTCAGACACAAGGCCACTCAAAGTGCTTTACAGGGGCAAGATTAGAATACATAAAACACATTATAAAACATTTAAAAGCGAATAAAAGAAGCAAATAAAATGAAAATTGCAGGTTAAAATGGAAATAAAAAAGTCTTCAGACTCGATTTAAAAGAACTGAGAGTTGCAGCAGACCTCAAGTTTTCTGGGAGTCTGTTCCAGATTGTTGGTGCATAAAAACTAAAAGCTGCTTCTCCTCGTTTAGTCCTAACTCTAGGGACTGTAAGTAGACCTGTCCCAGATGACCTAAGGGCTCTGGACGGTTCATAACTTATCAGCATATCAGTAATGTATTTTGGCCCTAAACCATTTAGTGCTTTATAAACCAACATCAGAATTTTGAAATCAATTCTTTGAGTGACTGGAAGCCAGTGTAAAGACCTCAGAACTGGGGTAATGTGATCCACTTTTTTGGTCCTAGTGAGGACTCAAACAGCAGCGTTCTGAATTAGCTGAAGCTGTCTGATTGATTTTTTTGGAAGGCCAGCAAGGACACTGTTACAGTAGTCAAGTCTACTAAAGATAAATGCATGGACAAGTTTTTCAAAATCTTGCTGAGACATAAGCTAAGACCAACTATCAACTTTGGCAAATTAACCATTTTTATGCAGAACAATCATCATGTTTGCCCTCTCAGGAAGGATACGAGATATTTAATTTATGTTCAGTGTTATTATATGATGATTGCGCCCTTACTCTGAAAGGGCAACGTGATGATGTCACTACGTTCACGTGAAGGAACCCTTTCCTTATAGGTCCGTGGAAGGAACGCCTCAGGTCAAACTGTCACGTTGTACGTTGTTGTTGAACTGATGTGCACAGCAGTCAGTCATGTAGGCTATTCAAGAAGAGAATAAATTCGGCAGAAAGGCTAAAAGAGAATGTATCGCTTTGCTTATTCTTCACCACGCCAGCGACGAGGAGTCACTGCTCCATCTCAGCTTTACAACGTACATGCTGTTCTAATGTGCAGCGCGCTGTTTATTATTAATATAACGGCCCGTCATCAGACACACGTAGCGGATGGGTTTATACATCGATCGCTGCATCAAGTAATCCAGGGCAGAGCTTTTTGTATCGGGCAGAGAGCGTTATTTTAAGTGTGTCTTACTGTCTTTATAAAGTGTCTTGTTAAACGTTTTCTTATCACCGGACCGCCGAGTCCCGCTGTGTGTTGTTTTCGGTCTGTCTCCACCGGCGTGCGTAAAGGCAGCATGATAACAGCTGATGAACGAGAGTAAACAGCGGGCCTTTGGCAGCGGTAAAGACATCCTTTTAGCTTTGCTTTATGCTGCTCTCGCCTTTTTATGTATCTCCCTCTTTCACTTGCCCACACCTAGGCTTACACACACGTTAATTCATACATTGTATGTTCAAATCCAAGTGATGGGCAATTCTGGTGCCGACTAGTAAGGCAGCGGACGTTTAAACGTTTAACCGTCAGGATCGCAGTCTGCGCGCTTGCATGTTTGATGAAATGGAAACTTTACAATTGTTGCAAGTGGCCGTATTGTCGCCTTTTCGCGTGAAATACAACCACACTTTAGAGTGCTGCTGCCTCGATGTCATGTTTGCTGCGTTCTGAACCAAAACAAAGCAGCGCGTGTCTGAAGTCATGACGCATTTGCTACGAGCGGAACCGATAAGCGGCATCGTTAAGCATGTTAACGATTCCAAGGAATTGGTTCACTAGGCAACCGGTCTCATTGATTCCCATCCCTACTTATACGGCAAAATGAAACTCGTGAAACAAAACCATTTCAAAACTGTTTTTAGCATCAAAACAATACACACATGCACCTTTGAATTACTCTTTCCTTGCAGCAACAACACACAGATGTGCTTTATGCAACACACAGCTGTATTCAGTACTTTGGATGGTTTTTGACTTTAAAAGTCTCATACAGATTTTTTTCCGTGAAAGATTGTTTATAATCTATTTTATTTTCATATCTAGACACATGAAAATAAAAATAAAAAAGCTTCAGAAAAAAAAGTCTATTTTACAATGTCATGGTTTTGGCAAACAGAAAACCAATAGGTAGGATGCAGTTCAAAAAGCACTTCAGTGTGTCACTATGCTGTAAACTCTGAAACAATTACGAGAAAAAAAAAAAACAGTGTTGTACGGAATGGTGGATTATGAATCCTTTGGATACCGCCTCACGCTTGCGTCTGGCCACATCGCCTCATCGACATCACATGCAATGTCATCCTTTGAGAAGCAACAGGGAAATGATCACCTGATATCCAGTCTAAATCTCCTAATTATGGAGCTATTGTGTTGTTGGGCTGGAATCTCTGCCCAGGCTCCTATATTGTTAGGCCATGATCTATAACATGGTCCACTATAGTGTCCCTGTCTCCGTCTGTTGTCTCCTTTGTCATCGTCCTCCTGCCGCTCTCTCTTGTCCTCTTCCCCTGACTCTCTCTCTCTCTCCTCCTCTTCCCCTGACTCTCTCTCTATCTCTCTCCTCCTCTTCCCCTGACTCTCTCTCTCTCTCTGTCTCTCTCTCTCTCCTCCTCTTCCCCTGACTCTCTCTCTATCTCTTCCTCTTCCCCTGACTCTCTCTCTCTCTCTCTCCTCCTCTTCCCCTGACTCTCTCTCTCTCTCCTCCTCTTCCCCTGTCTCTCTCTCTCCTCCTCTTCCCCTGACTCTCTCTCTCTCTCTCTCCTCCTCTTCCCCTGACTCTCTCTCTCTCTCCTCCTCTTCCCCTGTCTCTCTCTCTCTCTCCTCCTCTTCCCCTGACTCTCTCTCTGTCTCTCTCTCTCTGTCTCTCTCTCTCTCTCTCCTCCTCTTCCCCTGTCTCTCTCTCTCTGTCTCCTCCTCTTCCCATGACTCTCTCTCTGTCTCTCTCTCTCTCTCTGTCTCTCTCTATCTCTCCCTCCTCCTCTTCCCCTGTCTCTCTCTCTCTCTCTCCTCCTCTTCCCCTGTCTCTCTCTCTCTGTCTCCTCCTCTTCCCCTGACTCTCTCTCTCTCTCTCTCTCTCTGTCTCTCTCTCTCCTCCTCTTCCCCTGTCTCTCTCTCTCTCCTCCTCTTCCCCTGTCTCTCTCTCTCTGTCTCCTCCTCTTCCCCTGACTCTCTCTCTGTCTCTCTCTCTCTCTGTCTCTCTCTCTCTCTCCTCCTCTTCCCCTGTCTCTCTCTCTCCTCCTCTTCCCCTGTCTCTCTCTCTCTCCTCCTCTTCCCCTGACTCTCTCTCTCTCTCTACTCTAATCTACAACTAGGCTCAGTATTAAAACTATTTTGCCGTTTGCAGTTTTATCCCATGCAGAAAAAATAAATCTGTGTTTTTTGTATAAGCGGTCTGGTTCCAGTTTATCCTTTTAGGTCTTACACTGAATAATACTTGGTCGCATACACGATGGAGTGAAAATGACAAATCATCCTTTTATCACAGACGATAAAACAATACACAGCGAGGTCAGCGGCCAGTGCAGCACAGTTTAAGGCATAATAAGGAAGTTTGGGTAATAAAATACGTTTGGGAATATCAAAATGGTAATAAAATTAGATAAAGCTTGGCCAGCATCCTAGGAGTGAGCTGGCCTTCTTTATCAGTCTGTGAATACTTGGACTATAGACTCAGGTTAGGTCATTTAGATAGGACTGCAAGCACACACATATTACAGTTTTTTTCAATTGCTAAAGCACAGTGGGCACAACTAAAACCACACGTGCAACATTCTTAACACAGTGTGCACCACAAAAGTCCATGGGTTCTAAACTGTGTTTCCTTTTTCATTAATTTCACACAAAATGCAGTCAGAAACCTCATTGACCAAAACTCAAGAGCTCTTCTCCCATTCATAAACAACAACCTGCAAAACACTGTGTATTTCTGGCAAAAAATGTTTTTTTCCTGATTCGCTAAACCAGTACCGTAAAGTCTAGAAAAGCTGCGCCGGTCAAAATAGAAGCGCCCCGTCAACATTTAAAATGTAAATCCTTTATTGACTACAGATCCGGGTCCGTATAGGACGGCGTCTGGGTCCGGACAATGCTAAGTATGATGTACAAGGCTAAGGAAGGGAGGGGGGGAGGGGGGCATCACAAAGCATCACAATTCAGAATCCCCCAAAGCATTACAATTCAGGATCGGTTTGAATAGTGTGTAAGTTACACATACAGTATTACAGGAGAGAGAGAGAGAGAGAGAGAGAGAGAGAGAGAGAGAGAGAGAGAGAGAGAGAGAGAGAGAGAGAGAGAGAGAGAGAGAGAGAGAGAGAGAGAGAGAGAGAGAGAGAGAGAGAGAGAGAGAGAGAGAGAGAGGGAGAGGGAGAGGGAGAGGGAGAGGGAGAGAGAGAGAGAGAGAGAGAGAGAGAGAGAGAGAGAGAGAGAGAGAGAGAGAGAGAGAGAGAGAGAGAGAGAGAGAGAGAGAGAGAGAGAATACATAATAGTTTATTGTAAGGGAATTTGGTGACAAACTTAACCTCAGTCTTTTCATGTTTAGTTATTTATACATTTTAATCAACTGAAATTGTGAGTCTGGCACATTGTCTCTGTAAGGAGACCTCTCTCGCTCTCGCTCTCGCTCTCTCTCCCTCTCCCTCTCTCTCTCTCACACACACACAACTCAGTCGTGCGCTGGAACGGTGCAAAATATGATAATAGTGGGAAACAGGTGAGTGTGTTGTTTGGGCGCTGACCTGCTATAGGCTAATCACTACACTACCATTCAAAAACTGTGGAAACAGATATAGTCAAAAACTTGAGGTGACACTGACACGTAGATCTGCAGTGACAATCCGCGAGTCGCGGCCGATAATCAGTGTGCATTAATCAATACAATCGGCCATATAAAACACGCAATTTTTCTCCTTATCTATCTTCCCGTTTTCTGTTTTGTGCCCCCGAGAGCTTTCTTTTCTGCCTCTCCATCTGTAGGTCCCTGTCATCAGATGACAACACGATTCAAATGAAAGCTCTCGCGCTCCAGCGCGTGCTCGAGGGGGCGCACACTGGAGCGCTATAGTGTGGGGAGGAGGAGGCGAAGGAGCGGGGGGCGCCTTATCACTGACGTGCTTCTGTTATTGATCATATTATTTACACAAACGCTGTTAAATACAGAAAAATGCCGACTCCAAATAATTTTCCCCCGATCGCTTTGGCGCCCCTCTGCGCCGCATATAGTGCATACCCACTTTTTGCGCCACTGCCCCCTCTGGCAACATCTGAGAATGGACCATCAACATGATGGTCCATGATGTTATCATGTAAACATCTGGTCAATGATCAAATTCCTTTGTGATTTTCTCTACTTATGACATCTATTGCAGTATGTCCGTCCTGGGAGAGGGATCCCTTACTTTGTCGACTCCCTGAGATTTCTTCAAATGTTTTAATCCCGGTAAAGTTTTTTACTAGGAGTTTTTTCTCAGCCGAGCTAAGGGTGTAAGGGCAGGGTGTCATATTGTATCATATTGTATGGAATGTAAAGCCCACTGAGGCAAATGTCTATTTGTGATTTTGGGCTATACAAATACAACTGATTTGATTTGATTTTGATCGGACATTAATTATTGGCACAACAGAACACGCGTACGACCGAGTTCTCCTACACCGCAGCAAACAGGCCTTATGCAGAGCCGGTGCATAGGCTCCATGTCAAATCATATCATATGCTCTAGTGCGGGAATGTGGCAATGGAGGATTTGCAGTACATGAGAGAACTGGATATGCCAGCGAATATGAGAGCAGTGAATCTAAACCAGATACAGACACTGAGTGCGTTTCCATGGCACAACTAGATTGGATTATCACATATATCGAACGAGACACTCGAACGGACCGTGTCACTTGTCTGAGTATACATGGCCTTTCAGAAATCGGATAAATGTCCGATGCATGGCTGTCTCCACTATGCTAGGTGGCGCTGTAGCCCTTTCAACCATGCTTTCAACAAGTGGTTTTAGAGCCACGTCCGGTTCCCTTCCGTCAATAACCCTATCACGCGCAGCATAGACATTATAATGTCTATGACGCGCAGGCACACAAGCACAGAACGAGAAGTCCGATACGCGATGTCCGATCCCTGTATACATGCAGAGAGAAAGCCGACAATGAACAAGTTATCTAGGTGTTCTTATCCGACTTCTCTTGTCCGTTATTGTGCCGATTTGTGTCCGAAGTAGATCGGATGAAGGTGTTTACATGCAGTTTAAAAGTCCTGTTGAGGTCTTATTCGTTTAGTTACCCGATTATGAGTCTGCATGGAAACGCACTGACTGTCAGACAGACAGACAGACAGACAGACAGACAGACAGATCCTCCTGGCAGGATGCAGCCAGTTGGACAGAGTTGGTCTGGTCAGGTTTCATGAACTTCCCCCTGATCCCCCTGGGGCGACTGTGTCTCAGGTGGTAGAGCGGGTCGGCCAATGGTTGAAGGGTTGGAGGTTCGATCCCCGCCCGGCCACCTGTGTCATGGTTGTTGTGTCCTTGGGCAAGACACTTCACCCACCTTGCCTGGTGTGAATGTGTATGACTGCTGTATGTTTGAGGTGGTGGTCTGAGGGGCCATTGGCGCGGAATGGCAGCCACGCTTCCGTCAGTCTGCCCCAGGGCAGCTGTGGCTACTATCGTAGTTTAACACCACCGGTATGACTGTGTGTGAATGAATGGAACCTGGAACCCTGTAAAGAGCTTTGAGTGCCTTGAAAAGCGCTAGATAAATCCAATCCATTATTATTATTATTATTATTATTATTATTATTACTGATCCAGTTTCAGCATTAATGTTGTATTAACTATTCCAGGACACGTTTCTTCCTTCTTCCTCAACCATTCCTAATGTGTCTCCCCACACACACTGTCAGAGCTTAATCTCAAAGGACAACACACACCCACCACTTCACCATTATGCCCTGTGTGTGTGTGTGTGTGTGTGTGTGTGTGTGTGTGTGTGTGTGTGTGCTTGCATGTGCGTGTGTGTTTTAGACCAAGCATTATTTTTACTTTTCATTAAATAAAACAGTGATTTGTTCCTTTATCATTCTTAAATAAACCATGAAATTGTTTGGACAAAATGATACTAAGGTCAATGAATTCACACTGAATGCATTTTGGTATTTTTTTTATTCACTCGGCCCTGAACAGAAATCCCTGAGAAGAACTTTAACTATAAGTTTAGTTCATGATTACTTTAAAGTGTCTGAAGGAACTTTAGAACGTTAGTAGGCCGTTTCGAACACAGCCATAGTTCCCCAACAATTCTGGTTAGGCCTGGTTAGGCCTGCTTTATCCTGGTTTAGCCTGGTTTAGCCTGGCCTGCTTTAGCCTGGCCTGGTTTGGTTGGTCAGACATTGGGGCGGATGGCGGCGTAGTTCTTTGCGACTCCAGAGAATCTGACGATGTGAATCTCGGGGTTTTTCTCTTTGAAGTCTTGCCACAAGTATTCAGGAGACAGCACCTTACTGGGCTTATTCACCCACATGTACCTGCACACACACACACACACACACACACACACACACACACACACACACACACACACACACACACACACACACACACACACACACACACACACACACACACACACACACACACACACACACACACACAGAGAACAGACATCAGACAATACAACCACAGTTAAAGGTAGAGTCAGTGATTCTGGAGAACGCTTGTTGTCAAAATACATTTTAACCAATCAGGGGCTGCCTTCCACTAACAGACAGACAGTGGGGAGGGTCCGGTTCTCTCATTCTCTTCCACTAGATCGCATTACATTAATCACTTTCTATGGGAGACACAGACACAAAGACAAAGACACAAAGACACAGACACAAAGACAGACACACACAAAGACACAGACACAAAGACAGACACACACAAAGACACAGACACAAAGACACAGACACAAAGACAGACACACACACAAAGACAGACACACACAAAGACACAGACACAAAGACAGACACACACACACACAAACACACACACACACACACACCTGTTCAGGTGACTCTCTTCTTGCCAAGCCGCCTCCACCTTCTCCTCTGCGTCGGCCTCAAAGTTGGATCGGCAGGTTTTGGCCAAACGCTGAACTGATGTTAAAAAAGATTTGATTTGATTTATAAGCACAATAAAAACAACAAGAATAACATCGGTAACCCAAATAAAACATACAGCTCTGGAAACATTCAGAGACCACTCCAAATGTCCAGCGTCTCTCGTTTTACTATCTATAGGCATCTGTTTGAGTAGAATGAACATTTTGGTTTTATTCTATAAACTACTGACAACATTTCTACCAAATTCCCCCAAAAATATTGTCATTTAGAGCATTTCCATGAAGTAATGTAGAGATGAAGATTGAAGAACAATCCAGACTGGTCTATATATACATACGTACAAAGGAAATATTTAAAAATAAACTAATTCTGCAGGTGACATTGTTTTAATCACAGATTTCTTTCTTTAATTGTAAAAAAAACTATTAAATTCACAAAGTTATATAGAGGTTAGAAAAGTTAAGTTAGGTTTCTTTATTACTTTATTAGTCAATGGTTACATTGAAATTCATCTTTCCTTAACACAGGGTCAGCCATAGTACAGACAGACAGACAGACAGACAGACAGACACACTCCAGAGGGGGTCCTCACATAGGGTCAGCCATAGTACAGACATACAGACAGACAGACAGACAGACAGACAGACACACTCCAGAGGGGGTCCTCACACAGGGTCAGCCATGGTACAGACACACAGACAGACAGACAGACAGACAGACAGACAGACACACTCCAGAGGGGGTCCTCACACAGGGTCAGCCATAGTTTGGGGTTAAGTGTCTTGCTCAAGGACACAATGGTAGAGATGGTGGGCACCATATATGTAATAGCAGCCACCACTTTCCAGTGCCAGGGATCCAACCAGAGACCTAATGGTTACTGGGAGGAACCAGAGACCTCATGGTTACTGGGAGGAGGAACCAGAGACCTCATTGTTACTGGGAGGAACCAGAGACCTCATGGTTACAGGGAGGAGGAACCAGAGACCTCATAGTTACTGGGAGGAACCAGAGACCTCATGGTTACTGGAAGGAACCAGATACCTCATGGTTTCTGGGAGGAACCAGAGACCTCATGGTTACTGGGAGGAGGAACCAGAGACCTCATGGTTACTGGGAGGAACCAGCGACCTCATGGTTACTGGGAGGAGGAACCAGAGACCTCATGGTTACTGGGAGGAGGAACCAGAGACCTCATGGTTACTGGGAGGAGGAACCAGAGACCTCATGGTTACTGGGAGGAGGAACCAGAGACCTCATGGTTACTGGGAGGAACCAGAGACCTCATGGCTACTGGGAGGAGGAACCAGAGATCCCATGGTTACTGGGAGGAACCAGATACATCATGGTGACTGGGAGGAACCAGAGACCTCATGGTGACTGGTAGTATGTCCTAGAGAACTCTAGGACATACTACCAGTCCAGAGAGTCAGAAACAGACAGACAGACAGACAGACAGACAGACAGACAGACAGACAGACAGACAGACAGACAGACAGACAGACAGACAGACAGACAGATATATACCTTCCCTCAGTGTCCCTCCGAAGGCTCCCCCACAGTAGTAGAAGTCTCCCTCCCCCGGCCCGATGTACGCTCTGGACTCTGGTCTGCGCTCGTACGGGAACTTGCTCCGGTCGTCTCTGTAGTAACCTGCAGACACACAGAAACATGTGATAAAAACATGATGAAAAAGGGGCACAGTGGTTACAGCCCCCCCTCACATTTGACATTTCACACAATATTTTGACGCAAAAAAGGGTCATTTTGTCTATCAAATAATGAGCTAATATCTACCCACCCCACCCCTACCCATCCCAGCCTGACTGTCTACTGTATTGAAGTGTTTGTCCAAAGAAGGATTACAGAAGGAGCAGTATTTTCTGATGTATACAATGGAAGAAGGCTGTAACCAACCAGAGGATTGTACTGTCAGTCATTTCACTTCTGCCTGTTATTGCCGAATAACGCGTTGATATGAGATCGCAAGCGTTCGAAGTTCACGGGAGCGGCAGTTCCACGGGAGTGCGCCCGCTTGTCGTGCCGCCTGACAGAATGCCGCGCCTTCTCTCTGCCCGCTCGCCTCTCCATTGAGAATACATTGCCAGGGGCGACAAACGCGTTCCGTCTGAAACGCCCGCAATGTGTTAATATGAGATGAGGCTGTTGTGTACTGACCTGGGTGCACCACAGCCACCAGTCCTCCCAGTGACTCCGTTCCCCAGCGACCGTGGAACTTAGAGTCCACGTCCAGGCAGAAGATGAAGTCATGTTCCTGGAGCTTCTCCTCCACCAGCGTCTGGATGAACTCCATCCTACGCGCTGAGATCTGCTGCCAACGGTCTGAACTGGGCACCGCACGCACCGTCAGCTGGGGAGACACGGATAGGTGAGAAGAACTGACATGACATTAATTATTGTGAGTGAGTGAGTGAGTGAGTGAGTGAGTGAGTGAGTGAGTGAGTGAGTGAGTGAGTGAGTGAGTGAGAAACACATGCAGGTGTCCTTGCCTCTGCAAGGGACTGGCAGCTGTTTGAAGACCTTGAGCAACAACTGAAGTTCCTACAAAGTGACCACCACCTTGAGACCAGACATTGTTCTCCTGTCCCAATCCACCAAGCTCGTGCTTCTGTTGGAGCTCCCAGTCCGTTGGGAAGAAGCTTGGAAGAGGTTAGGAAGCTAACCAAGGACCAGGGACCTGGTTAGCAGTTTACAGCTGGATGGAGAGCGTGTACCTGTCTGCCGGGGGCCATCTTGACTGAGGGCACGTCCTCCGGCCGGTCGGTGAAGACGTACATGTGAACGCTGAAACCAACGAAGAAGTGCTGCTCTGCTGTCTCCAGGAAGTCCTTCAGGAACATGGTGTATCTGTTCAGAGGTCAGAGGTCAAGCCACAATCATTAGCTGTGTTGGGAAAGCCTACTAACGTCCTACTAGCGTCCTACTCATACTAAAAGCCCTACTAACGTCTTACTAACGTCCTACTCATACTAAAAGCCCTACTAACGTCCTACTAACGTCCTACTCATACTAAAAGCCCTACTAACGTTCTACTAACGTCCCACTCATACTAAAAGCCCTACTAACGTCCTACTCATACTAACGTCTTACTAACGTCCCACTCATACTAAAAGCCCTACTAACGTCCTACTCATACTAAAAGCCCTACTAACGTCCTACTAGCGTCCTACTCATACTAAACAGCCTACTAACGTCCTACTCATACTAAAAGCCCTACTAACGTCCTACTAGCGTCCTACTCATACTAACGTCCTACTAACGTCCTACTAGCGTCCTACTCATACTAAACAGCCTACTAACGTCCTACTCATACTAAAAGCCCTACTAACGTCCTACTCATACTAACGTCCTACTAGCGTCCTACTCATACTAAAAGCCCTACTAACGTCCTACTCATACTAAAAGCCCTACCAACATCCTACTCATGCTAACCTCCTACTCATACTAAAAGCCCTACTAATGTTCTACTCATACTAAAAGCCCTTCACGTCCAACTCTGATTGGAAGGCAGCCCCTGATTGGTTCATGTAGTCATCAATCTAGCCTCCAGTCAGACCGGACCCTCCCCACTGTCTGTCTGTTAGTGGAAGGCAGCCCCTGATTGGTTCATGTAGTCATCAATCTAGCCTCCAGTCAGACCCTCCCCACTTTCTGTCTGTTAGTGGAAGGCAGCCCCTGATTGGTTAAGGGATGAACATTAGGTCAGAACGCAGGCCCTGATTGGCTGGAGCATTCTTTTGACCAGGCTCCTCCCCACGGAGATTGAAGGAGTGAGCGAGTGAGTGAGTGAGTGAGTGAGTGAGTCTTTCTTCTTACTTGCCCACAGCGAACACAGTGGCTGACACACTGATGTTCTGTAGTTTGAAGACGCTGTCCAGCAGCAGAGGCTCAAAGGTTCCCTCCCACACCACCGGGGCCAGCCAGGGAGACAGGGAGACGACATCAGTACGGCTAGACAGACAGACAGGCAGGGGGACAGACAGACAGGCAGGGAGACAACATCAGTACGGCTAGACAGACAGACAGGCAGGGGGACAGACAGACAGGCAGGGAGACGACATCAGTACGGCTAGACAGACAGACAGGCAGGGAGAGAGACAGGGAGACAACATCAGTGCGGCTAAACAGACACACAGGCAGGGAGAGAGACAGGGAGATGACATCAGTACGGCTAGACAGACAGACAGGGGGACAGGGAGACTGGGAGACGACATCAGTACGGCTAGACAGACAGACAGGGGGACAGACAGACAGACAGGGGGAGAGACAGACAGACAGTGAGAGAGACAGACAGGGAGAGAGAGACAGACAGGGGGACAGACAGATAGACAGGTAGAGAGAGAGACAGACAGGCAGTGGGACAGGGAGAGAGACAGGGAGAGACAGAAAGACAGGCAGGCAGGGAGAGAGACAGACAGACAGAGAGACAGACAGACAGTGGGAGAGACAGACGGACAGGGAGAGAGAGAGACAGACAGACAGTCAGGGGGAGAGACAGACAGACAGACCGACACAACTTCAGTACGGCTAGGATTACACAGACACACTGACTTAATGACAGTTCAAGCACTATTTCTTCAGTTCCCGTAGTGTGGATGAATAATAATCACGTTACTCAGTATTAACATTTGAAGTCAAATACAGTAGAGCAGTGATACTCACCCCTTGGTGATGCTTGGCTGTTTATACTGCAGACTGAAACACACAGTCACACAGACAGACAGGGAGAGAGACAGACAGACAAACACACAGTCACACAGACAGGCAGGGAGAGAGACAGACAGACAGACAGACTATGCGTTAACAAACACCGTCTCTTGAAGAGTGTCTATATGCTATTATTAAATGCCTTGCTCCTAAAGGTGTATTCAGTGATTCAAGGCAAGGCAAGTTTATTTATATAGAACAATTCAGACACAAGGACATTCAAAGTGCTTTACAGGGGCAAGATTAAAATACATAATACAAATAATACATTTAAAAGCGAATGAATAGAAGTAGAACATTTAAATTAAATTAAAATTACAGGTTAGAATGGAAACAGAAAAGTCTTTCCAGAGATTCTAAAAGCTGCTTCTCAAGAGAATACTTGTTTCAAAATCTATTTCCGTCAGAAATCAGTGAATATCTCATCATGATCTACCACCTGTCTGTCTGTCTGTCTGTCTGTCTGTCTGTCTGTCTGTACTGTTTAAAAACTCTTGAAAAATAGGTAAAAAAAGATACACAATTCAAGGTGTATTTCACTTGTAATAAGTCAACATGGAACAATTGACTTCACTTGGTAAGATGTGGAATTTGTATGAACGTTTATTCATACAGGTAAATCCCATTGAGACCATTCATCTATAGGGTTAGGGTTATACAGGTGAATCCCATTGAGACCGGAGACTCTTTATCAAGGGAGACCTGTTCCCATTCCCACGTTACCATTCACACACATTCATACACTGATAGCAGCAGCAGCTACCACGCAGGGTGCAAGCTAACTATCTGGAGACATATAAGGTTCAGTGTCTCTTTGCCCAGGGACACTTGGACATGTGGCGGGGAGACGGGGGATCCAACCACTGACCCTGTAACCCAGTGGACGACCTCGCTACACACTGAGCTACAGACGCCCCAGACAGACAGACAGACAGACAGACAGACAGACAGACAGACAGACAGACAGACAGACAGACAGACAGACAGACAGACAGTAACCCAGTGGACGACCACCCTACACACTTCACCACAGATGCCCCAAAATAAGAATCAATATTTAAGCCTTTCATAAAGCCCTGGTCTGATGTACTCACTGGTCAGGAGACTCCAGGTGGGACAACTCGTTCTTCATTTGTTTATGAGATCTGTGGAAACAATTACAGTCAATCCCTGCGTTCCGAATCTCATACTTTCTACTATATAGTATGTAGAAAAAAGATTTAGGATGTCCTGATTATTGTGGCCAGATTTAGGATGGTTAGAAGTACCCGGATGTTCTACTTCATCCAGCCAAGATTGTTAGTGTTTGAAAACTGCATCATATTTGGGCGATTCTGACCCACAATCCAGTGTGCACGTGAAGTGACGTCACATCGACGAAGCCTCCATATGAAAACACACACACACACAAAAGAGGAAAAAAGGCAGGCTGCATATGCTAGGACAGTGCTTCTCAAATGGTGGGCCGCACCCCCCCTGACAACTCACTGCGCCCCTTGGGGGTTGTCAGGGGGGGGCGCGGGCTGCCTTGATTTCCAACTGACCAAAAAAAAAATATTTTTTTTAAGTGCTAGCAAGCGCGATGAGTGCTTATGTATGATCATATCCGCGCGAAAGGCCGCGATTTGCAGTAAATACATGTCTGCATGTGTCTACCAAGTGTCTCTGTAGGCTATTTAAAAATAAATCAAGCAAGTAGACTAATAATAACATTAATTAATTATTGGTTATCGCATCACAGAAGGCCTATTGGCCTATACTAATAAAAAAACAACACCTTAACTATGTTTACAGTTTAAAATGTTTTGAATGAAATGCAAACCTCAGTGAATCATTTGCTCGTGTTTCTCTGTCCTGAGATTCACACAGACTGAGCAGTCTTGTTTAAATGTTACAAATTTAGCTAATAAACTGAACTTCGAATTTTTTTGCTGCAGAAGTTCTCAGCTGGTTATCTCATCACAGAAGGCCCATTGGCCTATAATAATAATAAAAAAATTAGGGCTGTCAAGCGATTCAAAATATTAATCTAATTAATTACAGGCTCTGTGATTAATCGCATACTTATATAACACTTTTATACCTGTTTATAAACAGCTGTATAGGCTACCGTCTCTCTCTCACACAAAGGAGGAAAAAAAGACAGGCATATGCTTGGAAGAGTGAGAGGGAGCGGGTGTCCGTTTGAAGGAGATGATCGCAGCTAGCAAACAAAAGTGAGACACAGAGGAAGATTGAGAGATACTGTTTTGAACCTATTGTTAATTAGGCACCCACTAAATCAATAATGCACAGACACTGCGGAGAATAACATAAGACGTATTCCTACCTTCATGCTTATTTGCCCGGAGCTTCCCATAAAACATCCCTCTCTATGCTTCTTTCTTTACTCTTTAATCCCGTGCGGGCCGTGTCAGCAAGCTACAGGTGCAGCTCCGCTATCGCCTCACCTCTTCTGCACCGGGTCAAAGGGCATTATAGAAGTGCGATTAATCTGCGTTCATTTTTTTAATCGCGTTAATTTTTCTGTGATTAATTAATTTAAATTAATGCGTTAATTTGACAGCCCTAAAAAAAAACACCACCTTAACTATGTTTACAGTTTAAAATGTTTTTGAATGAAATGCAAACCTCAGTGAATCATTTGCTCTTGTTTCTCTGTCCTGAGATTCACACAGACTGAGCAGTCTTGTTTAAATGTTTCACATTGAGCTAATAAACTGAACTTTGACAGAAAATAATTGAGAACCACTGTGCTAGGAAGAGTGACGGGGGAAGGGTCCGTTTATACGGGAGACGAGGGTCAGGGTTAGGGTTAGGCTATCAAACAAAAGTGAGATGGGAGATTGAGAGATACTGAGAGTTTTGAACCTACATTGTTAATTCACCCACTAAATCAATAATGCACAGACACTGCGGAGAATAACATAAGATAACTTCAAGGTTCCTTTTGTCTCTCTTCGCCCCACAGGGAGGAGGGTGTGAAAGACCGGCTAATCTGCATCTACACATACATGCACTCACAGACACACACACACACACACACACACACACACACACACACACACACACACACACACACACACACACAGGGACAATAGGAGAGCAGATCAGACCAATAGGGCGTCATATGGAAGGTGACCTGTGTACACTGCAGGCAGACAATGCATACCTGCCAGGCAACTCCCTGGAAACATGAAGCCTGTTATGTGGCACCCTGTCTGATTGATGACAGAAACGGTTTTGAGGAGTGGCACAAGAAAACGAAGACAAGAGCTTTTGGACTCTTCTTGTACAAATGTACATAGTTCAAATGAATGGGAGAAATGGATGATACAGTGTAGGGTGAAAGTTTGTGAACCCCTTGAACCTTTTGGAATTTTATTTATTTTGACCATTATTAATTAATTTTTATCAATACTAGTATTTTATATATGAAATAACAGATGTTTGTTTATCAATTCAAACATTTTCTTTTCCAGAAATCAATTGTTAAACAGATAAAACAAATAATTTGACAACTGTTGTATGTGCAAAAGTTTGTGAACCCTGAGCTGCATTGCTTAAATGGAGCAGGTAAACACAATCAGATGGGCCAAATTGAGTCATGAAATTGACCAATGTAGTGAGAGATCTTTAGGGAAGAAATTGGGCGCCACTAGATAAAACAAAGATAAAACCAGGTCAGTTTAGGCTCACCAAACTGAACCCATACAGGTCAGACATGCTAAAAGGGAAACAAATCTCAGAGGATCTCAGGAATAGAGTTTTGATGTTGCACATTTGTCTGGGGACAGCTATAAATTCATATAAAAAAAATTGAGCTCCAACTGATGTATGGGAATATGTAAGTGCATGTATATATATATATATATATATATATATATATATATATATATATATATATATATATATATATATACATACATATATATATATATATATATACATACATATATATATATATATATACATATATATATATATATATATATATACATATATATATATATATATGTATATATTACTTTTTGATGACTAGACGCCTGTAAATTTGACTGACAATTTTTGTTTTATCTGTAATTCACGTTTACTGTAATACTATTATTTTTATTTAATGTTTTATGCATTTATTTAGATTTGTTTATTTATTTATTTCAAGCTATTTTATTTGCCACTATTATTATTACCGTTATTATTTTATTTTCATGGTTCCCCCTAGGTTCTATGACTAAGACAAAGTCACCTGTTCACATATACTATAGCGATTGTATGAACCAAAAAAAGTTAAAAAAAAATGTATATAGTTGTATAGTAGTTATGTTTTCAACATAAATTATAGGGTTAATTTAATTTCAATGTTCATTGCCAGACTCCCAAGAAAGAAGCTTTCAAAAAACTTCTTTATGAAGGTTTGTGTTACACATGGGAAAAATAGTATTTTTTGGAAATCTGTTGTTACGTTTATTGTGTGATTTTGGGTCAAATATGATCATTTAATATGTAAAAAAGAAAGAAATAACTATCAGGTCCTATATGTGAGGGTGTGCAGAACAGAAATATACTAAACATTGGCATGATGAACATTTCTTAATGTAGTTTAGTAAGGATCATTCAAAAGTAGGGGAGAACGGGGGAATCTGAGGCATCGGGTAATGTGAGCCACCCCCTGTATCTAGGCAACGGAAAACATTTGTGTTCATGTGAGATATATGTTTTCAAGCCCCTCTCATTTCCCCATGGCCCTGAAAGAGAGGACCTCATGGTAATAATAATGATAATAATGGATTGGATTTATATAGCGCTTTTCAAGGCACTCAAAGCTCTTTACAGGGTTCCAGGTTCCATTCATTCACACACAGTCATACTGGTGGTGGTAAACTACCATAGTAGCCACAGCTGCCCTGGGGCCGACTGACGGAAGCGTGGCTGCCATTCAGTGCCTACGGCCCCTCCGACCACCACAGCAGTCATACACATTCACACGAGGCAAGGTGGGTGAAGTGTCTTGCCCAAGGACACAACAACCATGACACAGGTGGCAGTGCGGGGATCGAACCGCCAACCCTTGGATCTTCTCATCTTTCCCTGTAACCTTCAGGGCTGGAATGTAGAGTAGGCCTAGTTGTAGAGTATGACAGGCTGATGTTATAATCCAGTTGGGTCTTCTCCTGTGTTCTGGGTCCCAGGCTATTCTCGCTGGTTCTGATTTTCCTATGCTTTGACCCCCAGACACTAGCTGGCTCTAAGGGTCCTGTGTTCTGACCCCCAGACTGTGTTCTAATCTAACTGGTTCTATCTTTCATTTGAATCTTATTAAAACCTTTTGAATTATAATATGTTATATTTGATTTTGTTCAGAGTTACTTTCAAGTGTTTAGAAAATTAGCTTTGCTTAATTGACCAAACCCCATCATTCTTTTACTAGTCCGACATTAGTTCTGGAATGTGTGGCTAGCTAGCTTTCAGGATTCTTACTGTTACAATATGTGTTGTTATGGTAGTTTCAGAGTGGAAAAAGTAAGTGGATCAGTTTACCCCACAGCTGGGGTAAAGTGAGACACATGACAACTTTGTTTAAAACAATCATATTTTCACTGCCCTTTGTCTTGAATAAATTCTGCTAATGCCCATTTCTAGGAAACATCCTGAATTAATGGGGCATGTGTAAATTTGAGTGATAAATCATTTTAGCTCGCTTAGAGGGGAGCAAATGTAAAAAGTGGCTCAGATTACCCCGTTCTCCCCTATGCAAAAACGGCTAAAATAGCCCCGGGCCTCAGAGGGTTAAGTTAATGGTGGCGTCCCTATAACTTTAGTAAATTATTAATGTATTGTTATTTTAAGATTAATTTCTAATAGCAAAATGAATCCGAATGAGCCGTAACCACTACACACTGAAGTTTGTCTGTTCTGAGCTACTGTACAAACATGGCGGTGCAACAGGTCACAGATAGAAGAGGTTAGTCTACACTAATTAAAACACACTGATGAATATCGTATCCCATCTCTACCAACTCTGTTCTGACACATGAAAACAAACACTACACACTGCACCTTGTATTGTTGTGGGTCTATCAGTATATTCAAATTACATTTAGTGTGCGTGTGTGTGTGTGTGTGTGTGTGTGTGTGTGTGTGTGTGTGTGTGTGTGTGTGTGTGTGTGTGTGTGTGTGTGTGTGTGTGTGTGTGTGTGTGTGTGTGTGTGTGTGTGTGTGTGTGTGTGTGTGTGTGTGTGTGTGTGTGTGTGTGTGTGTGTGTGTGTGTGTGTGTGTGTGTGTGTGTGTGTGTGTGTGTTACCTGCAGTTCTGGGTGTTGTAGTTGTACGTCAATCTGTAAATTCAAACACAAACATAATCAATGATTAATAACTGACCTCTAGTCACTCACACACACACACACAAGCACCCACACACACACACACACACACACGCACACACACACACGCACACACACACACACACACGCACACACACACACAAGCACCCACACACACACACACACACAAGCACCCACGCACACACACACACACACACACAAACACACACACACACACATTATAGTTACTCACAGCAGCAGGACCATTGCTGACAGCAGAGTCACAGTCACAGTTCTACCAGGAAACAACGCCATGTTCAAACCTGCAGAGAGGACAGTTTAAGATACACATTCTGTCTGTCTGTCTGTCTGTCTGTCTGTCTGTCTGTCTGTCTGCCTGTCTGCCTGTCTGTCTGTCTGTCTGTCTGTCTGTCTGTCTGTCTGTCTGTCTGTCTGTCTGCCTGTCTGTCTGTCTCTGTCTGTCTCTGGAACAGTTTAACTAAGGCCCTGTTTTCCACCTGGGGTTATCCAATTTAGTATAATTTCATATGACCAAGTCAGCATGTAATTATTGAAAATAATGGGTTTTGTGTTGACTACACATTATTTTATTGAAGGTGAACTGACCATGTGGTTATTATAAGACTTAATGGAACATTTAGTCATTAAATGGCCCTTGAAGGTCCTGCATTTAAATCTGACACATCCTTTCTTTATACTTGTTATGTTTCCACGATAAAAGCAGCTCAGCCAGAATGATTCAAGGTGTTCAGAAATGCCCTGCAGGTTTCACTGATGACGTGACCTCAGACTACAATCAACCTTAATGCAAAAAAAAGCCATAAAAATTGTAAATCATGCTAACTATTATGCATCAACAAATCCTCTTTTCATTAAACTCCACGCCTTGAAATTAGAAGATCTAGCTGTCCTCAGAACGGCAGTTGTAATGTACAAGGCACATCACAGAGCACTCCCGCACTGCATCCAGGAGCTGTTTGGGGCTAGAGAGGTTCATTACAAATTAAGAGGTTCACAGCCCGAGGAGAACTACATTCGGACAAACTGTTCTGTCAGTCAAAGGAACTAAATATTGGAATACTCTCCCACTCACAATAAGAGACTCACAACATGATTCAACCTTCAAAACACCTCAAACAGTGGATAAAAGAAAACCAAGTCTGTGACCACCTCTAAACTCTTTTATTTTCTTGTGTTATTTGTGCCTTTGTATATGTATTCATTTTTTAACCTGTATTTCTCTGCTTGCCAGGGACAACAGATGGAATCTAGCATTTTTGCTAAAATCTGGCATTTTTACAGCTGTAAATGTTACAGCTGTTCATGAATATGCACTGTCCCTAATAAATAAACAAACAAACAAACATATGTTTAAAAGTACAAGGGCAAGAAGAAACACCAAAAGCAGGTGCATTTCCGTTAAAGGTATCAACCTATGGAACCAATTAGACTACGAACTAAAAACGTGCAGCTCTACTAAAAAATTTAAAAAAAAATTCAAAGCCAAGATAATAGAAAAATATAAAACATTACTATGACATCAATACTAGGAGCAATACCAATATTGCTGCTGTGAATCTGACAGCTGTGTACATGCTTTTTTTATGTATGGAGGAAATGTGTATATATACTTATATTTTTAATTTTAATTCATCCCTTTTATTTTATTTTTATTTTAATTTTTTGTTGCTTCCTTTTGTTTATTTGTTGTTGTTTTTCTTTTCTTCTTCTTCTTTTTTTTATCAATAACTCTAAACGTAATAATACTAACAAACTAAAATCAAACTAACTGTGGAAATCAATTCAATGAAATGTATTGCACTTGCATATAGAGGGAGTCCCCAGTAAAATGTTGATATATATTTATATGGTAACAGTGTGCACTATGTAATATGGAATAGAATGTATGGAAAGTATATAGTAATGTATAAGTATAATCAAACTATAACTGTGCAGTTCATTATAATAACTTAACTACAACTAAACTATAAGTTGTATTGTTTTATATTTTTAGGCTATTGCTTTTTTTTTTTTTGCTTTTTTTCAAATATTATATTGTATTATACTATAGTATATTATATTGCATTGTATTGTATTATATTATAGTATAGTATATTGTGTTGAATTGTATTATATTGCATTGATTGTATTATGTTTGTTATGTTGTATTGTGTTATGTTATGTTATATTTTATTTTTGTGATACATTGTATATTTTATAGCAGTATGTAAAGAGGGTAGGCATAATAAGCCTCGGCTTCGTCCTATACCCTTTTTCGGCCATTGATGCTTTTAAGGAAAGTTGTTTATCTTCTTTGTGTTGTGTCTTGTGGTCATGGACCGAAAATAAAAACATTTACTACTACTACTACCTGCTGTTGATTCTACTGAACAAACTAACAATACTACATGGGAAACTTTATAAACGCATTGTTCTTTAACTCGGATTTAAACTCTACAGCAAATTTCAAACAGATATAAAGAAACAGCCAATCAGCATCAAGAAACATTTCTACCGTCCAGTTAAACAGCGACACAGCACAATGTGATCAAAGTGATCCTGATGATCAGACATTATATATATCAACAGGTTTCTGTGGGAGGATTCTCACCTGCTGAGCTGACTTCAGGTCGACTTACAGACACTTTCCAGCTTCATGTGGAGGAAACACAGAGAAGATGCTGCTCATTCCATCCTGCTCAGTCCTGGTGTTATACCACAATTAAAGTTTAATATCAAACACGGAAGCAGGTGTGGCTAATCTCGTAGTTTACCACCACCGGTATGACTGCCAGGAACCCTGTAAAGCGTCTCTGAGTGCCTCGGCAATAAAGCGCTATAAAACCTATCAATTAAACTGCAGTTTTCTCTGGAAAGTCCCGACTCTTTAATTTCACTTCTCTGATTGTATCAAGCCTGGACTGTTTTTGACGAATGCTTACACACATGTTTGACCCACTGTGTCAAAACACACAGGCAGAATAGGACAAAGCACATGGAGATAAACTTCCAACTTATACGTAGGGATGGGAATTGTTAAGAATTTAACGATTCCGATTCCGGTTCCGATTCTGCTTATCGATCCGATTCCTTATCGATTCTCTAATCGATTCTCATTGGGTGAGAGAATAAGTACAAATTAGTTTGTTTGTATTAACTCTCTTTAATATCTGATCAGAGGTGTGTCTAGTCTGTGCCTTGAAAGATTATCAAGAGTAGGCTACTTGAGGATTAGGAAAATGTCAATTTTCACATTAATTGGTCCAAACAAAAAAATAAATGTTATGCTTTTAAGCCCAAATGCCATTATGTGCCCTAAAAACTAAAAACACAGACTGAAAACAGGAAGGAAGAGCTTGTGCCTTTTGGAATATTAACAGTGCTGATTGGCATAATAAATAAATATAAACAAGTCTTTTGAAAAGATAAGACCAACTATCAACTTTGGCAAATTAACCATTTTTATGCAGAACAATCATCATGTTTGCCCTCTCAGGAAGGATACGAGATATTTAATTTATGTTCAGTGTTATTATATGATGATGGCGCCCTTACTCTGAAAGGGCAACGTGATGATGTCACTACGTTCACGTGAAGGAACCCTTTCCTTATAGGTCCGTGGAAAAAACGCATTGTTCTTTAACTCGGATTTAAACTCTACAGCAAATTTCAAACAGATATAAAGAAACAGCCAATCAGCATCAAGAAACATTTCTACCGTCCAGTTAAACAGTGACACAGCACAATGTGATCAAAGTGATCCTGATGATCAGACATTATATATATCAACAGATTTCTGTGGGAGGATTCTCACCTGCTGAGCTGACTTCAGGTCGACTTACAGACACTTTCCAGCTTCATGTGGAGGAAACAGAGAGAAGACGCTGCTCATTCCATCCTGCTCAGTCCTGTCTAAGTGTGATCTGAGGACGCTGTCACACCCTCATACCTTCACTGTCAAGTTCAAAAACCAGTTCAACAAGTGAAGTGTGTTTTCAGTCTGTCCCCGCCTCCTCTCCTTCTATTGTTGATCTGTCACATCATCCAAGGCATTAACTGTGGTGTTTGATATACGCACTTTAAAACTCAGTATTCTTCCAATCTTCAGTGATTTATTTTTTAATAAAGGGATTCCAAAAATGAGTAAAACAGTTTTCAAAATAACAGTTAAACTCTTAACTAAACAGGATGCTTGAGGTGCTGGAAAACAAACATTTAAATGAGAGTGCTGAAAGTGATGTGTTTCCACAGTGTCTGGTTGTGACATACTGACACCGGCTGCCATTCTCCACGGAATTCGCAGGCGGCCCAAAACACGCCCCATCTAATCATTCAAATAATTTGATCAACAATTAATACACTTATTCAACTTAAAGAATAGGATGGCTGTAAAAGTCCCTGGGTATAAGTGATATGTTTATAATATAAGTTTAACATTGAATCTGATGATTTCAGAGGTGTGTGTGTGTGTGTGTGTGTGTGTGTGTGTGTGTGTGTGTGTGTGTGTGTGTGTGTGTGTGTGTGTGTGTGTGTGTGTGTGTGTGTGTGTGTGTGTGTGTGTGTTGCAGTAAAATAATCAATTATAAAAAAAAACCTTGTCAGTTTGTAGAACGTTTAACTGACATCACATTATAAAGTAAATATAGCTCTACCAGAAAGTGACTTTTAACACTGTTTTTACCCACTTTCAAGGACACACTTTTAAAACCTGACTGGTTTTAACAACATATTTTATCCAAATACGGGCTGAAGTCCTCTCGGACGTGGATTTTAACCTCCTTTCAAACAACATGGCTGTCCTCAGCTGACACTGACAGCGTGGGAAAAGAAACCCCGACACCAGCACTATCACACTCACGGACTTTAACGTGGTCGGTTCTTATTGAAATTGGTTTTATCCGCGCTGCAAAGATCTTAACAAAATATCAAGCCACTGGCGACGATCTTTTAACCGGACAAACTGCTGCAAGCGCTGCGGGCCTGGTAGCTAAACCGGCCCAGTCAACAGAGACCAGCAATGGCACTTACCTCTCCATCTACTCCCTGCGATGGCTGTTTTCGGCTGAGCCAGAAAGTCGCCGAACTTGAGGGACGAGTCTCTCGCCTCTACCAGATTGGAGAGGACGAGCGGATCCTCGACACAATGTTAGAACAAGCACAAGCGCAGTGTTCCAGCACCACGGCGGCTGCAGCAGGTGAGGCTGCTGGAGACCTCGATGACACGGTGCCGTGGACCAACACCACCCAGCCCCCGACTGGAGACCAGTGGACCCAACTGGGAGCAAAACCTAAGGCTCTCCTGTGTTCCACCCGGGGGAAACACAGCAGTAAACCGGGGAGTCATCGGGGGAAACACAGCAGTAAACCGGGGAGACCATCGCCCCCGTGTAGGCCTACACCTGCAGCTCAGGATCTATGCCTCTCCAACCAGTTCATCGTGCTGGGTGAACAGGAGTTTCCTCCACTCGATGGATCAATGCAACGGGCCCCAGAACACAGGCTGTCTGCTCCCCCGACCCGCACCAATGACACGGCTGGCTCCATGCCAGCGGCTCGGCCCTCTACTCTCCGGAAGGCTGTGTCAGTAACGTTCACTCCTCGGCCAAATCCTCCTACAGTCGGTTCATCTGCTCGCCAGGCTTCGAGCACCCTGGCTTCTCCTCCCACCAGCAGGACCTCCACCCGACCCGTCCCAGCAGCCACCGCCAACAGAGAGTCGCAGCCTGACCGGAGCCTTCGGCAGCGTCCAGCTGACAGCGGCGCCGGCCCTCGTCCCCTTCCCACGACGCTCCATCATCAGGCATGTGAAAACACAATCCTCCACAACAGTGTGCCTTCCCAGTGCGACTGTCAATGATGTTGCTGATGAAATCCGCGGCGTTTTGGAGGCCCAGCCCTCTGTGAACACCGTGGTGGTTCACGTTGGAACCAATGATGCCCAAAGGCAGCAGGCTGAAATTTTAAAGCAGGATTTTTTCCGGCTTTTTGGCATTCTAAAGCAGGCCAGAGTGAGAGTCCCCACCCTCGGCCGCGGAATGGGGCGTTTCACAAGACTGCTGAGCCTACACACCTGGCTGTCCGCAACCTGCCTTGAGCACGGGGCAGTTTTCATTGATAATTTGAATCTTTTTTGGGAACGCAGGGACTCCTTTAAACAGGATGGCCTCCACCTTAATTTCAGGGGATCGCGACTTCTCATCTTCATCAACCTGCTCACTGGATGCGATCCCTACTGCCTTTTTTAAAGATGTTTTAGACAGCTTTCTAGATGATGTACTAGATATAGTTAATTGCTCTCTGGAATCAGGTATTTTTCCAGAGTCACTTAAAACAGCTTCAGTCATGCCATTACTGAAGAAAAATAATCTTGATCCTTCTGTGCTAAACAATTACAGACCTATATCAAACCTGCCTTTTTTGGGAAAGATTTTAGAGAAAGTTGTCTTAAAGCAATTAACTGTATTTTTACATGAGAACAATGTTCATGATAAATGTCAGTCCGGTTTCAGGAAAGGCCACAGCACCGAAACTGCGCTCATTAAAGTAGTTAATGACCTGAGAGAGAACATGGATCATAAAAACATTTCTGTCCTCATACTCCTTGATCTGTCAGCCGCATTTGATCGATCACAACATATTCCTAAAACGCCTTAATAACTGTATCGGCCTTTCAGACACAGTCCTCTCATGGTTCCACACGTATCCCACGGGCAGAAGTTATTTTATCACGCTTGCTGACCAAGTCTCGGACACACATGAAATATTCTCCGGTGTTCCTCAGGGTTCCATTCTTGGACCGTTATTGTTTTCATTGTATATGGTGCCTCTTGGCAAACTCATCTGTGATCACGGAATCAACTATCGTTTCTATGCTGACGATACTCAGTTGTATTTATCTGTAGCCTGATCTGTATCAGACAATCCCAATTCTCTTACTTCCCTCACAAATTGTCCGTCCACAATCAAACAGTGGATGAGTGAAAACTTTCTTAAATGAAATGAGGACAAAACTGATATTCTTATCATTGGTACCGAGGTGCAAAGAAAAACAATTTTAAGAAAATTGGGAAGTCTGACTGTACAAAACAAGAATACTGTAACAAGTCTGGGTGTCATTATTGATTCACAGTTGGATTTTAAATCACATATCAACAATACTGTCAACATTGCATTTTTTCACCTAAGGAACATTGCTAGAGTCAGACCTTACCTTTCCTTGGAAGATGCAAAAAAATTGATGCATGCATTTGTATTTTTGCGTCTGGACTACTGCAATGCACAGGGGCTCAGGGGCACTTTACACGACAACACGAAACGGTGCATACGCGAAAATATTTTTGCGGGTGCACTATATCATTTACATGAAAACAGCAAACGCAGGCATGAAACCGCAAGTTTTTGAGATCTACTCCCAGGGAGGATTTTTTGGAAAACACAACGGTTTTGGTTTCTTGTAAACACCGAAACCATTTTCCCTGGTAACGCTGACGTCACGGCTCCACTTCACGTATGCGTAGTCTATAACATTTGCTGTCAAAATACCCACACGCGAGTTATAAAGTTAGAAGACAACATAACATGCACGGTGTCTCCGCGGCACCATCACTGTGATCAGCGGAGAGTGTCGCGCAGGGCTCAAATATAACACTCGCCAATTTAGTCTAAGCAATTAGTAAGTTATTGAGACCACCGGCCACTTTTTCTGGGGAAAGATTTGTGCTCTGCCGGTTTTTCTAGCAAAATAAACATGTGTAGCTTCTATATGCCAGGGACACGGCTCTCTCTACATTAAAAAACACTATCCATAGTTCAGCGCGCAGCGGTTAAGTTACTGTTCAACAAAAGAAGCATTAAGGCTACGGCTTCACAGTAAAAGCATTTCACTGGACACAAGTGAGTTGACTTTTATTTTGAAGTACTCCTCACAGGAAGGTATCCGCTCACGAAGCCCCTTCACTATCAGCATGTTTTCTGTTTTCACGAGTTCAATGCGGTGAAATAAGAGGACAGAAACCTTGACATTTACAATACTTATAACCCCAAACTTACACCAACCGCTTTATGAACGTTAGTAAGGTTTTATGCATCAAATTGTACCGGAAGAGCTATCTACTAGGCTGTGTCACCGCTGACTATTGGCTTGGCATGGCTGCTACACTGCTACTACAGCGATTTCGGCCCGTTTCCTCTGAAAACATGTGTACGAGTGAAGATGTCAGATAAATTGTGTCTGAACAGGGTTTTTTTTTTAAACCAAAAACGGGAAAACTGTCTCGTTTTCCCCATGTAAACTAGGGACCCTCAGACTAATTAAACCAAACTTAAGCCATATCCATGACAGTGACTTAAACGTCCCAGTTTAACTAGTCCACATTAAGGCTCCTGGCTTAATCTGGCCCTGTCTGTGAAACCAGCCCAACATGTTGTACAGTAGCAGAGAGAAGGAGCTCAGGCGCCCCCTACTGGTTCAATATGGTGTTTGTTTGATTTTGCTCTGACACAAACTCTGAGACTTTATGCTGTGTTTGTAAAACTCTGAATAACAATAACCTCTAAACCTCCAACAGAACCATCAAAACTTGAAACTTTTCTCAGAAAAATATTGAAAGTCTGAAAACGTGTTTTTTCATCAAATCAGTTTCCCACAAACTATCATCAGAATAAGCACAAGAAGCAACAACTTCACGCTGACAATATGAATCATGTTTGTACTGTTTTAATCTCCTGATCACTGTCAGTAAATATGTAACAATAATGTGTTAGGAAACTGGTTCTGTAGTTAGAGCTGAGCAGAATAAAAACCAGCTGCTGGAGCTGAAACGCCCCTTAGTGGTTCAGCCACGTCATCACACGATGATCCCTCAGATAACACACAGCAACACTGCAGCTGTCCGGCTCAGATAACACACAGCAACACTGCAGCTGTCCGGCTTATATTATATAACAACTGGACTAACATCAGAAATGTTTGTTTTCCTCATGAGGTGACTGTTTCCCTAGTATGAAAACAATCATAACAGCAATAAATTAGCAAAAAGAAATGCTTATAACAGTCATAATGCAGAGAAATGCATTTCCTGCTGAAATACTAGTGAATGCTGAAAAAGCTTAAACTGGATAGCTGAGTATGAGGATTTTAAATAGTTTGGAAAGTTCTCATTAGCATTAAAAGGAGTTGAAAAGTTGAATACACCTAGGTTATAGTTATAGTTATAGTTATATAGTTAACTAGTTAACTAGTTCTAGTTCTAGTTATAGGCCTATATTTATATAGTTATATAGTTAAATAGTTCTAGTTCTAGTTCTAGTTCTAGGCCTATAGTTATATAGCTATATAGAACTAGTTCTAGTTATAGGCCTATAGTTAACTAGTTCTAGTTCTAGTTATAGGCCTATAGTTATAGCTATATAGTTAAATAGTTATAGTTCTAGTTAAAGGGGAGAGTATCCCTTCAACTGTATTAAAGGCACTACGAGTAAGATGGCACGTTGGCGTCCCCTTTGGACAAAAGCGGTAGTATTTTTACGACGCCCGCTGTCGCAAATGCTCGTGCCAGGCGCGTGAGCGTGGACTGAGAAGGGCGCAATATAGTGCATGTTCGTGTGTTGAAAGTGTGAGGACTCTTTTCGGCTCCGTGAGAGTGGTTTTGACACTGCATCAACTAATGCCAGTCAGTACACACACCTGCTTGCAATGAGTTGATTCAGCAGCGTCACCTAACTACTCTCTCTCTCACGGAGCTGTGTCCTCACAGAAAGCGAATGAATGAGAGACGGCAGTTAGTAGACTATGGATCACGATGAGGTAATGTGTTTGTGTTGTTGATGTAAATAATGACTATTTCAGATAATGGTTATCTGATGATGGTGAAGCAAAGCAAACTTTGTGTTAGTACCAACCGCTCATTCATTTAGCAGTCTAGTTTCGCTCTCGTGAAATTGTATACACGTTGCTTGGCAACGTCCTCCCGCCCGCCTATCACTCACTCTCCCTTTTCGCTTTTCTTCATTGCATTCTCTTTTTTTTCTTTGATGGTTCAGCCCCGTTATCAGTCATTTATGACGACAAATAACTCTCAAACAAGGCTCCCGCTCCCCTTCCCTCACCTGGAGGGATAGGCTTCTCAAATCGCGTAACTGCGCCACACTGAAATCTGCAACCAATACGGATATGTGACCATAGAGCCTGCACGAGCGAACCGAAAATCGGACTGGGTGTGCGACCAGACCAAAAGCAGTAATAAAAACTATATAAAAACGTCTTTCTTTGCACTGATGGTCTCGTTTGCTGTTAAAGGTAATTTATGATTATCAGAGGAAACATGAGGTTGTTTAAAAGATATTTAAATGTTACTCGTATCCGCTTTAATGCCTTTCTTTTGTCCTAACCAACTGTAACACTGCTGCAATTGGAAACTGTCAATCAAATCCCCTGAGCCAATGGGATGCAGTCAGCAGCCAACAGACATCCGCCCACTTTCCCCAGGTGAACCTAATCAGCTGATCAAGGATTCAGGCAAAAGGCAGCAGGACAGTCATTAAAAAACCAGTCAAGGAGAACTGTTGAAGGATAAACGACAGACAGACCTTTACTGAGACTGCAAGCCCCTGAGAGCTGATGTGCCCCTGAGGAGGAATCTTTCTATACTGAACACTGGTGAGACCTCCACAATGGGAAACCTGATCAAAATGCTGCTCCCAAGTTGAGCAGACTTGTGATTATCTGACCTGTTTGCTTCAACAGGTGAGGCCCTGGAGCAGAGATGATGGTGAGCTAAAGGAGCAGAAAAGACTAAAACACTTCCCTCAAAAGGCCTCAAGCCTGGCTGCCTGGTGTGGTAGGAGTGTCCCCTTCTGCTCACACAACACATCAACTATCTGCAGTACATGATGTGTTAGGTGCATTGATTTATGTTTATTTTGATTGATATATGAATAGAACTGGGAATGTTTATTTAATTGTATGGAGGAAAAGGTGCCTGTAAGACTAACTGTGAGCCTTAAGAGATATATGAATTGAAGGCCTATTTTATTTTGTGGAATTTTAAGTTAAAGTGTTTTTGTTATTAGTTTAAGTGAAGTGGGGGGGGGGGGGTGCGTCCTGCATGGCCCCAGTAGAAAGTACGACTGAAATATATCCGTGGCTGCACTCGAAACATTGCACTCGACACTGACACACCTCAAAGTGACAACATTAAAGCGGCAACGAGTAACTCTTAAATATATTTTGAACAGCCTCATGTTTCCTCTGATAATCATAAATTACCTTTAACAGCAAACGAGACCATCAGTGCAAAGAAAGACGTTTTTAAATAGTTTGTATTACTGCTTTTGATCTGGTCGTACACCCAGTCCGATTTTCGGTTCGCTCGTGCATGCTCTATGGTCACATATTCGTATTGGTCGCAGATTTCAGTGTTTTCGCAACAACGCGATTTGAGAAGCCTATCCCTCCAGGTGAGGGAAGGGGAGCGGGAGCCTTGTTTGAGACAATTATTTGTCGTCATAATGACTGATAACGGGGCTGAACCATCAAAGAAAAAAAAGAAAATGCAATTAAGAAAAGCTAAAAGGGAGAGTGATATAGGCTACGGGCGGGACGAAGGCGTTACCAAGTGTAACCCTAGGGTACACAATTTTACTTTAACTGAGATGTTTGTAAATAATATGTTATCAAAGAAATCAAACTGTAACAGAGTACTGGGCTAATAGGTAGGTTGGTCTCGTGGAGCTGGTGGAGGATTAAAGACACGACACAGATATTTGGTAACCGGTTTTGTATTTCAAATAAACAAAGAATAATCACTTGACTCAATCAAGGAAATATAAACAAACATAAATAAAAATGAGGCCTTCAATTCAATTATCTTAGATGTTCACACTTGTTATGGGCACACTTTACTCCATACATTTAGATCCACAGTTCCCAGTTCTACTCAAACATTGATTAGACTAAACATAAAACAATGCATCCCACACACTTCATTCACTGCAGGTTAGATGTGTTTGTGGGTGCAGAATGTTCAAGGAAGTCAGGGTTTGTTTGGGCAGGGGAAATCCTACCACACTCCAGGCAGCCAGGCTTGAAGCCTGCCTTTTTAGGGAATTGTACTCGAGTTTGTTCTTCTCCTTTAGCTCGCCATCATCTCGCTCCGGCAATAGGGCCTGACCTGTTTAGGTAAACAGGTAAGATTACAAGTCTGCTCAATTTGGGAGCAGCATTTCAATTAAGTGTTCCATTTTGGAGCTCTCACCAGTGTTCAGTGTTGGAAGCGTCCTCCTCAGCAGCAGATCAGCTCCCCCATGTTTTCAGTCACAGTCCAGGTAAGTATGTTTTGTTTCCAGGGTTGGTAAGTTTGGTTGTGTCTCTCCTGTGTTGTGCTTCTCTTCCAAAAGTTCTGATTGACTGGGGTTTTAACTGTGTCCTGCTGCCTGAATGCTTAATTAGCTGATTTGGTTCACCTGGGGAATGGGGGTTGGCTCAGGGGATTTAATTAGCTCAGGGGATGTGATTGACAGTTTGCCCATTTCAACAGTGTTACACAAGCAACGTGTACACAATTTCACGAGAGCGAAACTAGACTGCAGTGTTTACTCCTAAATGAATGAGCAGTTGGTACTAACACAAAGTTTGCTTTGCTTCACCATCATCAGATGACCATTATTCATCTGAAATAGTCATTATTTACATCAACAACACAAACACATTACCTCATCGTGATCCATACTAACTGGCGTTTCTCGCTTTCTGTGAGGACACGTCTTTCAGCTCCGTGAGAGAGAGAGAGAGAGTAGTTAGGTGACACTGCTGCATCAACTCATTGCAATCAGGTGTGTGTAGCACTGACTGGCATTAGTTGATGCAGTGTCGAAACCACTCTCACGGAGCCGAAAAGAGTCCTCACACTTTCAACACACGGACATGCACTATATTGCGCGGCGCCCTACTCAGTTGACACTCGCACGCCTGGCAGCTTTGCGACAGCGGGTGTCGTAAAAATACTACCGCTTTTGTCCAAAGGGGACGCCAACGTGCCATGTTACTCGTAGTGGCTTTAAAGACAACGCTGTAGAAAGTTCATATGGGTTGGTATGAGTCCAGGATCACACTGAACTGAGACGCCTGCATTTAATCCGAGGGGTACCTTGGGCTGATTGCATGCCTGATTGACTGATTCCTAGCTGCTAGTGCAGTCATACAGCAACAACACAAATCGCTCTAGAGGCTCCATCCAGTTGTCTATGGAATAAGCCAAGACAAAGAAGGGTCGGAAGTTAGTATGAGTAGGACGTTAGTAGGGCTTTTAGTATGAGAAGGATGTTAGTAGGGCTTTTAGTCTGAGTAGGACGTTAGTAGGGCATTTAGTATGAGTAGGACGCTAGTAGGGCATTTAGTATGAGTAGGACGTTAGTAGGGCATTTAGTATGAGTAGGACTTTAGTAGGGTTTTTAGTATGAGTAGAAGGTTAGTATGAGTAGGACTTTAGTAGGGTTTTTAGTCTTAGTAGGCCGAGCTAGTTGAGCTCATAGATGAGCTAGTTGGACCTTTTCGGGCTGAAGATGGTCTCAAAATCAACTCCCAAACCTACTGCCAGTTTCTAGAAGATACTTTCTTCAAGCAGTGGTACAGGAAAAAGTCTGCATCTTTCAAGAAGACCATGATTTTTATGCAGGACAATGCTCCATCACATGCATCGAAGTACTCAACTGCATGGCTAGCCAGTAAATGACATGACCCCCTTCCTCACCTGCCTTAAACCCTATTGAGAACCTGTGGGCCCTGCTTAAACGGGATATTTACAGTGAAGGAAATCAGTACACCTCTCAGAACAGTGTCTGGGAGGCTGTGGTTGCTGCTGCACAAAAAGTTGATCGTCAACAGATCAAGAAACTGACAGACTCCATGAATGGAAGGCTTGTGACAGTTATTGGTCACTGTTTTTTTTTTTTTGGCATGTCGGACATTTTTATTTGTAAATGTTGATTTGTTTTATTATTCTCACTTTAACAGATGAAAATAAACAAGTGAGATGGGAAAATTTTCGTAGAATTTTTGCAGAATAATTCTGCATACTAATAGTTGCCTAATAATAGCTAAACATCCTCAAAAATACAACTTGCCTAATAATTTTGCACACAGTGTATATTGTCTATTCTCTATCTATGGCCCCGGTCCTCCGCGGGACTAGTGCCGCACTGGGGCATGCTCTCTGGGGGCGGGGTGCTGGGGGGCAGGCTCTGGGTCTGGGGGGCTGGCACCGATTGTGTGTCGGTGGGGAACGGTAGAGTGTAAATCAATGTAATTTAATGTTAATTGTGTTCATATTGTTTAACATTGTTAAATCAGGATAGTAGTCTTTCTACTCGCTTGCTTGTTCAATCTTTAAATTCATTTTTGCTTTGCTCACTGGTTACTTGTCTGTTCTCTTCCAGTTTTCCCTGGTCGTGACGAGACTGTGTGGATCTGGTCCCCCCTCCGGTACCATCTGAGAATGGACCATCAACGGGGAAGATGTTGCAGTGGTTAAGGATGCCACCTGGAGACGTGGGATGTAATCCCGGCGCTGGAAACCTTAGTTTTCCCTGGTGGAGACGAGACGGTGTGGATCCCCTGGCAGCATCTGAAGTCTTCCTGCATCCACACTATTCGCACTTTACTTTAGTATTACCATGTAATCACCTGGTCAATGATCAAATTCCTTCGTGATTTTCTCTACTTATGACATCTATTGCAGTATGTCCATCCTGGGAGAGGGATCCCTTACTCTGTCGACTCTCCATGAGATTTCTTCAAATGTTTTAATCCCGGTAAAGTTTTTTACTGGGAGTTTTTTCTCAGCCGAGCTAAGGGTGTAAGGGCAGGGTGTCATATTGTATCATATTGTATGGAATGTAAAGCCCACTGAGGCAAATGTCTATTTGTGATTTTGGGCTATACAAATAAAACTGATTTGATTTGATTTTGATCGGACATTAATTATTGGCACAACAGAACACGCGTACGACTGAGTTCTCCTACACCGCAGCAAACAGGCCTTATGCAGAGCCTAGGCCTTATGCAGAGCTAGGCTCCATGTCAAATCATATCATATGCTCTAGTGCGGGAATGTGGCAATGGAGGATTTGCAGTACATGAGAGAACTGGATATGCCAGCGAATCTAAACCAGATACAGACACTCGCGTTTCCATGGCACAACTAGATTGGATTATCACATATATCGAACAAGACACTCGAACGGACCGTGTCACTTGTCTGAGTATACATGGCCTTTCAGAAATCGGATAAATGTCCGATGCATGGCTGTCTCCACTATGCTAGGTGGCGCTGTAGCCCTTTCAACCATGCTTTCAACAAGTGGTTTTAGAGCCACGTCCGGTTCCCTTCCGTCAATAACCCTATCACGCGCAGCATAGACATTATAATGTCTATGACGCGCAGGCACACAAGCACAGAACGAGAAGTCCGATATGCGATGTCCGATCCCTGTATACATGCAGAGAGAAAGCCGACAATGAACAAGTTATCTAGGTGTTCTTATCCGACTTCTCTTGTCCGTTATTGTGCCGATTTGTGTCCGAAGTAGATCGGATAAAGGTGTTTACATGCAGTTTAAAAGTCCTGTTGAGGTCTTATTCGTTTAGTTATCCGATTATGAGTCTGCATGTAAACGCACTGACTGTCAGACAGACAGACAGACGGACAGATAGATCCTCCTGGCAGGATGCAGCCAGTTGGACAGAGTTGGTCTGGTCAGGTTTCATGAACTTCCCCCTGATCCCCCTGGGGCGACTGTGTCTCAGGTGGTAGAGCGGGTCGGCCAACGCCCTGCTACCTGTGTCGTGGTTGTTGTGTCCTTGGGCAAGACACTTCACCCACCTTGCCTGGTGTGAATGTGTATGACTGCTGTATGTTTGAGGTGGTGGTCTGAGGGGCCGTTGGCGCGGAATGGCAGCCACACTTCCGTCAGTCTGCCCCAGGGCAGCTGTGGCTACTATCGGAGTTTACCACCACCAGTATGACTGTGTGTGAATGAATGGAACCTGGAACCCTGTAAAGAGCTTTGAGTGCCTTGAAAAGATAAATCCAATCCATTATTATTATTATTATTATTATTATTATTATTATTGATCCAGTTTCAGCATTAATATTGTATTAACTATTCCAGGACACGTTTCTTCCTTCTTCCTCAACCATTCCTAATGTGACTCCCCACACACACTGTCAGAGCTTAATCTCAAAGGACAACACACACCCACCACTTCACCATTATGCCCTGTGTGTGTGTGTGTGTGTGTGTGTGTGTGTGTGTGTGTGTTTTAGACCAAGCATTATTTTTACTTTTCATTAAATAAAACAGTGATTTGTTCCTTTATCATTCTCAAATAAACCATGAAATTGTGTGGACAAAATGATACTAAGGTCAATGAATTCACACTGAATGCATTTTGGTATTTCCTTTATTCACTCGGCCCTGAACAGAAATCCCTGAGAAGAACTTTAACTATAAGTTTAGTTCATGATTACGTTAAAGAGGACCTATGATGCTTTTTGACTTTTATGACCTATAAACGTTGTTATGATGATTCATAGTCATGCTTAACCATACTAAATTATCAAATAATGACTTACATGCATTTCGACGTATTCCCTGCTGACCGTCTGGGGTGTCTATGCAGAGCACTAAACACTATTCTAGCCAGTCGAGAAGTCACGTCTTCAAAGCGGTCTACCCTTTGTAACTTCGTGACGTCGCATGTAACTTTGTGACGTCACCACGCGGATGTTTCCATGTATGGTAATGCTGTCACTTCCCTGTTCGCGTCTGCCTCGCGCCCTTATAGGTCCATGCTCGCGCTTCCCGCCACTGAAAGTGTTCCGGAAGGAAGGTAACCAATCACAACGGAGTGGGGTTTGCAGGAGGGGGGGGGGGGAGCGGAGATGGCCGAAGCACAGGCGGAGGGAGCGGAGATGGCCGAAGCACACACACTCAAGTGTTGACAGGACGTGCTGGATCGCCAAAATAAGAGAAAGAGCTTCCCGAAAATCGACATAGTTTTTTGAGATGTGATTCGTGTCAGGTTGCTCTATAGCAGTGTAAAACAAGAAATTAAGACCAGAAAAGTAGTATAATAGGTCCTCTTTAAAGTGTCTGAAGGAACTTTAGTAGGCCGTTTCGAACACAGCCATAGTTTCCGAACAATTCTGGTTAGGCCTGGTTAGGCCTGGTTAGGCCTGCTTTATCCTGGTTTAGCCTGCTTTAGCCTGGTTAGGCCTGGCTTAGCCTGGCCTGCTTTAGCCTGGTTAGGCCTGGTTTGGTTGGTCAGACATTGGGGCGGATGACGGCGTAGTTCTTTGTGACTCCAGAGAATCTGACGATGTGAATCTCGGGGTTTTTCTCTTTGAAATCTTGCCACAAGTATTCAGGAGACAGCACCTTACTGGGCTTATTCACCCACATGTACCTGCACACACACACACACACACACACACACACACACACACACACACACACACACACACACAGACAGAGAGAGAGAACAGACATCAGACAATACAACCACAGTTGAAGGTAGAGTCAGTGATTCTGGAGAACGCTTGTTGTCAAAATCAATTTTTAGGGGCTGCCTTCCACTAACAGACAGACAGTGGGGAGGGTCCGGTTCTCTCATTCTCTTCCACTAGATCGCATTACATTAATCACTTTCTATTTTCAACATAACCCAAAAAACTGCCCAAGAATTCTGCAGCAAAAATGTCCAAAAGAGAGAGCCCCAAACGGACATTTCTTAATTTTTATTTATTTAAAAAACGGTAAATGTAAGCCACAAGCGCCTAAAAAATGGTGGAGACACTTCTAAGAAACTCCTTTGAACTGTTGCTCAGAGATCAGGCCTACACACACACACACACACAGACAAAGACAGACACACACACACACACACACACACACACACACACACACACACACACACAAAGACACACACACACAAAGACAGACACACAAAGACAGACACACACACACACACACCTGTTCAGGTGACTCTCTTCTTGCCAAGCCGCCTCCACCTTCTCCTCTGCGTCGGCCTCAAAGTTGGATCTGCAGGTTTTGGCCAAACGCTGAACTGATGTTAAAAAAGATTTGATTTGATTTATAAGCACAATAAAAACAAGAAGAATAACATCGGTAACCCAAATAAAACATACAGCTCTGGAAACATTTAGAGACCACTCCAAATGTCCAGCGTCTCTCATTTTACTATCTATAGGCATCTGTTTGAGTAGAATGAACATTTTGGTTTTATTCTATGAACTACTGACAACATTTCTACCAAATTCCCCCAAAAATATTGTCATTTAGAGCATTTCCATGAAGTAATGTAGAGATGAAGATTGAAGAACAATCCAGACTGGTCTATCTATACATACAGGTAAAACTCGAAAAATTTGAATATCGTGCAAAAGTTCATTTATTTCAGTAATTCAACTTTAAAGGTGAAACTAATATCTTATACAGACTCATTACATGCAAAGTGAGATATGTGAAGCCTTTATTTGTTATAATTTTGATTATTATGGCTTACAGTTTATAAAAACCCCAAATTCAAAATCTCAGAAAATTAGAATATTACATAAAATCAATAAAAAAAGGTTTTTAAATACAGAAATGTCGGCCCTCTAGAAAGTATAATCATGCATATGTACTAAGTACTTGGTTTAGGCCCCTTTTGCATGAATTCTTGCATCAATGCGGCGTGGCATGGATGCTATCAGTCTGTGGCACTGCTGAGGCGTTATGGAAGCCCAGGTTGCTTTGATGGTGGCCTTCAGCTCGTCTGTATTGTTGGGTCTGGTGTGTATCATCTTCCTCTTGACAATAGTCCATAGTTTCTCTATGGAGTTCAGGTCAGGAGAGTTGTCCGGCCATTCATGCACAGTAATACCATGGACAGTCAACCAGTTACCAGTGGTTTATAGTACTGTGGGCAGGTGCCAAGTCTATCTGGAAATGGAAATTGTCATCTCCATAAAGCTTGTCAACAGACAGAAGCATAAAGTGCTCTAAAATCTTCTGGTAGATAGCTGTGGTGACTTTGGACTTGATAACACAGTGGACCAACAGCAGAAGATGACGTGATACCTCAAATCATCACTGATCCAAATTAAACGTTGAGTTTCATTTGGAAATCAAGGTCCCACAGCCTAGAGGAAGAGTGGAGGGGCACAAAATCCAAGGGGCTTGAAGACCAGTGTCAAGTTACAACAGTCAGTGATGATTTGAGGCACCATGTCATCTGATGGTGTTGGCCCACTGTGTTATCAAGTCCAAAGTCACCACCAGCTGTCTACCAGGAGATTTTACAGCACTTCATGCTCCCGTCTGTTGACAAGCTTTATGGAGATGCTGAATTACTTTTTCCAGCAAAACTTGACACCTGTCCACAGTGCCAAAACCACAAGTAACTAGTTGACTGACCATGGTATTACTGTGTTGATTGGCCAGACAAATCTCCTGACCTGAACTCCATAGAGAAACTATGGACTATTGTCAAGAGGAAGATGATACACACCAGACCCAACAATACAGAGGAGCTGAAGGCCACTATCAAAGCAACCTGGGCTTCCATAACACCTCAGCAGTGCCACAGGCTGATAGCATTCATGCCATGCCACATTTAGGCAATAATTTGTGCAAAAGGGACCCAAACCAAGTACTTAGTACATATGCATGATTATACTTTCTAGAGGGCCGACATTTCTGTATTTAAAAACCTTTTTTTATTGATTCTATGTAATATTCTAATTTTCTTAGATTTTGAATTTGGGGTTTTCATAAGCTGTAAGCCATAATAATCACAATTATAACAAATAAAGGCTTGAAATATCTCACTTTGAATGTAATGAGTCTATATAATATATTAGTTTCACCATTTAGGTTGACTTACTGACATAAATTAACTTTTGTACGATATTCAAATTTTTCGACTTTCACCTGTACGTTCTGCAGGTGACATTGTTTTAATCACAGATTTATTTCTTTAATTGTAAAAAAAAACTATTAAATTCACAAAGTTATATAGAGGTTAGAAAAGTTAAGTTAGGTTTCTTTATTACTTTATTAGTCAATGGTTACATTGAAATTCATCTTTCCTCAACACAGGGTCAGCCATAGTACAGACAGACAGACAGACAGACAGACAGACAGACAGACAGACAGACAGACAGACAGACAGACAGACACACTCCAGAGGGGGTCCTCACACAGGGTCAGCCATAGTTTGGGGTTAAGTGTCTTGCTCAAGGACACAATGGTAGAGATGGTGGGCACCATATATGTAATAGCAGCCACCACTTTCCAGTGCTGGGGATTCAACCAGAGGCCTAATGGTTACTGGGAGGAATCAGAGACCTCATGGTTTCTGGGAGGAACCAGAGACCTCATGGTTACTGGGAGGAGGAACCAGATACCTCATGGTTACTGGGAGGAACCAAAGACCTCATGGTTACAGGGGGGAGGAACCAGAGACCTCATGGTTATTGGAAGGAACCAGAGACCTCATGGTTACTGGGAGGAGGAACCAGAGACCTCATGGTTACTGGGAGGAGGAACCAGAGACCTCATGGTTACTGGGAGGAGGAACCAGAGACCTCATGGTTACTGGGAGGAGGAACCAGAGACCTCATGGTTTCTGGGAGGAACCAGAGACCTCATGGTGACTGGGAGGAACCAGAGACCTCATGGTTACTGGGAGGAACCAGAGACCTCATGGTTACTGGGAGGAGGAACCAGAGACCTCATGGTTACTGGGAGGAACCAGAGACCTCATGGTTACTGGGAGAAATCAGAGACCTCTAGGACTGGTAGTTCTAGGACATACTACCAGTCCAGAGAGTGACAGAAAGACAGACAGACAGACAGACAGACAGACAGACAGATATATACCTTCCCTCAGTGTCCCTCCGAAGGCTCCCCCACAGTAGTAGAAGTCTCCCTCCCCCGGCCCGATGTACGCTCTGGACTCTGGTCTGCGCTCGTACGGGAACTTGCTCCGGTCGTCTCTGTAGTAACCTGCAGACACATAGAAACATGTGATAAAAACATGATGAAAAAGGGGCACAGTGGTTACAGCCCCCCCTCACATTTGACATTTCATACAATATTTTGACGCAAAAAAGGGTCATTTTGTCCATCAAATAATGAGCTAATATCTACCCACCCCACCCCTACCCATCCCAGCCTGACTGTCTACTTTATTGAAGTGTTTGTCCAAAGAAGGATTACAGAAGGAGCAGTATTTTCTGATGTAAAAAATGGAAGAAGGCTGTAACCAACCAGAGGATTGTACTGTCAGTCATTTCCCTTCTGCCTGTTATTGCCGAATAACGCGTTGATATGAGATCGCAAGCGTTCGAAGTTCACGGGAGCGGCAGTTCCACGGGAGTGCGCCCGCTTGTCGTGCCACCTGACAGAATGCCGCGCCTTCTCTCTGCCCGCTCGCCTCTCCATTGAGAATACATTGCCAGGGGCGAAAAACGCGTTCCGTCTGAAACGCCCGCAATGCGTTAATATGAGATGAGGCTGTTGTGTACTGACCTGGGTGCAACACAGCCACCAGTCCTCCCAGTGACTCCGTTCCCCAGCGACCGTGGAACTTAGAGTCCACGTCCAGGCAGAAGATGAAGTCATGTTCCTGGAGCTTCTCCTCCACCAGCGTCTGGATGAACTCCATCCTACGCGCTGAGATCTGCTGCCAACGGTCTGAACTGGGCACCGCACGCACCGTCAGCTGGGGAGACACGGATAGGTGAGAAGAACTGACATGACATTCATTATTATGAGTGAGTGAGTGAGTGAGTGAGTGAGTGAGTGAGTGAGTGAGTGAGTGAGTGAGTGAGTGAGAAACACATGCAGGTGTCCTTGCCTCTGCAAGGGACTGGCAGCTGTTTGAAGACCTTGAGCAACAACTGAAGTTCCTACAAAGTGACCACCACCTTGAGACCAGACATTGTTCTCCTGTCCCAATCCACCAAGCTCGTGCTTCTGTTGGAGCTCCCAGTCCGTTGGGAAGAAGCTTGGAAGAGGTTAGGAAGCTAACCAAGGACCAGGGACCTGGTTAGCAGTTTACAGCTGGATGGAGAGCGTGTACCTGTCTGCCGGGGGCCATCTTGACTGAGGGCACGTCCTCCGGCCGGTCGGTGAAGACGTACATGTGAACGCTGAAACCAACGAAGAAGTGCTGCTCTGCTGTCTCCAGGAAGTCCTTCAGGAACATGGTGTATCTGTTCAGAGGTCAGAGGTCAAACCACAATCATTAGCTGTGTTGGGAAAGCCTACTAACGTCCTACTAGCGTCCTACTCATACTAAAAGCCCTACTAACGTCCTACTAACGTCCCACTCATACTAAAAGCCCTACTAACGTCCTACTAACGTCCCACTCATACTAAAAGCCCTACTAACATCCTACTAGCGTCTTACTCATACTAAAAGCCCTACTAACGTCCTACTAGCGTCCTACTCATACTAAACAGCCTACTAACGTCCTACTCATACTAAAAGCCCTACTAACGTCCTACTCATACTAACGTCCTACTAGCGTCCTACTCATACTAAAAACCCTACTAACGTCCTACTCATACTAAAAGCCCTACCAACATCCTACTCATACTAAAAGCCCTACCAACATCCTACTCATACTAACCTCCTACTCATACTAAAAGCCCTACTAATGTCCTACTCATACTAAAAGCCCTTCACGTCCAACTCTGATTGGAAGGCAGCCCCTGATTGGTTCATGTAGTCATCAATCTAGCCTCCAGTCAGACCGGACCCTCCCCACTGTCTGTCTGTTAGTGGAAGGCAGCCCCTGATTGGTTCATGTAGTCATCAATCTAGCCTCCAGTCAGACCCTCCCCACTTTCTGTCTGTTAGTGGAAGGCAGCCCCTGATGGGTTAAGGGATGAACATTAGGTCAGAACGCAGGCCCTGATTGGCTGGAGCATTCTTTTGACCAGGCTCCTCCCCACGGAGATTGAAGGAGTGAGTGAGTGAGTGGGTGAGTGAGTGAGTGAGTGAGTGAGTGAGTGAGTCTTTCTTCTTACTTGCCCACAGCGAACACAGTGGCTGACACACTGATGTTCTGTAGTTTGAAGACGCTGTCCAGCAGCAGAGGCTCAAAGGTTCCCTCCCACACCACCGGGGCCAGCCAGGGAGACAGGGAGACGACATCAGTACGGCTAGACAGACAGACAGGCAGGGAGAGAGACAGGGAGATGACATCAGTACGGCTAGACAGACAGACAGACAGGGAGAGAGACAGGGAGACAGGGAGACGACATCAGTACGGCTAGACAGACAGACAGGCAGGGAGAGAGACAGGGAGACAGGGAGACGACATCAGTACGGCTAGACAGACAGGCAGGCAGGGAGAGAGACAGGGAGAGAGAGAGACAGACAGGCAGGCAGGGAGAGAGACAGGGAGAGAGAGACAGACAGGGGGACAGACAGATAGACAGGGAGAGAGAGAGACAGACAGGCAGGGGGACAGGGAGAGACAGACAGACAGGCAGGCAGGGAGAGAGACAGACAGAGAGACAGAGAGACAGACAGACAGTGGGAGAGACAGACAGGGAGAGAGAGAGACAGACAGACAGGCAGGGGGAGAGACAGACAGGGAGAGAGACAGACAGACAGACCGACACAACTTCAGTACGGCTAGGATTACACAGACACACTGACTTAATGACAGTTCAAGCACTATTTCTTCAGTTCCCGTAGTGTGGATGAATAATAATCACGTTACTCAGTATTAACATTTGAAGTCAAATACAGTAGAGCAGTGATACTCACCCCTTGGTGATGCTTGGCTGTTTATACTGCAGACTGAAACACACAGTCACACAGACAGACAGGGAGAGAGACAGACAGACAAGCACACAGTCACACAGGCAGGCAGGGAGAGAGACAGACAGACAGACACACAGTCACACAGACAGGCAGGGAGAGAGACAGACAGACAGACACACAGTCACACAGACAGGCAGGGAGAGAGACAGACAGACAGACTATGCGTTAACACAGTGGTTCTCAATTATTTTCTGTCATGCCCCCCCCCCTAGCGGACAGAAATCTTTTCGCGCTCCCCCTAAATTGAAATACTACCTGCTAATATTTATTTATTTATCTGTACAAAACCACTGTATGAGTTTCTGGCACGAGCATTCTGCATACAATCACCTTATTATCAAATTAGATAACAAAAATTAGCTGAGAACTTCTGCAGCAAAAAAATTCAAAGTTCAGTTTATTAGCTCAATTTGTAACATTTAAACAAGACTGCTCAGTCTGTGTGAATCTCAGGACAGAGAAACAAGAGCAAATGATTCACTGAGGTTTGCATTTCATTAAAAAAAAATGTAAACTGTAAACATAGTTAAGGTTGTGTTTTTGTATTATTATATATAGGCCAATGGGCCTTCTGTGATGCAATAACCAATAATTCATTAATGTTATTATTAGTCTACTTGCTTGATTTCTTTTTAAATAACCTACAGAGACACTTGGAGACACGTGGACATTTATTTACTGCAAATCGCGGCCTTTCGCGCGGATATGACCATACACAAGCACACATCGCGCTTGCTAGCACTAAAAAAAAAAAAATGTTTTTTTTGGTCAGTTGGAAATCAAGGCAGCGCCCCACCATTTGAGAAGCACTGCGTTAACAAACACCGTCTCTTGAAGAGTGTCTATATGCTATTATTAAACGCCTTGCTCCTAAAGGTGTAGTCAGTGATTCAAGGCAAGGCAAGTTTATTTATATAGAACAATTCAGACACAAGGACATTCAAAGTGCTTTACAGGAGCAAGATTAAAATACATAATACAAATAATACATTTAAAAGCGAATGAATAGAAGTAGAACATTTAAATTAAATTAAAATTACAGGTTAAAATGGAAACAGAAAAGTCTTTCCAGAGATTCTAAAAGCTGCTTCTCAAGAGAATACTTGTTTCAAAATCTATTTCCGTCAGAAATCAGTGAATATCTCATCATGATCTACCACCTGTCTGTCTGTCTGTCTGTCTGTCTGTCTGTCTGTCTGTCTGTCTGTCTGTCCTGTTTAAAAACTCTTGAAAAACAGGTAAAAAAAGATACACAATTCAAGGTGTATTTCACTTGTAATAAGTCAACATGGAACAATTGACTTCACTTGGTAAGATGTGGAATTTGTATGAACGTTTATTCATACAGGTAAATCCCATTGAGACCATTCATCTATAGGGTTAGGGACAGGTGAATCCCATTGAGACCGGAGACTCTTTATCAAGGGAGACCTGTTCCCATTCCCACGTTACCATTCACACACACATTCATACACCGATAGCATCAGCAGCTACCACACAGGGTGCAAGCTAACTATCTGGAGACATTTAGGGTTCAGTGTCTCTTTGCCCAGGGACACTTGGACATGTGGCGGGAAGACGGGGGATCCAACCACCGACCCTGTAACCCAGTGGACGACCTCGCTACACACTGAGCTACAGACGCCCCAGACAGACAGACAGACAGACAGACAGACAGACAGACAGTAACCCAGTGGATGACCGCCCTACACACTCCATCCTACGCGCTGAGATCTGCTGCCAACGGTCTGAACTGGGCACCGCACGCACCGTCAGCTGGGGAGACACGGATAGGTGAGAAGAACTGACATGACATTCATTATTATGAGTGAGTGAGTGAGTGAGTGAGTGAGTGAGTGAGTGAGTGAGTGAGTGAGTGAGTGAGTGAGTGAGAAACACATGCAGGTGTCCTTGCCTCTGCAAGGGACTGGCAGCTGTTTGAAGACCTTGAGCAACAACTGAAGTTCCTACAAAGTGACCACCACCTTGAGACCAGACATTGTTCTCCTGTCCCAATCCACCAAGCTCGTGCTTCTGTTGGAGCTCCCAGTCCGTTGGGAAGAAGCTTGGAAGAGGTTAGGAAGCTAACCAAGGACCAGGGACCTGGTTAGCAGTTTACAGCTGGATGGAGAGCGTGTACCTGTCTGCCGGGGGCCATCTTGACTGAGGGCACGTCCTCCGGCCGGTCGGTGAAGACGTACATGTGAACGCTGAAACCAACGAAGAAGTGCTGCTCTGCTGTCTCCAGGAAGTCCTTCAGGAACATGGTGTATCTGTTCAGAGGTCAGAGGTCAAACCACAATCATTAGCTGTGTTGGGAAAGCCTACTAACGTCCTACTAGCGTCCTACTCATACTAAAAGCCCTACTAACGTCCTACTAACGTCCCACTCATACTAAAAGCCCTACTAACGTCCTACTAACGTCCCACTCATACTAAAAGCCCTACTAACATCCTACTAGCGTCTTACTCATACTAAAAGCCCTACTAACGTCCTACTAGCGTCCTACTCATACTAAACAGCCTACTAACGTCCTACTCATACTAAAAGCCCTACTAACGTCCTACTCATACTAACGTCCTACTAGCGTCCTACTCATACTAAAAACCCTACTAACGTCCTACTCATACTAAAAGCCCTACCAACATCCTACTCATACTAAAAGCCCTACCAACATCCTACTCATACTAACCTCCTACTCATACTAAAAGCCCTACTAATGTCCTACTCATACTAAAAGCCCTTCACGTCCAACTCTGATTGGAAGGCAGCCCCTGATTGGTTCATGTAGTCATCAATCTAGCCTCCAGTCAGACCGGACCCTCCCCACTGTCTGTCTGTTAGTGGAAGGCAGCCCCTGATTGGTTCATGTAGTCATCAATCTAGCCTCCAGTCAGACCCTCCCCACTTTCTGTCTGTTAGTGGAAGGCAGCCCCTGATGGGTTAAGGGATGAACATTAGGTCAGAACGCAGGCCCTGATTGGCTGGAGCATTCTTTTGACCAGGCTCCTCCCCACGGAGATTGAAGGAGTGAGTGAGTGAGTGGGTGAGTGAGTGAGTGAGTGAGTGAGTGAGTGAGTCTTTCTTCTTACTTGCCCACAGCGAACACAGTGGCTGACACACTGATGTTCTGTAGTTTGAAGACGCTGTCCAGCAGCAGAGGCTCAAAGGTTCCCTCCCACACCACCGGGGCCAGCCAGGGAGACAGGGAGACGACATCAGTACGGCTAGACAGACAGACAGGCAGGGAGAGAGACAGGGAGATGACATCAGTACGGCTAGACAGACAGACAGACAGGGAGAGAGACAGGGAGACAGGGAGACGACATCAGTACGGCTAGACAGACAGACAGGCAGGGAGAGAGACAGGGAGACAGGGAGACGACATCAGTACGGCTAGACAGACAGGCAGGCAGGGAGAGAGACAGGGAGAGAGAGAGACAGACAGGCAGGCAGGGAGAGAGACAGGGAGAGAGAGACAGACAGGGGGACAGACAGATAGACAGGGAGAGAGAGAGACAGACAGGCAGGGGGACAGGGAGAGACAGACAGACAGGCAGGCAGGGAGAGAGACAGACAGAGAGACAGAGAGACAGACAGACAGTGGGAGAGACAGACAGGGAGAGAGAGAGACAGACAGACAGGCAGGGGGAGAGACAGACAGGGAGAGAGACAGACAGACAGACCGACACAACTTCAGTACGGCTAGGATTACACAGACACACTGACTTAATGACAGTTCAAGCACTATTTCTTCAGTTCCCGTAGTGTGGATGAATAATAATCACGTTACTCAGTATTAACATTTGAAGTCAAATACAGTAGAGCAGTGATACTCACCCCTTGGTGATGCTTGGCTGTTTATACTGCAGACTGAAACACACAGTCACACAGACAGACAGGGAGAGAGACAGACAGACAAGCACACAGTCACACAGGCAGGCAGGGAGAGAGACAGACAGACAGACACACAGTCACACAGACAGGCAGGGAGAGAGACAGACAGACAGACTATGCGTTAACACAGTGGTTCTCAATTATTTTCTGTCATGCCCCCCCCCCTAGCGGACAGAAATCTTTTCGCGCTCCCCCTAAATTGAAATACTACCTGCTAATATTTATTTATTTATCTGTACAAAACCACTGTATGAGTTTCTGGCACGAGCATTCTGCATACAATCACCTTATTATCAAATTAGATAACAAAAATTAGCTGAGAACTTCTGCAGCAAAAAAATTCAAAGTTCAGTTTATTAGCTCAATTTGTAACATTTAAACAAGACTGCTCAGTCTGTGTGAATCTCAGGACAGAGAAACAAGAGCAAATGATTCACTGAGGTTTGCATTTCATTAAAAAAAAATGTAAACTGTAAACATAGTTAAGGTTGTGTTTTTGTATTATTATATATAGGCCAATGGGCCTTCTGTGATGCAATAACCAATAATTCATTAATGTTATTATTAGTCTACTTGCTTGATTTCTTTTTAAATAACCTACAGAGACACTTGGAGACACGTGGACATTTATTTACTGCAAATCGCGGCCTTTCGCGCGGATATGACCATACACAAGCACACATCGCGCTTGCTAGCACTAAAAAAAAAAAAATGTTTTTTTTGGTCAGTTGGAAATCAAGGCAGCGCCCCACCATTTGAGAAGCACTGCGTTAACAAACACCGTCTCTTGAAGAGTGTCTATATGCTATTATTAAACGCCTTGCTCCTAAAGGTGTAGTCAGTGATTCAAGGCAAGGCAAGTTTATTTATATAGAACAATTCAGACACAAGGACATTCAAAGTGCTTTACAGGAGCAAGATTAAAATACATAATACAAATAATACATTTAAAAGCGAATGAATAGAAGTAGAACATTTAAATTAAATTAAAATTACAGGTTAAAATGGAAACAGAAAAGTCTTTCCAGAGATTCTAAAAGCTGCTTCTCAAGAGAATACTTGTTTCAAAATCTATTTCCGTCAGAAATCAGTGAATATCTCATCATGATCTACCACCTGTCTGTCTGTCTGTCTGTCTGTCTGTCTGTCTGTCTGTCTGTCTGTCTGTCTGTCTGTCTGTCTGTCCTGTTTAAAAACTCTTGAAAAACAGGTAAAAAAAGATACACAATTCAAGGTGTATTTCACTTGTAATAAGTCAACATGGAACAATTGACTTCACTTGGTAAGATGTGGAATTTGTATGAACGTTTATTCATACAGGTAAATCCCATTGAGACCATTCATCTATAGGGTTAGGGACAGGTGAATCCCATTGAGACCGGAGACTCTTTATCAAGGGAGACCTGTTCCCATTCCCACGTTACCATTCACACACACATTCATACACCGATAGCATCAGCAGCTACCACACAGGGTGCAAGCTAACTATCTGGAGACATTTAGGGTTCAGTGTCTCTTTGCCCAGGGACACTTGGACATGTGGCGGGAAGACGGGGGATCCAACCACCGACCCTGTAACCCAGTGGACGACCTCGCTACACACTGAGCTACAGACGCCCCAGACAGACAGACAGACAGACAGACAGACAGACAGACAGTAACCCAGTGGATGACCGCCCTACACACTTAACCACAGACGCCCCAAAATAAGAATCAATATTTAAGCCTTTCATAAAGCCCTGGTCTGATGTACTCACTGGTCAGGAGACTCCAGGTGGGACAACTCGTTCTCCATTAGTTTATAAGATCTGTGGAAACAATTACAGTCACTGTCTTCACTGTGTGTGTGTTTTTTTTTTTTTTTTTTGTAACCTTTATTTATACAGGTAAATCCCATTGAGACCTGAGACTCTTTTGCAAGGGAGACCTGTTTTCCTTTCCCACGTTACCATTCACACACACATTCATACACCGACAGCAGGCTAACTATCGACATTCACACGAGGCAAGGTGGGTGAAGTGTCTTGCCCAAGGACACAACAACTATGACACAAGTGGCAGGGCGGGAATCGAACCTCCAACCCTTTGATCATCGGCCAACCTGCTCTACCAACTGAGCCACAGTCGCCCCAAATTTTGTGTGTGTGTGTGTGTGTGTGTGTGTGTGTGTGTGTGTGTGTAAAGCAGAAAGTATTTGGACTGCAACACAGCCCATGTGTCTGTCTGGTTGCAGTTCCCCACAGCTGCCACCAGGTGTCCCCAGATCTCCTCAACATTATTCTTCTTCTTCTCATAGTTGTATGGCAGGTTGCATCCATCCCTGTGTTCCAGTCCATTTACTTTCTGCTATTTAGTATTGTAGAAAAAGATTTAGGATGTCCCAATTCATGAGGTCAGATTTAGTATGCTTAGAAATACCCGGATGTCCCACTACATCCAGTGGTGATTTTTAGTGTTAGAACCAGCAGCTTTATGGAGGTTCTGACCCACAATCCACTGCAGCAGAAGTTACATCACATGGACTGAGGTACTCACTGTTCAGAAGACTCCACGGAGGTTTGAATATCTGTTAGTTTATCAGCAAATCTGCAAACAAACCGTCAGCCTTTAATATTCCAATTAGGGCTGTCAAGCGATTAAAAAAATATATATAATTAATCACAGGCTCTGTAGGACTCATAGCCAGACAGACACACAGACAGACACACACACACACACACACACACACACACACACACACACACACACAGACAGACAGACAGACAGACAGACAGACAGACAGACAGACAGACAGACAGACAGACAGACAGACAGACAGACAGACAGACAGACAGACAGACAGACAGACAGACAGACAGACAGACAGACAGACAGACAGACAGACAGACAGACAGACAGACAGACAGACAGACAGACAGACAGACAGACAGACAGACAGACAGACAGACAGACAGACAGACAGACAGACAGACAGACAGACAGACAGACAGACAGACAGACAGACAGACAGACAGACAGACAGACAGACAGACAGACAGACAGACAGACAGACAGACAGACAGACAGACAGACAGACAGACAGACAGACAGACAGACAGACAGACAGACAGACAGACAGACAGACAGACAGACAGACAGACAGACAGACAGACAGACAGACAGACAGACAGACAGACAGACAGACAGACAGACAGACAGACAGACAGACAGACAGACAGACAGACAGACAGACAGACAGACAGACAGACAGACAGACAGACAGACAGACAGACAGACAGACAGACAGACAGACAGACAGACAGACAGACAGACAGACAGACAGACAGACAGACAGACAGACAGACAGACAGACAGACAGACAGACAGACAGACAGACAGACACACACACACACACACACACACACACACACACACACACACACACACACACACACACACACACACACACACACACACACACACACACACACACACACACACACACACACACACACACACACACACACACACACACACACACACACACACACACACACACACACACACACACACACACACACACACACACACACACACACACACACACAAAAGGCAGGCTGTATATGCTAGGACAGTGCTTCTCAAATGGTGAGAAAAACGTTTTTTTTAGTGCTAGCAAGCGCGATGTGTGCTTGTGTATGGTCATATCCGCGCGAAAGGCCGCAATTTGCAGTAAATAAATGTCCACATGTGTCTCCAAGTGTCCCTGTAGGCTATTTGAAAATAAATCAAGCAAGTAGACTAATAATAACATTAATGCATTATTGGTTATTGCGTCACAGAAGGCCCATTGGCCTATAATAATAAAAAAAAACACCACCTTAACTATGTTTACAGTTTAAAAATGTTTTGAATGAAATGCAAACCTCAGTGAATCATTTGCTCTTGTTTCTCTGTCCTGAGATTCACACAGACTGAGCAGTCTTGTTTAAATGTTACAAATTGAGCTAATAAACTGAACTTTGAATTTTTTTGCTGCAGAAGTTCTCAGCTAATTTGTGTTATCTAATTTGATAATAAGGTGATTGTATGCAGAATGCTTGTGCCAGAAACTCATACAGTGGTTTTGTACAGATAAATAAATAAATATTAGCAGGTTCTCAATAGTATTTCAATTTAGGGGGGGACGTGAAAACATTTCTGTCCGCTAGGACATCCATCCTGTACACAAGAGGTTTGTCCCTGCAAGACCCCCAGGACATCAGCTAAACCAGTCATCGCCACTGAACATTTTCAGATCATTCATAGACGACCGGGTAACAAACAGGCAGCAAAAAACATTGTCGCAGGGAGGAGGTTCTCCTGGGTACCCATGACTGTTCAGGAGTTTTTGCGGTACCTGAGTCTGACTTTTTTTTTTGCCTTGTTCAAACTGCCCAGTGTAAAGGATTACCGTCTCCCCCAAGTCTCTTTTCCCGTGACCGATTCCTAATAATTAACTACAATCATTTAAAATGTGCAGATGATTCTATTATTGTGTCCCTCCTCAACGGTGACGACCCTGAGCACGGTCCTGTAGTGAGCGATTTTATGCATTGGTGTGAATCATCCTTTTTAAATATTAATGTGACAAAAACAAAGGAGATGTTGATTGATATTAGGAAAGCCCCATCCCCCATCTCCCCTGTTTTAATGAACGATCAGCCTGTTGAAGTGGTGCAGCAATACAAATACCTAGGGACTGTGATTGATGAAAAATGAAGCTTTGAGCCCCATGTCGATGCTGTGTGCAAGAAAGCACATCAGCGTATGTACTTTTATCGGAAGCTCCGCAGTTTTAATGTTGACACCACTTTTATGAAAATGTTTTATTCTTGTTTCAATGAATCTGTTCTCACTTTTTGTTTTGTCTGCTGGCACGGGTCACTTTCTGTAAAGCAGAAAAATCGGCTGCAGGCACTTGTTAAAGTTTGCAGCAAGATTGCTGGAACCCAATTGAGCAACCTCAATGACCTGTATAAGGACAGGTCACTGAGGAAGGCCCGCTCAATCATGGCTGACTCGACCCATCCCTTGTACCCTGAGTTTACCCTGCTGCCATCAGGGCGCAGATTCAGGCTTCCACCTTGCCGAACTAACCGGTGGAAGAAATCATTTATGCTGCTGCCATCAGTCTGGTCAATGACCACATGTAAATATGTGATCTGTTTGTGTTATCTGTTGTCTTATATGTTATATGTTTGCCATCTTTCTCTACTGCTGGCTGTACAACAAATTGCCCCTCGGGGATAATAAAGATACCTTGAACCTTGAACCTTGAGCAACCCAGATGAAGACATCGAAAATGACCGGAAGAGGGGGACACCTGCACATGACCGGCAGTCCAGGTGAAGCCCTTCATGGACAGCTTGCGAGGCCTTTTATCATCCCAAGCAGAATCTTGCAGTCGACAAAAGAATGGTGGCAACAAAGGCCCACACCGGCATGACACACCGGCATGACACACCGGCATGACACAACACATGAAGGCCAAGCCGACCAAGTGGGGCTTCAAACTGTCCGTCTTGGCTACACCATAGACTTCAACGTGTACACGGGCAAGTCACTGTTTGCTTCAGGTGTAGGACTTTCCTATGACTCTTATGTCCCTGATGGATAAAACATACCTTGGCAGCGGCTACCACCTGTACGTGGACAATTTATATAAAAGCCCAAAGATGTTCAAGGATCTGTACAGCCTTGGCTTTGGAGCAGGGTTGGACATCGGGCGTATTGCCCAGTGGGCCGGCCGGGTCCATAAAAAAAAATAAATAAATATATATAGGGGAGAGTGGCCTAAGTTGTGCATTTTGGAAGTTGTGCCACCCCTTGTTTCTAGAAAACCGTGGAAGAAATTGGAAATGTGACCACATATTTAAGAAGAGCCATCCATTTGACTCATCCTGTAAAGAAGGGAGACACAAGGAATAAGATATAAGCACATTTAAGCTAAAAAAACTGTGTTTTGCCTTTCAAAGTAAAATTTCCATGATCAAGGTTTTTTCATTATTGTGTCTGAACAATTATAGACAAGTTTGAAAACATATGACACATGTTTCAGTGCTTTGGTATGCTACATTTTGAGTATATACAGTTAGCACGATGTCAGCCCTAAATTGCTGCATCATGCTTATTATCCAAATTTCTGGGATTGGGGTGATTTGTGCCAAAGGGCCTGGGTGAGTTATAAGTAAGTAAGTAAGTAAAATGTATTTATAAAAGCACATTTATGACAGTTTGCACTGTCCAAAGTGCTGTACATAGTGCATTCAGTAGGTAAAATAACAATAACCAAAATAAAAGACGTAAAGCCCATACATCCACATAAACACAGATAGTAGTGCAGAGGTAAGATAGTTAATTGGGAGGAAACACCAGGGTGTACATATGGGTTTTGAGCCTTGATTTAAAGGCAGAAATGTAGGGGAATCATATTTGTGGTGGCAGTTGGTTCCACAAGCACGGAGCAACTAGTGCAAAGTACATTTCTGAGAGTTGTGCCAGTGGCATGGCTGTATACGCTGGTCACCAAAAGAAGGTGATTGTCTACAGTAGCTCAGAAGAGAGTGACATCTCAATTCCACTTAACGATGGATTTGTCTTGCATTACAGTTTATGAGATATATATCAATGGCACAATTCACCCCATGGTATTCTCTCCAACTGCACAACTTACACCACACCGGGGGCAAGTTGTGCATCAAGACAACTTTTTTTCCGAAAGCTATATTTCTTCAACAGTTTATTCCAGATCCAACGTTTGTATTGCCAGGGATGCACAACACCCTGAAATATATGTACATATTTGAGTTGGAGACTTTACTGTCAAGGCCTCACTTTAAAGTCACTTTGAGTGAAAAGTTGCACAACTTAGGCCACTCTCCCCTATATATATTCTTTTTTTTTTTTTTTTTTTTTTTTTTAAATGGACCCTCGGCTGTGTGACTCGGCCCGGCCCGGCCAAGTTACACAGCCTACTAACTAATATATAATCAGATACAGATAATTGTGTTTGTTGAACAGATACAGATAATGACGTCTCCGTACACTCCTACTGCACATAGAAGCACCATGGCAGGCACCTATAGGCTAGGCTACACAGGAGCATTTGAGTCCACACAGTCTAAAAACACAGAATTACAAGGGTGCAGAGAACAGTGCACGTTTGCAGACGTACATAAGGTTGTTATTACATTATATTAATAATGTTGGTCGTGAACTAAAATGGGCCGGTCTGAGGCATGAAACTCCAGGGCTGAAAATGAGTCCCACTCCGGCTCTGCAGACAATGCATACCTGCCAGGCAACTCCCTGGAAACATGAAGCCTGTTATGTGGCACCCTGTCTGATTGACGGCAGAAACTGTTTTGAGGAGTGGCACAAGAAAACGAAGACAAGAGCTTTTGGACTCTTCTTGTAAAAATGTAAGAAGATATATATATATATATATATTAGTGCTGTCAGTTTATCGCGTTATTAACGGCGTTAACGCAAACCCATTTTAACGGCGTCAATTTTTTTATCGCGCGATTAACGCTCGTCATGGCCTAGGAAATGTTGTGGTCGTTGTTTCACAAGCTGTTGAATCAACTAGTAATGTCAGAACAACTGAAACACCACAAACTACACATATGGCTCGCAATTAAGTTACTGTCAATTCAACCGGAACACGTCCTACAGCGTAATTTCACAATAAAATAATTTAACTGGCAAAACGGCGAAACGTCAAGTCAATTCTGACTTTTATTTTGAAGCAGAAACCAGAACCTAGCACTTCCTAGCTCAGCTACGCGACCTTCACTAGTCTTCCGTGTTTGACCCTGGGACCTCGCTGAAAAGAACAGTAAAGAAAGCCTGTCATTTGCAAAAGTCCTACTTATAACCCTGCGCGCACACCAAAACCTCTATGAATGTTAGTGGCAGTCGCCAGTCATTCATTTTCACTTTAATTTTCGCTACGAAGCCTCGGCTGCAGCAGCACCATGGCAACCATCTGCACGCAGGCATAGTGTGTCCACTCCACACAGTCTGAAATAAGCCGTGGATGAAAGACTCCCAAAACATTTAGGCCTACAACAACCAGTTTAATTTAGCCTTAATACTAATTTGTTTTATATACCCTATGTTGTTTTATGGTTTGGTTTTTAAATAAAAAAATAAGTTCCAATATGTTTCTGAATGCTGTTCTAGGGGTGGGGTGCGGGGGGGGGGGGGGGGATAGGCTATATAGCCTATTGTTATTTGCACTGAATTGCAAATTATGATATTTTAGAAGAAATACACTGAATTACAATGGTGTAGACGTCATTGTAATTCAGTGTATGTGGTAATGTGAGCCACCCCCTGTATCTAGGCAACGGAAAACATTTGTGGTCATGTGAGATATATGTTTTCAAGCCCCTCTCATTTCCCCATGGCCCTGAAAGGGAGGACCTCATGGTGCTGTGGTAAGCATGTTTTTGTTTTCACCAAAATAGGTATTTTGCATGTAAAAGTAAATTGTCTTGCTGTCAACTTAATCAACTGTTGTGCCAAAGCAAATGTATTCACGTAGAAAAACTTCTATCATACGTGTTGATGAACTACCAACATATGAAACCATGTGATGCTGATAACTGAAGATTAGCCTGAAATGCTAAGAGGGGTAGTTTTTTCTCAAATTGTGGTGGTGGGGGAAAGTGAGCCAAATGCTGTGGGGGAAAGTGAGCCACTGTCTCACTTTCCCCCATCATGAGACACAAGTTAAGTTTAGTCTTAAACATATTTTAATGTAATATTACATAACATATGTTTTATTTTAATGTCATACACATTGTAGAAAAGCCATCATGCCAAGGAAATACACCAGGAAGACGACCTGGGGCAACCACACGGAAAGAGCACCTTCTCATCTTTCCCTGTAACCTTCAGGGCTGGAATGTAGAGTAGGCCTAGTTGTAGAGTATGACAGGCTGATGTTATAATCCAGTTGGGTCTTCTCCTGTCTTCTGAGTCCCAGGCTGTTCTCGCTGGTTCTTATTTTCCTATGCTTTGACCCCCAGACACTAGCTGGCTCTAAGGGTCCTGTGTTCTGACCCCCAGACTGTGTTCTAATCTAACTGGTTCTATCTTTCATTTGAATCTTATTAAAACCTTTTGAATTATAATATGTTATATTTGATTTTGTTCAGAGTTACTTTCAAGTGTTTAGAAAATTAGCTTTGCTTAATTGACCAAACCCCATCATTCTTTTACTAGTACGACATTAGTTCTGGAATGTGTGGCTAGCTTTCAGGATTCTAACTGTTACAATATGTGTTGTTATGGTAGTTTCAGAGTGGAAAAAGTAAGTGGATCAGTTTACCCCACAGCTGGGGTAAAGTGAGCCACATGACAACTTTTTTTAAAACAATCATATTTTCACTGCCCTTTGTCTTGAAAAAAATCTGCTAATTCCCATTTCTAGGAAACATCCTGAATTAATGGGAAATGTGTAAATTTGAGTGATAAATCATTTTAGCTCGCTTAGAGGGGAGCAAATGTAAAAAGTGGCTCAGATTACCCCGTTCTCCCATATGCAAAAACGGCTAAAATAGCCCCGGGCCTCAGAGGGTTAAGTTAATGGTGGCGTCCCTATAACTTTAGTAAATTATTAATGTATTGTTATTTTCAGATTAATTTCTAATAGCAAAATGAATCCGAATGAGCCGTAACCACTACACACTGAAGTTTGTCTGTTCTGAGCTACTGTACAAACATGGCGGTGCAACAGGTCACAGATAGAAGAGGTTATTCTACACTAATTAAAACACACTGATGAATATCGTATCCCATCTCTACCAACTCTGTTCTGACACACGAAAACAAACACTACACACTGCACCTTGTATTGTTGTGTGTCTATCAGTATATTCAAATTACATTTAGTGTGTGTGTGTGTGTGTGTGTGTGTGTGTGTGTGTGTGTGTGTGTGTGTGTGTGTGTGTGCGTGTGTGTTTGTGTGTTACCTGCAGTTCTGGGTGATGTAGTTGTACGTCAATCTGTGAATTCAAACACAAACATAATCAATAATTAATAACTGACCTCTAGTCACACACACACACACACACACACACGCACACACCAGGGATGGAAATTAACACCCGCCACACGCCAAATGCGGGTAGATTTGCGTGCTGGTGTGTAAATTGTGTCACTTCACCCGCCACTGTGTCGGGTAATACTTTCCAGTCAGGTCCGATCTAATTTAATTAATTTAATACATTCGTCATGAACATGATGCCAGGGCGCTGCACAGTCCCACAGTTTCTTTTTGCCTTTCTAGTTGAACTGAACTACGGCGCGATCCGCTCCGCTAGGAAATACTATCTGCGAGTTGACGTGTGGAGGCATAAGTCGACAAATCAATCGACTTACTTTGCCCCTTTTTTTCTTCCCAAAGCAGAGGTTGAGGTGCAGAAAATAAAGTGAAAACTGCGCTTTTCCTTTAAGCAGCAGAGCTGCCGCCGTTGTTACAGTATTTGCATCAAAGCCCTAATGTTAAGACAAATGAGAGGCTTTATTTAACGCTGTCCGTGTTTAGGACAGCGTAGCCCAGGACTTCTCTGTAGCCCAGGTCAGGCGCTTCTGCCGCTGTTTCTGGTTCAAAAGTGGCTTGACCTGGGGAATGCGGCACCTGTAGCCCATTTCCTGCACACGCCTGTGCACGGTGGCTCTGGATGTTTCTACTCCAGACTCAGTCCACTGCTTCCGCAGGTCCCCCAAGGTCTGGAATCGGCCCTTCTCCACAATCCTCCTCAGGGTCCGGTCACCTCTTCTGGTTGTGCAGCGTTTTCTGCCACACTTTTTCCTTCCCACAGACTTCCCACTGAGGTGCCTTGAAACTGCACTCTGGGAACAGCCTATTCGCTCAGAAATGTATTTCTGTGTCTTACCCTCTTGCTTGAGGGTGTCAATGATGGCCTTCTGGACAGCAGTCAGGTCGGCAGTCTTACCCATGATTGCGGTTTTGAGTAATGAACCAGTCTGGGAGTTTTTAAAAGCCTCAGGAATCTTTTGCAGGTGTTTAGAGTTAATTAGTTGATTCAGATGATTAGGTTAAGAGCTCGTTTAGAGTACCTTTTCATGATATGCTAATTTTTTGAGATAGGAATTTGGGGTTTTCATGAGCTGTATGCCAAAATCATCAGTATTAAAACAACAAAAGACCTGAAATATTTCAGTTGGTGTGCAATGAATCTAAAATATATGAAAGTTCAATTATTATCATTACATTATGGAAAATAATCAACTTTATCACAATATGCTAATTATATGAGAAGGACCTGTATAGTAAGAGTATTTGCAACTCAGTTCCTTGGTAGCATCTACTTACAGTAGAAATCACTTCTGATGGAAAACATTTGTATGAAAAACACTTTTATTACTATTGTATTGTTTAACATTAACGCATATAAAAATATATTGTGTATAAAAAGTGGCTGGTAAAAAAGATGAGTGGCTGGTAGATTTTTAAATCTACTGCCACAGTGGCTGGTAGGCAAAAAAGTTAATTTCCATCTCTGGCACACACACACACACACACACAAGCACCCACACACACACACGCACACACACACACACACACACACACACACACACACACACACACACACACAAACACACACACACTATAGTTACTCACAGCAGCAGGATCATTGCTGACAGCAGAGTCACAGTCACAGTTCTACCAGGAAACAACGCCATGTTCAAACCTGCAGAGAGGACAGTTTAAGAAACACATTATGTCTGTCTGTCTGTCTGTCTGTCTGTCTGTCTGTCTGTCTGTCTGTCTCTGGAACAGTTTAACTAAGGCCCTGTTTCCACCTGGGGTTATGATGTGATTTTGGTCATCCGATCAAAGGTGGCCAGCTCTCAGTCCGTGTGTTCACACTTGTCTGTCCACATGTGACTTCTTTGTCTACTTGTGATCGGATTCCATGAACCCGCTCTGTATGTAAATCAACCCGTACATCATTTCCATTTGCGTTGGTGTTTTTAACCCTCTGAGGTCTAGGGGTATTTCCTCCGATTTTACATACTTCTATAAATACCTATTTCAAATGTGCAAGAAGATAAATTATACCAAAGTGTTTTATATGGAAATGTTCAGAACACATTAAGCCTTTGTTTTCTGAGGTCTACGTATGTCCCAGACCATTGTGTATATAAATAATTGGCTTAAATGCTGAAAAATGTATTGCGATTTTTGAAAAACCTGGACATTTGTGTGAAAGAAGAACCTTTAGTCATCCTGTTGAGTTGTTTTGGCTCTTGAAATTGCTTCTCCTAAGCCTTAGCTTCAAAAATGCAGTGGAAATTTTCCAAAACACAGTAGGGGAGTGCACAAAACATGACTAATATAAAATTTGGTCCAGACGCTTTTTGGTAGAAATATTGTCTCTACTTTCAAAAAACATTAGGAAATTAGACTGAATGAAGACTTTGAACCACATATGATGATTCATGGGATGTACACTAATAAAAGAGGAAGCATCACAAAACATTTTTCAAACAAACCATTAAGTAAATATAAAAACAATAATAAACTATTTTCACACTATGTATATACTCTATGCACTATTTACAAGCTAAGTGGTAGCTGGGGAGCTTCTGGGTCTTGCTTCTCACAGTGTTTTCTAAGCCTCTAAGGGACTGACGGTATCACAAGAACATTCCCTGGAAACAGGAGGACCTCTAGTTTGAGATGATGTATTAATTAAATTTTTCAGCCATATCTTCAGGAAGATATTAATAAAGATATGCGCGTGAATAGACCTCAGAGTAACCAGTGGGGTGTTACGGTGACGAGCAGGACCCAAATGCAGAAAGTTAGGTTAAGTGAGGGTAATTTATTGTCCAAAAAAACACAAAAACTCCAGAAACGCAAAAAGGCACATGAACCACAGGGACGGACTCACCAACAGGTACAATGCAAAGAAACAGAACAATGACACACAGGGAGTTAAATACACACAAGACAGAGTAGACAACGAGGGACAGGTGTATCACATTAGGGGAGGGAGCAGTAATCACACAGGAGGGAAACTTGACAGGACATGGGGAGGAACAAGACAGACATACCAAAATAAAACAGGAAACATGGGGAACCACCAAAACAAGACAAAGACAGACCATGACATGGGGTTCAAACAAGTAAACATACAGGGCTGTACAGTGCCACAGGTTTAATCGTATTTGCTATTAAAATGCATCACGTGCGAAGATAATTACCAGGTTACATAATAATTCCAGGTTGACAAGATAGGCTACTGTCTCACTGTGTCTAAACCACCTCCGAATGTGGTTTTTGTGATCCGATCTCATTGCGTCTTGAGAGTGTTTTCACCTGTAGTTAGAGCTGTGTTCACGTGATCAGATCACAAACACCTCATGTTAAAGACGGAAGTGGGAACGGGGTCTAAGACCTACCTATCTATCTATCTATCTAAGACCCCGTTTCCACTTGGCATTAACATCTGACTTTTGTCATCGGATCACATGAATAAAGCTCTAACTACAGGTGAAAACACTCTCAAGACGCATTGAGATCAGATCACAAAAACCACATTCGGAGGTGGTTTACGTCCGTTGTGACCGTTGTGTCTGCATTCATTTGGTAGTGGAAACACCTATGTGGTTTGTGTCCACATTAGGGACCTCCTACTCAACTGCCGCCCCCTGCCTGAGCGGAAATACGTTTATAGAAACCTCATGAACGTTAGTTGCATCCGCCAGTATTGCAAATGACAAGCTTTCTGTCCTCTGTTTTAATTTCACTGCGTAAATCTGAAAACACGGAAATCGCTGCTATTAGACTTATACTTAGACTTTATTGTCCCCAAGGGGAAATTCTTTTCCACTTCACATTACATGAAAGGGCTGCACGCCGACAGACAAGACAGATGGACAACAACACAACAAAATAAACATGCATACAGAATATATAGACAGAGTGGGACTGGGGTGATTTTATCTTGGCCTTTTGTTTAGTGCTGCTATGGCTGCAGGCACCAGGCTTTTGCCATAGCGAGCCCTCCGACACAACAGGGACCTGTACCTGCGTCCGGAGGGCATGACAGTGAAGTGGCAGTTGAGTGGGTGAGTGTTGTCCTGTGCTATTGTAAGTGCGATGCGTGAGATGGCCTTGAGATTCAGTTCTGACAGTGTGGGTGTGGGGAGACCAATTAATTTGGCAGCTATGTTTGTGACACGTGTGAGTTTGACCCGGTTTTTGACAGTGAGCATGTCAAAAACCGGGACCCTGGAGAGCTGCAAGGCAACGACTTCCTGTTCTTATCTGCTTAAGAATAAAAGTCAACTCGCGTTTGGCTAGTAACAGGCTTTTAATGTGAAGGTGCACAGGAAATATTCTGTTCGCATATATGCAGTATCTTAACTGCATACAGAAAGCCGTGTAGGCTACTGGTGGTGGTGACAATGTAAAAAGGGTAGGCGCAATAAGCTAAGGCTTCAGCCTACACCTTTTCGATCAATACTATTTATAAGAAATTAATATATAAATTACGATGACAACTTTGTGTTATTTTGTGTGTTTTTTATTATTTTATTTTTTAACTTGTGTAAGTGATGTTGTGAATATGTTTTGATCGAAATAAATAAACTAAACTAAACTAAAAAAAACAAGAGTGTAACAGACGTTAGAAAAGCCGCCCGGCAAACACACATCTTTCACCAACCAAAGAGGCGTAATAACTTACTCGCCTAAGAGTTTTTACTTTTATATAGGCCTTCTATCTATGATATTTCCTGCATTTGGCGAGTGTTAATGTAGAGCCCTCTAACCAGTGTTGTGCATCGCTCCTCCTTGTCTAAATGAGACAGTAGCATATCTCGTCAACCTAGACTGGTAATTATCTTCGCACGTAATGCATTTTAATAGCAAATGCGATTAAAACTGTGGCACTGTACAGCCCTGTATGTGTACTTGTTTGAACCCCACCGGTTAAAAACACCAATGCAAACGGAAATGATGAACGTGTTGATTTAAATACAGCGCGGGTAAATGGAATCGGATCACAAGTAGACAGAGAAGTCACATTTGAAAATACAAGTGTGAACACACGGACTGAGAGCTGGCCACTTGTAACCAGATTCAAAAAGTCAGATGTTAATCCCAGGTGGAAACAGGGTCTGAGATCTCAAGTCAAGCTATTGTCAATTCTCATACATGTGAGAGACATTTATCTCTGACACACGGTGCAATACACACACACACACACACACACACACACACAATAAAATAAAGTTGAATAAGATGAAGAGAAGCAATATTATTTACAGCTTACCCCTTAAACTAAGATCCACCTCCACTCCTGAACAGTTTAAATAATTTTTAAAGTCTGTCTGTCTGTTTGTCCGTGACTCAAAGAGTTGATTTCAAAATACTGATGTTGGTTTATAAAGCCCTAAATGGTCTAGGGCCAAAATATATTACCGATCTGCTGATACGTTATGAGCCGTCCAGAGCCCTTAGGTCGTCTGGGACAGGTCTGATTACAGTCCCCAGGTTTAGGACAAAACAAGGAGACAGACAGACAGGTCTACTTACCAGAGTTAGGACTTAAAGCTACTACGAGTAAGTCGGCACGTTGGCGACACCTTTGAACAAAAGCGGTAGTATTATTACGACGCCAGCTGTCGTGAAGCTGTTTTGTAGCTCGTGCAGGGAGAGCAAGATTCAAATAATCAGGAAGCAATATGGTGCGTGTCCGTGTGTTGAAAGTGTGAGGGCACCGGACTCTTTTCGGCTCCGTGAGTCTATGGGTGACACAGCATCAACTAATGCCAGTAAGTGCTAAACACACCTGATTGCAATGAGTTGATGCATTGTCACCTCTCACGGAGCTGAACGAGTCCCCGTGTCCTCACACAAAGCGAGTGAACGAGAGATGGCAGTTAGTATGGATCATGATGAGGTAATGTGTTTATGTTGTAAATAATGACTATTTCCGATGAATAATGGTCATCTGATGATGCTGGTGAGGCAAAGTAAACTTTGTTTTAGTAGGCTACCGCTCATTCATTTAGGAGTAAACACTGCAGTCTAGTTTCGCTGCGTGAAATTGTGTATACGTTGCTTGGCAACGCCCTCCCGCCCGACTATCACTCTCCCTTTTAGCTTTGCTTCATTGCATTTTCTTTTTTGGTTCAGCCCCGTTATCAGTCATTATGACGACAAACAACTGTCTCAAACAAGGCTCCCGCTCCCCTTCCCTCACCAGGAGGGATAGGCTTCTCAATTCACGTTCCTGCGCCACACTGAAATCTGTGACCAATACGGATATGTGACCATAGAGCATGCACGCGTGAACCGAAAATCGGACTGGGTCAAATGCAGCAATAAAAACTATAGAAAAACGTCTTTCTTTGCACTGATGGTCTCGTTTGCTGTTAAAGGTAATTTATGATTATGAGAGGAAACATGAGGCTGTTTAAAAGATATTTAAATCTTACTCGTAGCCGCTTTAAGGAGAAGCAGCTTTTAGTTTGTATGCACCAAATCTCTGGAACAAACTTCCAGAGAACTTGAGGTCTGCTGCAACTCTCAGCTCTTTTACATCGAGTCTGAAGACTATTCTGTTTCCATTTTAACCTGTAATATCTATTTAATTTAAATGTTTTATTTCTATTCTATACTAATGAGACCTTTTTAACCTTCCTCCCGTGTTAACTTTCTGTTACCATCGATGGTGTTAGCGGATCGGTTTCGACCCGTGTCTGAAATCAGCTGTAAAAAACACTAAAAACTATTATCTATCATCCTTTTTGTTTCTCATCTCTTGGTCACCTTGTTGGGATCCCTTATCCATAAAATATTGTTATTTTTAATAACAGTTTTATAAATCTGAATTTTTTTTGCGCAGCACATTTTTGGCTTTCTGCGGACGCAATGTTTTAGGATGGTTTCTACGCACACCGTTATAAATGAGGCCCCAGGAGTGGGGCAGTGCACAGGGTGACGGGCTGGCCTGGGAACAGGAGTGGGGCAGAATGGAGGGGTGTCAGGCGGGCGGCCAGAAAAAGGCCCCAGGGCACGGCAGGGAGCTTTAGGCAGACGGCCTGGTTGGTGAGGAACCCTTTCTGGAGGCCGGCCTCGGCGAGGACGATGGATCCCTGCTGGAGGCAGGCATCGGCGAAGACGGACCCCTGCAGGAGGCCGGGGGCGGCGAAGGTGAAGATGAGGGAACCCTTCTGGAGGCCGGCGAAGGTGAAGGCCCACAGGTAGCCGGCATCGACGAGGACGGACCCCCGCAGGAGGCCGGTGGCGGCAGAACCACTCAGGCGGCCGGCCACGGCGAGGGCAGACCCCCTCTGCAGAACGACCTAGGCGGAACCCCCAAGGACGCCAGCGGCCACCGTGACGGGGGCGGACCCCTTCCGGAGGAAGGCGAGGCAGAGGGCGGTCCCCCTCGGGCGGCAACAGGGGGCTGGACCCCTCAAGCAGGGGGTGAGGCCCCTCGGACAGGAACGGAGGAGGAGGCCCCTCGGGAAGGCGAAGAAGACAGGCCTCCCCTGGCCGGCCTGGAGGGCGGACCCCCCCATCAAGATGTGGAGACCGGACCCTCTCATGACGACGTGGAGAGGACTCAACTGAGGGTCCAGAGATCAGCTCAGCTAAACACCCCTCCTCAGCCACAGCATCCACCTCGGGCTCAGAGTGACCTACAGGTTCAACCACGGGCTCTACCAGGGGCTTGGGAATCACCTCATGGACTTCAGGGACGGGTCCAGGTTCTGGAACTACTTCAGGTACTGACTCAGGCTCTGGTTCAGGAAGGACCTCGGGTTCTGGAGTTGGTTCTGGTTCTTTCTCTGTCACAGGTTCGGGGACCGGAGTCAGCTCCGAAGCTGGAGAGTTCTGAGGAGACGGATGGCACTCCAAACTCCACACCCCCACTCTAATAGTCCGCGAGGCAGGAGGAGGTTGGTAGCTGGAATGCTGGGGCTCTTGTGGTTGGTTGGACGCCTTCTGGAGCTGGTAGCTAACGTGCTGGGGCTGGTAGCTAACGTGCTGGTTGCTGGGGCCCGGGACCTGAAGCTTGTTGCTGGAAGCAGGACACCGGAGCTTGCTGCTGGAGGCCGGAGACTGGAACTGGAGCTTGTTGCTGGAGGTTTGGATGGTGTGCTAATAAATTCCTCTGCCCAGTCAGGCAGCAATTTACGCAGCCAAGGTCTAGAACCAACCTCCTTGCGGGCTGACGAAAGGAGCTCTCTCCACACAGTCCACCGCATACTTAAAGTAATTTTTTCAGGCAGGTGAGAATATACGTCACCTCCCTCAACTCCAGTGCAAAGTGTGTGTCTGCTGGGTTCATTTTTGGCCAGATTGTACTGTCAAGGTTTCAGGGAAAGACAGACAAGAACCCAGTTGCAGGACACAGGAAACAGTTCAGATTCAAAAATAGATTTTAATGAAGTGGAAGACAAACCAGGTAGTCAGACAGCGTGGCAAACAAGACCAGTTGGGGCAGGCAAAAGGGAAAGCCCAAAGACAGGTCGAAACACGAACAGGCAAGCAGGATCGGAACACAGGATGAAATCCGAATGCTGGAAAGGTCCTGCTTTCTGTATTGTTTCTAAAAATTAAAAATTAAAATAGACCTAAAAAAGTTCTTAATGCAAAGAAAGACACAAGGCACAAAGAAGTTGGAAATAATTGAAGGAACAGATTTCCAGTTGGGGGAGCAAGGTCTCATTATTATTTTAAAATAGTAGCACATTTCTGACTTAGCCCAGCAGACCAATTTATTTTGATTCCCTTACACTCACACAATTGTTTAACAGATCAACAGATCTTTACAAAATAATCAGTTCACACAGAGACATTGTTCTTCTTTAGTATTCACTAAAGCAAACAGTTTTCTATGCTACTAGTTTCTGGTAAGATGCATTTACACTAATTGACTGCACCAAATATTGCACTTTTTTGTATTTCTGCACATGACATTAAATCATTTGAAATCTGTTGGTGGTATTGTTGAAATAAATATCAGCTATTCGGTTCAGAGCAGCGGTTTTCAAACTGTGGGGCGCGCCCCCCAAGGGGGGCGCGGGGTTATGGCAGGGGGGGCGCGGATGAATATGTAAAAAAAAAGGAAAACTAAAAAAAAAAAAAAAAAAAAAAAAATCTTTTTTTTAGTTTTTCTTTTTTTACTAAGATCACGGCATAGCTGGACACAAGTTCTTCTGCTTCGTTCCCCTCACTGCATTTAAATGCATTCAGTAAATTACAGAGAAATAGGTCTCGTTAAAGAAAAAGAGCACCAAGCCCAACCCAGAGGACCCTGCATACATTTTGTTTATTTTAAATTAATATTTTTATGGAAAATCCATGTGTCCTTCTTCAATAGCTTCTAATTCATCTGACCCAGTGTCTCCAAATTATTTGTTCACACAAAATTCCTCATATTTAGCCTCTTAATTGTCCTCTCAAAGTGCACCAGATTCATGCATTTCACTTTAAAAAGGTGAAAAAAAATCTCCCGGGGGGGCATACCCCCGGACCCCGCTAGGAGGGTCTGGTTCTCCACTGGCTGCTATTCTCCTCCAGCAGGACATTGGAGGCACTAGCGAAAAAACATTGGGTGTGTGAATGACATTTAACTAGTCAATAATTTGGGCAAGTCTGTCTGCCTATCTTTCTCACTCCGATGCACACTCAGTCAGTATTATCCATGCTTAAAGGAAGCAGGATTAAAACACTGGATTAAGATGTTAAAATGTATTAAATGTGTTTAAAAACGCACAAAATTGTTTAGAATGTTTCAAAAACATGTTTAAATTTGTAAAATAATTATTATTTTTTTTGGGGGGGGGGGGCTCCGCTGAAATTTGTTCTCTGAGAGGGGGCTCGCTCTCTCACACTTTGAAAACCCCTGGTTCAGAGGAAGCTGTTTCAGCATCCACACGCATTTTCTAGTTCAGTTTGTCAGTTTGTGGTTGCACCCTCTGAAGCAAAGATCCATCACACACACACACACACACACACACACACACACACACACACACACACACACACACACACACACACACACACACACACACACAGGCTGTGCCAAGATACCTAAATGTTTAATATTAAACTAGTTATCATTGACTTATTACACAGCACTCAATAGTGTAATGGTGTGAATGTGTATGACTGTCTGTATGTTTGAGGTGGTGGTCTGAGGGGCCGATGGCGCTGAATGGCAGCCACGCTTCCGTCAGTCTGCCCCAGGGCAGCTGTGTGAACGAATTGAACCAGGAAATGTAAAGCGTCTTTGAGTGCCTAGGCAATAAAGCGCTATATAAAACCTATCAATTATTATTATTATTATTATAATTAGAAACTTCCATTCCTTAACATTACAATGTATGCATTGTGTTTAGAGGGTTATGGACAAACAGACAGGCAGACAGACAGACAGACAGACAGACAGACAGACAGACAGACAGACAGACAGACAGACAGACAGACGGACAGACAGACAGACAGACAGTAAACTAGAATGACGGTGACTTGCCTGAAGGCTGAGTTGTCGAGGGATGATATCCTGTAGCTTCTGACTCTCACAGCGCTGCATTATAGACGCCACTGTGATACTCCGCCCACACACACACACACACACATGCCCCTTGTGCACACAACAACAGGTGATGCAACACACACACACACACACACAATAGAACCCTGGGGATGGGGATATGATACTCACAGCAGCAGGAGCGGAGATGGCAGACATGTTCAAACCAGTTTTCAAGATACACAGAGTGGCTGTTAACAGAATTTAATTTGCCTTATGATTGTATAATATTTTAATGCTCAATACATGCTTTCTGCCTGTTGAACTTTGTCCCAGTAACTTAAAGAACTCCAAAAGTGTTTTGCTAAGACAAACTTGTTGTTTAGCCTTGAAGAAGAAAACTGCCTAATAAGATTTTGGCACATACAGAGGTATGACGCATTCATGTGCACAGTGGTTGAGGAGAAATGACTCCCATATTCTGTTATCAGACATTGTATGAAGGATAACACCTGTGCTGAGATGAATTTCTGGGAATATCTACCTAATTAAAAAAATGTCTGCTTTCGCCAGCAAAACAAGGGCTGGACACACAAACCGAGTGTATACGCCTACACAGGAATCGGACATATAACCTCTGCTATTTCTGTTCAATCTTTGTATTCAACCATGTACCAACCCAGATACATTGTTGATTCCCTTGTATGCTGTTTGCAAGTAAACTTCACCTGCTTTTGAAGAAGCCTGACTCAGTTCTCTTTATTACAAACACTTGGTTTTTAATAATTCTAATAACAGTGGCCGTTTCTGAAAATGAGTTTGTCAGCCCTGATAGGTAACATGGTCTGTCTCACTTGTAATCATGTTATTCTAATAACTTGAATGGAACTTTAGTTGTAATCAGGTAGTCAGGTAGCTATTTAAATCCACAACAAACTGCCTATTGTGTTTAATTAGGTAAAGCCTAAAAAACATGTAGAACAATATGTAAATAGCAAATGAAGCATACAAAAAAAATATATGTGCGCACTGGCCTTTCCCTCTTGGGCTAAGCCCAGGATGTTTTAGAAACCTTCAAACGCCCCTGCACACACACACACACATATACACACAGACACACACACACATATACACACAGACACACACACACACACACATATACACACAGACACATATACACACAGACACACACACACACACACACACACAGACACACACACACACACACACACACATATACACACTGACGGAGGCCACAAAATCTGACGGTGTTGACATATTTAACGTTCCTTAAACAGAACAAATGGAGTTTTTCTAGTAGCAGTTTGGTTTTTCTGTTGATGCTAGGTGCTAGTATGAACTACTTCAGGAAAATAAAATGATCAAAACATTTCAAATAACTTCTTCAGAAATTGTAAGTCGGTGTTGACGTATCATGGTTGTGATGCAGGACTTTCAAGATTTGGAATGTAAAATATTCTAAAACTACAACACTTATCAAAGCCTGTCTGACTCTAATGTACTCTGCAGAGGTAGAATTTGACTAGAGGTCCTTCAAAGTGACAGCTGCCCCTTATTTCGCCTGATTTTATTACATTTTACATAATGAAATGTCTGACGGTGTTGACTTACAGTAAAGTGGTCCACTTAGAATCCTTATAAAACATGAATGTGTTGTAGAAAAACTGTTTTCATTGATATGAGAGATTAGTTAGTGTTGCCTTTGATGAAAAAATCACTTTTTAATCAGTAAAGTACATTTTTAACAGGTTTAATTCCATATGAAAGATTGAAACCTTCTCTCTATCTTCTCACTGTTTTGGACGTCGTGAGAAGTGTCATATATTTGACATAAACAATTATAAAATTAAATTCAAGGGGATAATTGTGCTCCAGACATTCCATTCTTAATCCCTAATAACATCTACAATTTTAAATATTTTTAGTTTTAAACTAGGGCTGTCAAATTAACGCGTTAATTTCGATTAATTAATCACAGAAAAATTAACGCGATTAAAAAAAGTAACGCAGATTAATCGCACTACTATAATGCCTTTTGACCCGGTGCAAAAGTGGTGCGGAGCTGCACCTGTAGCTCGCCGGGCCGGGCGCGTGGGTTAAAGGGAGAAAGGTAAAGAGAGAAGCAAGGGAAAGGGGCCGACTCGAGGGCTCTATGGACGGTTTATGGGATGCATGAAGGTAGGAAGACATCTTACTTAATTCTCCGCAGTGTCCGTGCATTATTGATTTAGTGGGAGGAACAATGTTCAAAACAGTAGGCCTATCTCTCAATCTTCCTCCAATTTTGTTTGCTAGCTGTCTAGCACCCGCCCCGTGTGTGTGTGTGTGTGTGTGTGTGTGTGTGTGTGTGTGTGTGTGTGTGTGTGTGTGTGTGTGTGTGTCAATATTTTTGCCTATGAGTAGGCTACGAAATGGTGGCAGTGCAGCGCTGTCTGTTGTGGGAGATGGAAAGTCGTAATTTTGTCTGCTAGTTTTTTTGAGAAAATTCGGCGCTAGTTCATGTATAAAGCTGGCTGAGGGGAGGAGACAGAAGTTAGGAGAGACAGAGAGCGAGCGCGCGAGAGAGAGAGAGAAACAAACTGTAGCAGGCTATACAGCTGTTTATAAACAGGTATAAAAGTGTCATATAAGTATGCAATTAATTTAGATTAACAGCAGCACACAGCTGGGTGAGTTTCACTATGCTAACCGGCGCTACCTTGGCTAAAGTACAACCAACAGCTAAACAGATGCAAAATACACATATTTGCAGAATGTATTGGAAGCCCAATGTCCTCACTCCACACGCCCACCTCGTCTTGCAGACCACCGCCACCGGGCAATCTCAACGCTGATTGGCTGTGGAGGCGCGGCGCCCGGCGGCGCTGCAGAAAAAGATGAAAATTTTCATCTTTTTCTGCGGCACCGTGTTCGCCGCACAAGCCTTCGATTCACGGTCCTTCGATGACACAATTTCTATGCGCCGCTAATGGCCGCGCTCCCGATTCATGAGGCGCGGCCACGCGCCGCGCAAGCCCCCGCCGCCGGCCGCTGGACGCCGATTATTGGGTGGACGCGCGGCCACGCGCTAGTACATTGACTTTGTATGTAATCTCGCCGCGCGGCCAGTGCGGTGTGTTCCCAGCTTTATAGGTCCATGCTCGCGCTTCCCGCCACTGAAAGTGTTCCGGAAGGAAGGTAACCAATCACAATGGAGTGGGGTTTGCAGGAGGGGGGGAGGGGAGCGGAGATGGCCGATCACAGGCGGAGGGAGCGGAGATGGCCAAAGCACACACACTCAAGTGTTGACAGGACGTGCTGGATCGCCAAAATAAGAGAAAGAGCTTCCCGAAAATCTACATAGTTTTTTGTGATGTGATTCGTGTCAGGTTGCTCTATAGCAGTGTAAAACAAGAAATTAAGACCAGAAAAGTAGTATAATAGGTCCTCTTTAAGAATCTGATTTAAGTCTGACACTGTCCCCTAATGAATAGCATAGCCTATGTGGAAAATCACGTTAGTTTTGGGCCACATCAAAATTAATACAATTTTGATTTTGATTTAGGCTAATAGCCCTTTATTTGCATCTTATAAATACCATTAAAATAAATAGCCTAGATACAAAACCTGTAGGCTAGTCTGTATTTTCCGGACAAATATGAATCTACTGTGAGAAGCTTAACCTGCGAGTCTGCAGCGATGTCCGAACTGTGACAGCTGTCACCTGTCACGTCCCAACTGTAATCGCTACTGATGAAAAGAAAGAAGCCCACAGTGAAATAATGTTGCAACCTGTGATTTTATAGAACGCTTCATTAAGAGCCAGTGTGTGTAGATCGGCAGGTAAAATCATTTGAGGTGAGAGCATGGCGCTGCATACAGTAGGTCTAGGCTATTTAACATTTTCTGCATCAATAACTGTGCATGTGGCAAAAAGCTGCAGCGCGATGTTACAGTTCACTCTGCTGTAAGCCTTATGTCACGGCTTCGTTTCGTTCATTAACTTACTGATCAATAAGTTTAGATGTAACAGTTTCCTCAGTGAGAATGTATCGCTCAGACAATATAGTCAGGTCCGCGGGATTTCAAAATGTGTAGTTTCCTTAAAGGGCAGCGCTCTAAGCCGAATTTAAGCTCAAACTCTGAAACAAAAACTGGTCGGAGCAGGTTAGCCGTGCAGCCTCTGTTACCACGGTGATCTAGCCAGGTAGAAAGAGAGCCACCTTTCGTGATACTGAAAACTGTGGCTTTAGACTCAACAGACCTCGCTCAGCCCTTAATCTCGCTTCGTAGTATACCCCTCAGAATAACCTCAAAGTTACTGCATGCTCAAACAATCTGCTGGAAGCATAACATGGGTCTGCCTTTGGCTCTGGGCATCAGCTGATGTTGGGCCGGCTAGTTATTTAAGAGCGGATGTACCCTGCACAGCTAAGGGCTATTTAAGAGCGGATGTACCCTGCACAGCTAAGGGCTATTTAAGAGCGGATGTACCCTGCACAGCTAAGGGCTATTTAAGAGCGGATGTACCCTGCACAGCTAAGGGCTATTTAAGAGCGGATGTACCCTGCAGCTAAGGGCTATTTAAGAGTGGATGTACCCTGCACAGCTAAGGGCTATTTAAGAGCGGATGTACCCTGCACAGCTAAGGGCTATTTAAGAGTGGATGTACCCTGCACAGCTAAGGGCTATTTAAGAGTGGATGTACCCTGCAGCTAAATGCAAATGACTGAAGTGTTGTGGAGAGAACCATCTGACAGGGCTCTAAAGATGAATTTGCAATTCAAAAAAGGATTTCCCTATCTTCTCACGGAGGACCAGTTTCCAGCACTTTAGAATTTCCCAAACCACAGAGCGGGCAGAGGGTCATAATCAAACTCCAGAGACAGTAAAGTGTTAAGGTTGCACGACTTCTGTGAATTCAGTCCGACATTGGAAGATTGTCTGCGACTGTCAAATCACGTGAAAAGTCGTGTAGTGTAAGCCCAGCATAAGTTGTTCAATGTTACTGCTGATAATGGTGGAATAAGATCATAATTTGAATTGTCCACATCACCTCCTAAATTGCTTTTCATAAATCTTAAAACTACAGTGAAGGACACAGGTTATGAGCTGGGTGTGGCTGGGAGTAAGGCCCGAGTACTTTGTTAATATACTTTTTAAGTGATTGTTTACATATTGCGATTGATTAGATTAACTTTTCCCAACAATATTCATAACTCAAGCAATATACAGTGTAGGAGGTCATCTAGAATAGATACTGTTACTAGAATTATTTCATCAAACTACCCAAGTGTTTGAATAATTGAAACTGAGTCAGGCCTTCTTGAAAGCAGGTGTTTACTTGCAAACAGCAAATGCAAGGGTCAAACAACATGTATCACAAGTGGGCTTACATGATTGAATACCTCGAATGAACAGTGTACAGAGATTATATGCAAGAGAAAGTGGTGTGTGCGCAAACACATACTAGGTTTGGTGTGTCCAGCCCTTGTTTTGCTGGCGAAAGCAGAAACATTTTTAATTAGGCAGATAACAGGATATGGGAAATTTAGGGAGTCTTTTCTCCTCAACTATTGTGCACATGAATGCGTCATACCTCTGTATGTGCCAAAATCTTATTAGGCAGTTTCTTCTTCAAGGCTAAACAACAAGTTTGTCCTAAAGTGTAGCAAAAACCCTTTGGAGTTGTCAGGTTTACTGGGACAAAGTTCAACAGCCAGAAAGCATGTATTGTGCATTAAAATATTATACAATCATAAAGCAAACTAAATTCTGTTAACAGATACATTTACCTCACATTTCCCAGAGTGACCCTTGGCGTGCATAACAGACAGGAATGGCCTATTTTGCAAGAGTGGAACCAGTTCCGGAAAGGACTCGCACACTTTCTGGAGGTAGGGATAGTATTTGCACATGATGTCAGTGCAAATGAACTGTATTTTATAGGCCATGGCAAGCTCCTTCTGTAGGAAAAGAGGATATGCAAATATTTCTCTCCTAAACTGTTCAAGGCTTTAAAAAGAATGCCATGACAGACAGCCACCTCCACACCCTCTTCATGTGGTGATCACAGCTGGCTGCTGTGTGTGTTCCTCCTCCTCCTGCTGCCACGCCCCCTGTCCGTCTCCGTTCCACACCTGGTCTGCATCTGCAATCTACACACCTACATCTACTCCTGGTTTCCCTGCAGTCGGTGCCAGAGCGTTCTGTTAAGGTTTGGTACTGGACCCAAGAGCAGACAGAGGCAGTTGTAGGATAAAAATAAAAAGGTTTATTTAACGAGTTGGGGGAGCAGGTGGTGAGTGGGGAAGCCGGGGTGGAGAAGCAGGTGGGTATGCTGGAGAGCGAGGTCCGGGTAACTGCAAGCAGAGGAAACATAAGTAAGAATGAGCACAAAACACAACAGGAGACGAGAGAGAGAGAGCGAGGTAGACCAATACACTAGTGCCAGGTACGCATAATTACCACTGATAGCAAGGAACGCTCTGGCACCCTCAAAGTGCTCTGGATGGCTTGGCCTACTGAAAATAGTATGAGAAATATTCAGTTCAAAATCGAGCGGTTTAAATAGTGAAGAAAAATGTAAAATGGCATGTCACATTTCAAACAAAGTCTGTTCAATGTGCTTCAAACACAACAAATACAATTGACATAAATGGATATTTGAGTGTAGGCCTATAGAAAATAGTGATTCATGAAAAATTTGCCTAATAAATTCCCTGCCACCACCAACATAAAATAATGTAGGATTATTGGTTTTTTCAACCGCAACCAATTGTTTTCATAAGTTAAACTCTCAGTTTTATTCTAACTTCCTAGTGTCATGAAACAAAAGATAACTGCTAGACTTGGTTTTTTCAGACATCAACATCTGAATAAAAGGGAATGCGCCGAATCCCACACTAATGGCCATCTTTGAGACTTTATTTGTTGTGAGTGTATTTCCTCAAACACTACAGGTTGAGATAGGTTTGTCTCTAGTGCATCTTCCCAAACACTACAGGTTGAAATATTTTTCTCTTTAGTGCATTTTCCCAAACACTACGATCAGTTATTCTCCCTTACGGTAAAACCATGAGAAATACTGCTTCATAAACTAGTTTATCTACCTAATACATAAAACAAAGGAATTCCTAATTCCTGGACAAAACAAAATCAGCTGTTTATATTCACCTGATTTCAAGAAAGCCCCGACTCGCTCAGTTTTGGCTCTGGATTCCGTCACCCCTCCTCCGTCCAAGTAGAGTCTGCAGACAGCCTCTTTTGTAGCAATGTTCACTGGAGGTCTTTTGTCGAGAGTCGTGGACTCCCCCGTGCCCGGTGCAGGCTCTTCTCGTCCAGAGGATGAGGATGTTGGATCCGGCAACTCGAAGGACCATTTGTTACTAGAATTATTTCATCAAACTACCCAAGTGTTTGAATAATTGAAACTGAGTCAGGCCTTCTTGGAAGCAGGTGAATTTACTTGCAAACAGCATACAAGGGAATCAACAATGTACCTGGCTTGATACATGGTTGAATACATCGAATGAACAGTGTACAGAGATTATACAGTATCTCACAAAAGTGAGTACACCCCTCACATTTCTTCACATTTTTCTTTATATCTTTCCATGGGACAACACTGAATAAATGACACTTTGATACAATGTAAAGTAGTCAGTGTACAGCTTGTATAACAGTGTAAATTTACTGTCCCCTCAAAATAACTCGACACACAGCCATTAATGTCTAAACTGCTGGCAACAAAAGTGAGTACACCCCTTAGAACAAATTTACAAATTGGGCCCAAAGTGTAAATATTTTGTGTGACCACCATTATTTTCCAGCACTGCCTTAACCCTCTTGGGCATGTAGTTCACTAGAGCTTCACAGGTTGCAACTGGAACCCTCTTCCACCCATTTATGACAGCATCACAGAGCTGGTGGATATTAAAGACCTTGCGCTCCTCCACCTTCCGTTTGAGGATGCCCCAAAGATGCTCAATAGGGTTTAGGTCTGGAGACAGGCTTGGCCAGGCCATAACCTTTACCCTCAGCTTTTTTAGCAAGCCACTGGTCGTCTTGGAGGTGTGTTTGGGGTCGTTATCATGTTGCAATACCACCCTGCGGCCCAGTTTACGAAGGTTGAGTGCACGTGGTCAGCGTCGTACACAGAGGTTGGCTTTGGAAAATAGACGTATGAGTGCTGCCAGCATTGCTGAAGGGCTTGAAGGGGTGGGGGGTCAACCTGTCAGTGCTCAGACCATACGCCGCACTCTGCATCATACTGGTCTGCATGGCTGTCATCCCAGAAGGAAGCCTATTCTAAAGATGATGCACAAGAAACCCCACAAAAAGTTTGCTGAAGACAAACAGACTACGGACATGGATTACTGCAACCATGTCCTGTGGTCTGATGAGACCAAAATACATTTATTTGGTTCAGATGGTGTTAAGAGTGTGGAGCGGCAACCAGGTGAGGAGTACAAAGACAAGTGTGTCTTGCCTAGAGTCAAGCATGGTGGTTGGAGTGTCATGGTCTGGGGCTGCATGAGTGCTGCCAGCACTGGGGATCTACAGTTCATTGAATTCTAACATGTACTGTGACATACTGAAGCAGAGCATGATCCCCTCCCTTCATAAACTGGGCCGCAGGGCAGTACTGCAACATGATAACGACCCCAAACACCCCTCCAAACGACCACTGGCTTGCTAAAGAAGCTGAGGGTAAAGGTTATGGACTGGCCAAGCATGTCAAGTGTCTTAAACCCTATTGAGCATCTTTGGGGCATCCTCAAACGGGAGATGGAGGAGCACAAGGACTCTAATATCCACCAGCTCCTTGATGTCGTCATGAATGGGTGGAAGAGGGTTCCAGTTGCAACCTGTGAAGCTCTAGTGAACTACATGCCCAAGAGGGTTAAGGCAGTGCTAGAAAATAATGATGGCAAAACAAAATATTGACACTTTGGGCCCAATTTGGAAATTTTTTCTTAGGGGTGTACTCACTTTTGTTGCCAACAGTTTAGACATTAATGGCTGTGTGTCGAGTTATTTTGAGGGGACAGTAAATTTACACTGTTATACAAGCTGTACACTGACTACTTTACATTGTATCAAAGTGTCATTTATTCAGTGTTGTCGCATGGAAAGATATAATGAAATATTTGAAGAAATGTTAGGGGTGTACTCACTTTTGTGAGATACTGTATGTAGTGAAATGTGTAGGCGTATACACTCGGTTTGTGTGTCCAGCCCGTTTTGCTGGCGAAAGCAGAAATGTTTTTAATTAGGCAGATAACAGGATATGGGAAATTTAGGGAGTCTTTTCTCCTCAACTATTGTGCATATGAATGCGTCATACCTCTGTATGTGCCAAAATCTTATTAGGCAGTTTCTTCTTCAAGGCTAAACAACAACTTGTAGCAAAACTGGGACAAAGTTCAACAGCCAGAAAGCATGTATTGTGCATTAAAATATTATATAATAAAGCAAACTAAATTCTGTTAACATTAAAGGGTGGAATGTTAACAGAATTTAGTTTGCTTTATTATATAATATTTTAATGCACAATACATGCTTTCTGGCTGTTGAACTTTGTCCCAGTTTTGCTACAAGTTGTTGTTTAGCCTTGAAGAAGAAACTGCCTAATAAGATTTTGGCACATACAGAGGTATGACGCATTCATATGCACAATAGTTGAGGAGAAAAGACTCCCTAAATTTCCCATATCCTGTTATCTGCCTAATTAAAAACATTTCTGCTTTCGCCAGCAAAACGGGCTGGACACACAAACCGAGTGTATACGCCTACACATTTCACTACATATAATCTCTGTACACTGTTCATTCGATGTATTCAACCATGTATCAAGCCAGGTACATTGTTGATTCCCTTGTATGCTGTTTGCAAGTAAATTCACCTGCTTCCAAGAAGGCCTGACTCAGTTTCAATTATTCAAACACTTGGGTAGTTTGATGAAATAATTCTAGTAACAAATGGTCCTTCGAGTTGCCGGATCCAACATCCTCATCCTCTGGACGAGAAGAGCCTGCACCGGGCACGGGGGAGTCCACGACTCTCGACAAAAGACCTCCAGTGAACATTGCTACAAAAGAGGCTGTCTGCAGACTCTACTTGGACGGAGGAGGGGTGACGGAATCCAGAGCCAAAACTGAGCGAGTCGGGGCTTTCTTGAAATCAGGTGAATATAAACAGCTGATTTTGTTTTGTCCAGGAATTAGGAATTCCTTTGTTTTATGTATTAGGTAGATAAACTAGTTTATGAAGCAGTATTTCTCATGGTTTTACCGTAAGGGAGAATAACTGATCGTAGTGTTTGGGAAAATGCACTAAAGAGAAAAATATTTCAACCTGTAGTGTTTGGGAAGATGCACTAGAGACAAACCTATCTCAACCTGTAGTGTTTGAGGAAATACACTCACAACAAATAAAGTCTCAAAGATGGCCATTAGTGTGGGATTCGGCGCATTCCCTTTTATTCAGATGTTGATGTCTGAAAAAACCAAGTCTAGCAGTTATCTTTTGTTTCATGACACTAGGAAGTTAGAATAAAACTGAGAGTTTAACTTATGAAAACAATTGGTTGCGGTTGAAAAAACTACTGTTAGACATCATATTAGTGTTTATGAAGTTTCACTGTTTAGGAAGGACAAAAAGCTGTGATTAGTGTTACGGTGGGTCACTAAGTATACAAAACTTGTCACAATTTTTACTAGTGTTTTTGAGGTCTTGACACTAGCCAAAGAAATAAGTCTCACCTCTTTGTTTTGTTTGTCACAATTTTTACTAGTGTTTTGAGGTCTTAACACTTACCAAAAAATAAGTCTCATCATCTTTGTTTTGTTTTGTTATGTTTGTCAATAGTCTACAACTGCAGAGTAGACTTATTAGTTTTATTTAGAATACATCACATAGGGTGTTCTAGTTTTAAATTGGTGAATTTTGTTAATCAATTGGAGGGAATAGGGGTGTTCACCCTGTTTAAATTGATTACTGGGTAATTTAATGTTAGATTTTACATTTTAAAAATTAAATTACTTGTAAAAGAGTGAACAGTAAAGAGAAAGGTGGTGGCCAAGGAGATGAATAAGAGAATGTTGTTGAAAGTGTAAGAAGAAAAAGATTGTTTGGAACTGATTGTTTATGGATGTTATAAAGAAAGAAAAAGTATGTAGGGGAAGGGAGATAGAAGGTTTTGTAAGTGTGCATACAATTGTTATGCTGTTATGATGGGTTATAAAATGCTTGTCTCCTAAAGATGACCAGAGTTCTGACTAAATTGCTAAACACTTTAAAGTTTAGAGCTAAATATCTTGCCAATCCAAGCCCCATAGTAAACCTTAAAGATTAAAGGTGCAGTCAATCATTTGAAGTCCCAGCATAAACTTACAAAAAGCGTCCTTTTGTGTTCTTTTTATGAAAATGTTCACTAAAAAGAATTGTTCAATGCTTTTGATTTGAACTACAAGTTAAAAGGGATTTGTGTGCTGAACAATGTGATCATAATGTGTTATATGATGAATGAAATACATGTGTGTCTAACTGAGACTCAGTCTCTGTGAAAAGGAGAAAAGGAGAGAGCACAAGAATGTGTGTGTATGATTTCAGTCTGTGCAAAAAATGTGTGTGGGAGACGCAGTCTCTGTGAGGTGAAAAATGGGAGTATCTGAAGGAAAATGTGTGTGTGTGATTCAGTCCCATTCAGAAAAGTGAGGGCCTGCCTGCCTGTGTGTGCTTGAATGCTGCCCAAACACAGACAAAAAATGTGAACTGAAGAATGAAATCAAACCTATCCTAAAATGTTGTTGTGCGTTAATTGTGACATCTAGAGCAAGCAAAATGGATAGGATGATATTTTAGAAACAACCCTGGCAGAATGATGAGCATTTCTTTTGAGAACATGTTACTGCTCAAATTCATTCTGTTTCAGATGCAAGAAGAAGACGAAGCTGACCATGCTTCAATAAGGACAATTGGACACTGAGGAACAATCTGAATAGGTTATGGTAATACCTAACCATTCCCCCAGTGACTGTGATATGAAGGACACTTTGCGTCAAAATGCCACAAAAGGGACTTGTTGACCATCAAGACGACCTAGGTTCCTGTTCCCTGGCTTCTACAAAAACTGTCCTCTCTGAAACTGTACATAAACGATGTTGCACCAGTACACAAACTTGCATTTTCACAACTGTGATGTTGATGTACTTGATATTATTCTGCTTGACTGAAATATATTTACTCATATGCTTTGCCCTTTTGCTTTGAAGTGTTACCTGAATGTAGCATTAAATATTATAAAAAGGGTGGAATGTTAACAGAATTTAGTTTGCTTTATTATATAATATTTTAATGCACAATACATGCTTTCTGGCTGTTGAACTTTGTCCCAGTTTTGCTACAAGTTGTTGTTTAGCCTTGAAGAAGAAACTGCCAAATAAGATTTTGGCACATACAGAGGTATGACGCATTCATATGCACAATAGTTGAGGAGAAAAGACTCCCTAAATTTCCCATATCCTGTTATCTGCCTAATTAAAAACATTTCTGCTTTCGCCAGCAAAACGGGCTGGACACACAAACCGAGTGTATACGCCTACACATTTCACTACATATAATCTCTGTACACTGTTCATTCGATGTATTCAACCATGTATCAAGCCAGGTACATTGTTGATTCCCTTGTATGCTGTTTGCAAGTAAATTCACCTGCTTCCAAGAAGGCCTGACTCAGTTTCAATTATTCAAACACTTGGGTAGTTTGATGAAATAATTCTAGTAACAATTATTTCAACATGCCACATTTGAAAGGAGTTACAGAACTTGTGAGTCAAGCAGAAAGTCACAGGTCATATGACCTTACAGATTGCAACAGCAGGTGTTGCAAACACAGTAGAAAACAGGAACACTATTACGACATCTCTGCAACAAATAGATTATATCTATCAGAAGCAGCCAGTTGCTAATATGGTCAGGTATTGGAGAGACTCTTACACGCATACACACACATGCACTCACATGCACACTCACACACAGACACACACACAGGCGTGCACCCACACACACACAGACACAGGATGATCTGCATAAAAGGCCAATGGCTTTTCACTGAAAGGAAGCGCTCTACAGGCAGTCCTGCTGCCTGTTTTCCAGAGGCCCGAGGTATGGCTTTTGGGTTCGGCTCCACTTCACCGAGGTTAAGGCTAGACTAGGATTATGGTTAAAGATCTGAGAGGTTGCCTATCTTATGTAATGTATAAGTTAAACATCTGTATTGGTATTAGGAGCTGTGTCTGCTCACTTGAGACTGATGGCAAACTTCAATAAAGAAACCTGATGAGACCAGAACCACTATCTTCCCGAGTCTCTCTCTGCACGTGTCTCCTTTAGTTATAGATGATGATGGAATCAAAAAGGCCCTCTCGGCCACTACCTGATTCCACTTCAATAACATCCCCTCCATAATTGCGGAAAGATTTAGGCCTATTCAAATCTACAGCTCTAACTGCTCCTGGATGATGGTTTCACTCTTCTTTGTTCTGGTTTGTTTGTTTTTGTGGAAATAGCGACAAAAATAAGTAACTTTTACGTATTGCAATCCCTCTGACCATCCAGGTCATTATTACCATGTGCTTGTGGTTCGGTCGGACACAAAAGCCCTTGCATTTCATTAGGAAAATGAGCTTCCAAGTACGCTGAAATAACAACTTAATTAATTAATCAGGTATCTCGCGCTGGCTCTCTGTAGCCTATATTAATAATAATGTGTTACTGTTTTTTAGATATGCCCGGTAGCGTCCACAAAGAATGTGTTGGCTGTCACGCCAAAATTGGGGTGGCACGGAAGAAGTGCCCGAACTGCTCGTGCCTTCAACCACACAAACAGCGGCTGACTGAAGCACGAGAAAAGTTCCAGGCGGAAAAGGAGGCCTGGAAAGAAAAAAAAAAGAAATGGAGCAACGGGAGCAAACAGCACGACCAGGCCCACAAGATGGTAAGTAGAATGCAATGATAATAAGTTGTAATGATAGATTCTCTTTCATAAATGTATAATGAATCCGTGTATCTTCCGTTCAATCCATATCCGTTTGGAAATCAAAAGACGATAAACGAAAAGTTAACTGTTTTTTTTAAATACTCATCCTCTCATCTACATTATATTATATTATACTAGAAACACGTTTTTCTCTATTTTTAATCACAATTAATGACCAGGTTATCAAATGTGAGAATAATGTCCTAAATGTTGATTTTGAAAAATACATGTTTCAATTTAGTGGTCGAGGCTCCGGTGTCGTGCGAAAGTACCTCCGTGTGTGTGTGTGTGTGTGTGTGTGTGTGTGTGTGTGTGTGTGTGTGTGTGTGTGTGTGTGTGTGTGTGTGTGTGTGCGTGTGTGTGTTGTAATAATTTTTTTACACAGTTACATTTCATGTGCCATGGACCAAAAGTGTCCTTTTGGAGTCTCCAGCTGGTATTTTAGGAAACGGCTAGACATTCCCTTGGAAAAAAACAGTGTAAAAAATTAATTTTCTATGGGTTATTGATCAAATTTGAACTGTGATTAGGAAAAGCTTCAGGCAGTTGGACACTTGTTTTGTTTTCAAAATTTAAAAATAAATTGACTTTGTTTTTGTCCAACATCTAGATTTTGGGGCTTTGCAGATATGCAAATGTACGCATCATTAGTAAGATATTGATGATTTTTCATATTTATTCAAACCTTTTGGAAAATACTGTAATACAAAAAGTTGTTGTTTTAATGTCAGTAATCAACTTGCAAAGTTTCATAATGATATATATAAGTTTAAAAAATTCCCTATTAGCCCACCCCCATTCGCTTAAACAGTGGTTCTGATTTGCTCTATGTCGGCCTGCTGTAGCTTTCCAGCAGCTTGTTGACAAGGTTGTCCACCCAGGCTGTGATCGTAGAAGGTCCTGGATATCATTTCTGGTGAACAACCTTTTACAACGCTCCATATCTGTTTTTCAAAAAAAAGGGGTTTTGCCCCCTAGGTATGTAGCGCCTCCCTTCGTTTGTTGTGAAATCTAATGTTGAACATGAAGAAGAAGAGCATGTGCTTCTCCGCTCTTTCGAGTAACTATGCAGCCTACGAGTGAAGTCTCTGTTTTGTATTCTTTATTTTGTAAGGAGTTGGTGTAGGCAGGAATCTGGGACTATGTTCCTGAACGCATGTATCTGTCTGTCTGTCTGTTGGTCTGTCTGTCTGTCTGTCTGTCTGTCTGTTGGTCTGTCTGTCTGTCTGTCTGTCTGTCTGTCTGTTGGTCTGTCTGTCTGTCTGTCTGTCTGTTGGTCTGTCTGTCTGTCTGTCTGTCTGTCTGTCTGTTGGTCTGTCTGTTGGTCTGTCTGTCTGTCTGTTGGTCTGTTGGTGTAGGCAGGAATCTGGGACTATGTTCCTGAACGCATGTATGCTTAACAGATATAGTGCCGTAGAGACCTGGCTTGATATGGTCAATGTGGAATAAAAGTACCGTGAGGAGAATCCCACAAGTTGCCTACCGAGTCTTCATGCTAACGGGAGCTATTGCTATCAGACCATAACCATAACCTGCACCATTCACCATTACAGTGTGTGTGTGTATGCGCTCGCGCCCAGAGGCGAACTTAGCCAGTACGCAAAGGTAGTCAATTGCCTTGGGTCTCATGGTCATCTAATACATGTTTGTTTTACTCTTCATTCATTAATCACCGATTACGTGCGGACGTCAGCATCGCACTGGGAGCTGAGGGACACATCCTACATTATTGATAATGTTATTGATACTCAGCTGAGGCATGAGCCCCAGTGCAGACAGCTGCATATGAAAGCATGTATTGGTTAGGTCCACGAGTGAACAGCTGTTTGTCTGTCACTGTTTAGATCATGATCTAAACAGTGACAGCTGTTGATCCAGATCAAAACGGGACAAACCACCAAATGTTTAATCTTTATTGAGAGGGGAAACATATTTTGTCTGGCTGCCAAAGGCTGCTATGTCACTGTCTGTCATAGGCTACCATCAACAGCCTTATTTTACAAAAGCTCAATTCAGATAATTAATAAACGTGGAAATAATATAGGCCTAGCCTAGACAAGACACACACACACACACACACACACACACACACACACACACAGCCTATGCACACGCAATCACTCAAAAGGGGCTTTTGAAAGCGCCCCAAAAATGGGCGATTGCCCACTTTGACTCGGCAAGTGAAGTTAAGACAAGTTAAGTTAAGAAAAAAGGGAGAGAGAGACGACGATAGATGCAATTTTCTTTTGTGGACCAATAAACATGTTTTCATATGCAGCTGTCAGCCCTGGGGCTCATGCCTCAGCTGAGTATCAATAACATTATCAATAATGTAGGATGTGTCCTTCAGCTCCCAGTGCGATGCTGACGTCCGCACGTAATCGGTGATTAATGAATGAAGAGTAAAACAAACATGTATTAGATGACCATGAGACCCAAGGCAATTGACTACCTTTGCGTAATGTCTTAGTTTGCCTCTAGGATTGCGCGCGCTCACACACTTCTTATCGGAGGTAACTGTCGCATGACACCGGAACCTCGACCACTAAATTGAAACATGTATTTTTCATATGGATTGAACGGAAGATACACATATTTTGTCTCTATTTTTAATCACAATTCATGAGCCGGATATCAAATATCAGAATAATGGCCTAAATGATGATTTTTAAAATAGCCTACATGTTGCAATTTAGTGGCCGAGGTTCCAGTACCGTGCCAAAGTTACCTCCGATAAGAAGTGCGTGTGTATGTGTGGGCGTTTGTATGCGTGTGTTTGTATGCGTGTGTTTGTGTGTCTGTGTGTGTGTGTGTGTGTGTGTGCGTGTGCAGAGGTGGACTTAGCCATTATGCAAAGGTAGGCAATTGCCTTGGGTCCCGGACTACCAGGGGTCTCATAATCATCAAATAAATGTTTTTTTTACTCTTCACTTATATTTAAACAGTTTATACTGTATATAGCTCTGTTTTTTTCATTTGTTTTTTTCTATGTTGGTTTCAATGAAAAAAACAAATGAACTGATATAACACTGACCGACTTGGCCTACTGAAGTGAATAAAAAGAATACCATTTTTCAGGCTTCGAATATTCGTTTGTTTTTCCGAGCGAATATTCGAATATTCGTTCCAGAAAAACACACCATCAAAAACAACATTAAAAAATAAATAAAATAAAAATAATAAAAATAAAAAAAAAACGTTAATAATCCCTATATACTCCCTGGAACCGATTTTGACAGTATCTGCATATTTTGTTGAAGATTTACGCGCTCGGAGGTGAAGTAATGGATGCGCTATAATATTACTAACTTTTATATCCAAATATAAAATTGATTGTCATTTTGATGACATTATATTACAGTACTAGCTTCTTGCAAAAAATTTTTTTTTGAAAAAAAAAACGAAGCTCCGAATACTAATTTAAGCTCCGAATACTAATTTAAGCTCCGAATACTAATTTTCCGAACGAGTATTCGAATATTCGAATAATTCGGGCCAGCCCTAATCTCTATTAGGTATCATATATACTATCACAAATTGATTTTTATCGATGAAGAGACTTTTAATGATAACTGAGTGCCTGACCCCGGTAGGCTACAGTCCTGTGTGTTACCTGTGTCTATGTATTCCTTGCCTTTATGCCTTATGGCATTTTTTGTCATTTTTGAAGAGAATAAATTATCCTTTACCCGAAACTGTCTGCCTTTGGGTCCTACCTGCCTGTCTGCCTTTGGGTCCTGCCTTTGGGTCCTACCTGCCTGTCTGTCTTTGGGTCCTACCTGCCTGTCTGTCTTTGGGTCCTACCTGCCTGTCTGCCTTTGGGTCCTACCTGCCTGTCTGTCTGCCTTTGGGTCCTACCTGCCTGCCTGCCTTTGGGTCCTACCTGCCTGTCTGCCTTTGGGTCCTGTCTGCCTTTGGGTCCTGCCTGCCTGTCTGCCTTTGGGTCCTACCTGCCTGTCTGTCTGCCTTTGGGTCCTACCTGCCTGTCTGCCTTTGGGTCCTACCTGCCTGTCTGCCTTTGGGTCCTACCTGTCTGTCTGTCTGTCTTTGGGTCCTACCTGCCTGTCTGTCTGCCTTTGGGTCCTGCCTGCCTGTCTGCCTTTGGGTCCTACCTGCCTGTCTGCCTTTGGGTCCTGTCTGCCTTTGGGTCCTGCCTGCCTGTCTGCCTTTGGGTCCTACCTGCCTGTCTGTCTGCCTTTGGGTCCTACCTGCCTGTCTGCCTTTGGGTCCTACCTGCCTGTCTGCCTTTGGGTCCTACCTGCCTGTCTGTCTGCCTTTGGGTCCTACCTGCCTGTCTGCCTTTGGGTCCTACCTGCCTGTCTGTCTGCCTTTGGGTCCTACCTGTCTGTCTGCCTTTGGGTCCTACCTGCCTGTCTGTCTGCCTTTGGGTCCTACCTGTCTGTCTGCCTTTGGGTCCTACCTGTCTGTCTGCCTTTGGGTCCTACCTGCCTGTCTGTCTGCCTTTGGGTCCTACCTGCCTGTCTGCCTTTGGGTCCTACCTGCCTGTCTGCCTTTGGGTCCTACCTGCCTGCCTGTCTGCCTTTGGGTCCTACCTGTCTGTCTGTCTGCCTTTGGGTCCTACCTGTCTGTCTGCCTTTGGGTCCTACCTGTCTGTCTGCCTTTGGGTCCTACCTGCCTGTCTGCCTTTGGGTCCTACCTGCCTGTCTGTCTGCCTTTGGGTCCTACCTGCCTGTCTGCCTTTGGGTCCTACCTGCCTGTCTGTCTGCCTTTGGGTCCTACCTGTCTGTCTGCCTTTGGGTCCTACCTGCCTGTCTGCCTTTGGGTCCTACCTGCCTGTCTGTCTGCCTTTGGGTCCTACCTGCCTGTCTGCCTTTGGGTCCTACCTGCCTGTCTGCCTTTGGGTCCTACCTGCCTGTCTGCCTTTGGGTCCTACCTGCCTGTCTGTCTTTGGGTCCTGTCTGCCTTTGGGTCCTACCTGCCTGTCTGTCTGTCTTTGGGTCCTACCTGCCTGTCTGCCTTTGGGTCCTACCTGCCTGTCTGTCTGCCTTTGGGTCCTACCTGCCTGTCTGCCTTTGGGTCCTACCTGCCTGTCTGTCTGCCTTTGGGTCCTACCTGCCTGTCTGTCTGCCTTTGGGTCCTACCTGCCTGTCTGCCTTTGGGTCCTACCTGCCTGTCTGCCTTTGGGTCCTACCTGCCTGTCTGCCTTTGGGTCCTACCTGCCTGTCTGCCTTTGGGTCCTACCTGCCTGTCTGTCTGCCTTTGGGTCCTACCTGTCTGCCTTTGGGTCCTACCTGCCTGTCTGCCTTTGGGTCCTACCTGCCTGTCTGTCTGCCTTTGGGTCCTACCTGCCTGTCTGCCTTTGGGTCCTACCTGCCTGTCTGCCTTTGGGTCCTACCTGCCTGTCTGCCTTTGGGTCCTACCTGCCTGTCTGTCTTTGGGTCCTACCTGCCTGTCTGTCTGCCTTTGGGTCCTACCTGCCTGTCTGCCTTTGGGTCCTACCTGCCTGTCTGTCTGCCTTTGGGTCCTACCTGCCTGTCTGCCTTTGGGTCCTACCTGCCTGTCTGCCTTTGGGTCCTACCTGCCTGTCTGTCTGCCTTTGGGTCCTACCTGCCTGTCTGTCTTTGGGTCCTACCTGCCTGTCTGTCTGCCTTTGGGTCCTACCTGCCTGTCTGCCTTTGGGTCCTACCTGCCTGTCTGCCTTTGGGTCCTACCTGCCTGTCTGCCTTTGGGTCCTACCTGCCTGTCTGTCTGCCTTTGGGTCCTACCTGCCTGTCTGTCTTTGGGTCCTACCTGCCTGTCTGTCTGCCTTTGGGTCCTACCTGCCTGTCTGCCTTTGGGTCCTACCTGCCTGTCTGTCTGCCTTTGGGTCCTACCTGCCTGTCTGCCTTTGGGTCCTGCCTGTCTGTCTGCCTTTGGGTCCTACCTGCCTGTCTGCCTTTGGGTCCTACCTGCCTGTCTGTCTGCCTTTGGGTCCTACCTGCCTGTCTGTCTGCCTTTGGGTCCTACCTGCCTGTCTGCCTTTGGGTCCTGCCTGCCTGTCTGCCTTTGGGTCCTACCTGCCTGTCTGTCTGCCTTTGGGTCCTACCTGCCTGTCTGCCTTTGGGTCCTACCTGTCTGTCTGCCTTTGGGTCCTACCTGCCTGTCTGTCTGCCTTTGGGTCCTACCTGCCTGTCTGTCTGCCTTTGGGTCCTACCTGCCTGTCTGTCTGCCTTTGGGTCCTACCTGCCTGTCTGCCTTTGGGTCCTGTCTGTCTGCCTTTGGGTCCTGTCTGCCTGTCTGCCTTTGGGTCCTACCTGCCTGTCTGTCTGCCTTTGGGTCCTACCTGCCTGCCTGTCATTGCTAACCGTAACTATTTGCTCACCAAAACTCAGTAGATAATGGATTTTAATTTTAATAAAGTTTTTTTCATGTTTTTTCAGTTGGACCGTTTAGCTGGCTTGGGCCACCTCCTAATATTCATTTTGGGGAAGGAGGTTGGGGCGACGGTGGTGGCTGACATCAAGTACAGCCTTGATTTTCAGCTGGCACCCTCCCTTGAGAATAGTCTCAAGGATGCGATAGAGACCATTTTAAGAAGTAAGTATTACTCAAAGTTTTATTTATTTATTACTGGTTTAAGTGCACAACAAAGTTTTGCCCAAAACTATCCAATACATGAAGGGCTCTCCCTGTCTCTCCCTCTCCCCCTCCCTGTCTGTCTCTCTCCCTGTCTCTCCCTCTCCCCCTCCCTGTCTGTCTCTCTCCCTCTCCCCCTCCCTGTCTGTCTCTCTCCCTGTCTCTCCCTCTCCCTGTCTCTCCCTCTCCCCCTCCCTGTCTGTCTCTCTCCCTCTCCCCCTCCCTGTCTGTCTCTCTCCCTGTCTCTCCCTCTCCCCCTCCCTGTCTCTCCCTCTCCCCCTCCCTGTCTGTCCCTCTCCCTGTCTCTCCCTCTCCCCCTCCCTGTCTCTCCCTCTCCCTGTCTCTCCCTCTCCCCCTCCCTGTCTCTCCCTCTCCCCCTCCCTGTCTGTCCCTCTCCCTGTCTCTCCCTCTCCCCCTCCCTGTCTGTCTCTCTCCCTGTCTCTCCCTCTCCCCCTCCCTGTCTCTCCCTCTCCCCCTCCCTGTCTGTCTCTCTCCCTCTCCCTGTCTCTCCCTGTCCCTGTCTCTCTCCCTGTCTCTCCCTCTCCCTGTCTCTCCCTCTCCCTGTCTCTCCCTCTCCCTGTCTCTCTCCCTGTCTCTCCCTCTCCCCCTCGCTACTGTTTAATACTTTTATTACAGATGTATGAAATTTGTAATTACGTATTTTGTTCAAGGAATGTTTTTGATGTAGGTCAGGATACGCTCAGCGGTGTATGATGTGGTTTGCCAGCCCCCTGAAGTCAAGCCCCCATCTCTTTGGTTTTCTCCAC
>NC_137220.1:370850-373350 GCF_949987685.1 Ammodytes marinus
CAACGCTGGCCTGTGATTGGCTGACGCACTGCGGGAAACTCAGGAACTCTACAATGGCTCTGGTGGAGATGATGGTGAGTCCAACACGCTAACAACACGTTTCATATGTTCATTCGTGTTTCAGGGATTAGTTAGGAGGTTACAGACGATATTGTCCCTGCGTTCCGAATCTCATACTCTTTGTTTTCTCTATTCTACATACTACATCCGACGATAAAAATAATCTAGTTAGGATGCAGTAGGCATACTATTGGGACATACTTTTACTCTTTTATTTCATCCTAACATTGCTCCTTGATCTTGCCTCTTGCTTTTATATCCATCGCATCCCCGTTTGTTTTCATATGGAGGCTTCGTCGATGTGACGTCACTTCACGTGCGCACTGGATTGTGGGTCAGAATCGCCCAAATAGGATGCACTTTTCAACACTAACAATCTTGGCCGCATGAAGTAGGACATCCGGGTACTTCTAACCATCCTAAATCTGGCCACAAGAATCGGGACATCCTAAATCTTTTTTCTACCAAACTAAATAGTAGAAAGTATGAGATTCGGAACGCAGGGACAATGTTAAATGTATCAATGCATATTAATTTTTTATTTTTTTTTTTAATTGAAAATGTTTTTATTTCGAACAAGTAAATAACAAAAAATAAAAAATAAATAATAAACAATAAGATAAATTAAACAAGAGGACAGTTACAACAAAGTAATATCTACACACAGTGAAAACCACAAATGAAAATAAACTGTCTTACACTTGCTTTATCCGTTCGAAAAGGGCTGAGAAGAAGAAAACTTATTTAATCTCACCCCTTCTCCCTGATTTATATATCTAATATTTAATGAGAGACTATGAAGGCTAAATAACACAGATGTATCTCTAGATTTGTGTCTATTTAGTTTGATAAAAGCTGGATGTATGTTTACTAATTTAATATGACACTGCACGGTAATAACACATTTCATATAGTTATTCAGGGATTAGTTAGTTATAAATCATGTCTTAGGCGATCTGTACAGGCTTTTAGGCTTAATAGATATTATTATTATATATATCATTCAATAAACTGCACTGGTGGACAGAGTCATGTCTATAAACTTTAAAGTAGCTACAAGGAACTTTTAAATATTTCTGAAACAGTCTCATTTTTCCTCTGATGATCATAAATTACATGTAACAGCAAACCAGACCATCAGTGCAAAGAATGCTATTTTTATATAGTTTTTCTTAATGCCTTTGTCATGGGTATACGCTCACCCAGGAACAACAGCTGGCGTGGTAAAAACACTACCGCTTTAGTCCAAAGGGGGGCGCTAGAATGAACACAAACTGAAAGTTCTGTAAAGGTTTTTAAATGAATGTTTGTGTTCCAGGGCGGACCGCTGACTGAAGAGGAGAGTCCAGTTCACTTTCCATACAGTCTGTACAACAGAGTACAGAGAGCTGAGGTAACCTGTCTGTCTGTCTGTCTGTCTGCCTGCCTGTCTGTCTGTCTGTGTGTCTGTCTGTCTGTCTGTCTGTGTGTCTGTGTGTCAGCTGATCACACACACAAACACTAACTCTCTCTCTTTGATTGACAGGTTGTCTCTCTCTCTCTTTGATTGACAGGTTGTCTCTCTCTCTCTTTGATTGACAGGTTGTCTCTCTCTCTCTTTGATTGACAGGTTGTCTCTCTCTCTCTCTCTTTGATTGACAGGTTGTCTCTCTCTCTCTTTGATTGACAGGTTGACTCTCTCTCTCTTTGATTGACAGGTTGTCTCTCTCTCTCTTTGATTGACAGGTTGTCTCTCTCTCTCTTTGATTGACAGGTTGTCTCTCTCTTTGATTGACAGGTTGTCTCTCTCTTTGATTGACAGGTTGTCTCTCTCTCTCTCTTTGATTGACAGGTCGACTCTCTCTCTCTCTTTGATTGACAGGTTGTCTCTCTCTTTGATTGACAGGTTGTCTCTCTCTTTGATTGACAGGTTGTCTCTCTCTTTGATTGACAGGTTGTCTCTCTCTTTGATTGACAGGTTGTCTCTCTCTCTCTTTGATTGACAGGTTGTCTCTCTCTTTGATTGACAGGTTGTCTCTCTCTCTCTCTTTGATTGACAGGTTGTCTCTCTCTTTGATTGACAGGTTGTCTCTCTCTTTGATTGACAGGTTGTCTCTCTCTTTGATTGACAGGTTGTCTCTCTCTCTCTTTGATTGACAGGTTGACTGTCAGCTGGTTTTCATCAGAGAAAGTTTGAAGCTCATCACGAAACTCTATCACCACGGTAACCTCTCCTCCGTCTCCTGGGATACGCACCTGACCGAACACTTCCTGGTTACGGTCGACAGGCAAATAGAAGAACTGGACAGCTGTGTAAGTGTGTGTGTGTGTGTGTGTGTGTGTCTCTGTCTGTAAGTGTGTGTGTGTGTGTGTCTGTTGTTGTAAGAGCTTTAGAAGTTGAGATGTTGTAATATTTCTGTCTGTCTGTCTGTCTGTCTGTCTGTCTGTCTGTCTGTCTGTC
>NC_137220.1:385850-388350 GCF_949987685.1 Ammodytes marinus
ATCTGAACTCTCATCAGTGGTGTCGTTAAGTGGAATTGAGATGTCACTCTCTTCTGAGCTACTGTAGACAATCACTTTCTTTTGGTGACCAGCGTATACAGCCATGCCACTGGCACAACTCTCAGAAATGTACTTTGCACTAGTTGCTCCGTGCTTGTGGAACCAACTGCCACCTGACAAATGTGATTCCCCTACATTTCTGCCTTTAAATCAAGGCTCAAAACCCATATGTACACCCTGGTGTTTCCTCCCCATTAACTATCTTACCTCTGCACTACTATCTGTGTTTATGTGGATGTATGGGCTTTACGTCTTTTATTTTGGTTATTGTTATTTTACCTTCATTGTTTATCTACTGAATGCACTATGTACAGCACTTTGGACAGTGCAAACTGTCATAAATGTGCTTTTATAAATACATTTTACTTACTTACTTACTTATAACTCACCTAGGCCATTTGGCACAAATCACCCCATCCCCAGAATGTTGGATAATAGGCATGATGCAGCAATTTAGGGCTGACATCGTGCTAACTATATAGACTCAAAGTGTAGCATACCAAAGCACTAAAACATGTGTCAAATGTTTTCAAACGTGTCTATAATTGTTCAGACACAATAATCAAAAAACCTTGATCATGTAAATTTTACTTTGAAAGGCAAAACACAGTTTTTTGAGCTTAAATGTGCTTATATCTTATTCCTTGTGTCTCCCTTCTTTACAGGATGAGTCAAATGGATGGCTCTTCTTAAATATGTGGTCACATTTCCAATTTCTTCCACGGTTTTCTAGAAACAAGGGGTTTTGCAACTTCCAAAATGCACAACTCACCCCACTTTCCCCTACAGCTTAATATACTATGAATTTTTTTATATTTTATATATTTATACAATGCATATATCTATATTTATATTTATAAACAATCAATATATCCATATCTACATACATATCTATACAATCAGTATATCAGTATATATATATATATATATAATTATAATTTCCTTCTTACTTCTCTCCCTCATCCCTGTACCTTATGAAAATCATTGCTTTAAACCTTTTTTTAAACTGGATCATGTTTGGACATCGCTTTAGCTCCGTGCTCATCCCATTCCACAGTTTCACACCCCCAATTGAGATGCAATGACATTTTAAAGTCGTGCGTACCGCCAGTGTCTTAAAGTTTAACTGTTGCCTCAAATTGTAACCCCCCTCTCGGTCAAAGAAAGGTTGTTGTATGTTACCTGGTAGCAGTTTATTGCTAGCTTTGAACATGATGTGTGCAACTTGATATTCAACCAGGTCATTGAACTTTATGATACTACATGCAACTCGAAACGGCTCTTAGTACAACACATTTGTATAGGCCTGAATTCTTCCCATTTATAGCGCGCGCGCACACACACACACACACACACACACACACACACACGGGGTTTGAATGGACTCCGGTGTATTATCAGGTTACCGTTGAGCTGAATAAACGGCTCCTCCGGTTGGTGTTATAAAACTCACCGTAACTTTCCCGGTTTCAACTTTTATAACAGGCCCATGGATTTCCACCGTAGACTGTCTGTCTGTCTGCCTGCCTCTCTGTCTGTCTGTCTGTCTCCCTGTCTGTCTGTCTGTCTGCCTGCCTCTCTGCCTGTCTCCCTGTCTCTCTGTCTGCCTGCCTGTCTGCCTCTCTGTCTGTCTGTATGTCTGCCTGTCTCCCTGTCTCCCTGTCTGCCTGTCTCCCTCTCTGCCTGTCTCCCTGTCTCTCTGTCTGTCTGTCTGCTTTATGGACCTACTGTTTTCAGGTCTGTTTACAAATGCTTCCGCAGAGCCAAAGAAGAGGGTTTCCCGCGCTTCCTCTGAACCAATGAGAGAAGCAGATGGGGCTGACGTCATCTCCATATCAGACCAATCAGATGCCCGGTTTCTTTGTGCTCGCCCCTATGTGACGTCACTGCCCCCTGGTGGAGACAGGTCGCTCGTGCAGTCTCCCTCTATGTACAGTTGAAACTCATATTATTAGAATATCATGGAAAATGAATTGGAATTGAGGCAAGAATTCATGCAAAATGGACCCAAACCAAGTACTGAGTACATATGGATGATTATACTTTATAGAGGGCCGACATTTCTGTATTTAAAATCCCTTCTTTATTGATTTCATGTAATATTAAAATGTTCTGAGATTTTGAATGTGGGGTTTTCATAAGCTGTAAGCCATATTCATCAAAATGATAACAAATAAAGGCTTGAAATATCTCACTTTGCATGTAATGAGTCTATATAATATATTATTTTCACCCTTTAAAAGGTGCAGTGTGTAATATGACATCATCAAGAAAGTTCTACAAAGTTCTAGAATGCAACGCTCCCTGGGTAACCCCACCCCTTTAGAATAATAACAGAAGCTACAGTGGCCTTCAAGGACAAGAACAATTCTAAATTTTAAACAATGCACCTGATAACATTCCAACTATGACACTTTCAAGATGGCGGCACTAGGCCTTG
>NC_137220.1:400850-408350 GCF_949987685.1 Ammodytes marinus
GTTGTGTTATGACAATAGTGGGATGTTATAAACCTCCGTCGGCATTAAAAGATACATTATCCTCAATATCAGAGTCCTTGGCTAATGTTAAACACAATGAACTGGTTTTCATAGGAAATCTGAACTGGGACTGGTTGTCTCCGGTCTCTGATCCTTTTAAATGTTTTTGTGATGATGCACACTTGACACAAATGATAGAATCTGTGACAAGGCCTAATCCTAAACACCCTGAAAAGTCATCACTTATTGACCTGTTTCTGACAAACTGTCCTCTCAAATACAAAGCCACATCTGTATTTGCAAATGACATCAGTGACCACTGTGTAATTGCTGCAGTGAGAGACGTGAAGCTTCCAAAAGTAAAACCACGTATCATAACCAAAATGAATTTTAAATCTTTTTGTGAGCAAGCCTTTTTACATGATCTTTATTTATGTGACTGGGCAAAAGTTGTTTTAATGCCCGACCCTGATATGGCCTTGTCTTACTTCAAATCACTTTTCTTAGACATTACAAATAAGCACGCTCCTCTTAGAAAATACAAGGTTAAAGGACGTGTCAATCCATGGTTCACTGATCACCTTTCTGATAAAATTCATGAGCGAAATCTAGCTTGGGCAACTGCAAGAAAATCCAAAAGTCAGTCTGATTGGATTCATTTTCGGCATCTTAGGAATAAATGTATGTCCCTGATACGTAAAGCTAAATCAGACTACTATATTAAAGAAATGTCTGACATGAAAAATACTTCTAAATTCTGGAAGGTTTTTAAGTCCATGTCATCAAGCACAAGTGACAATATGTTACCAAAGGAAATACGGGTGGAAAATGAAATCATTACAGACAAAACAAAGATGTTATCTATTCTAAATCAGCATTTTATCGCCTCAGGTAAGCTGTTTGAGAAGGAAATGCCACTTAAAACGGCACAAAGCTCCTCCTACTCAGAGCAAAAGCTCCCTTTTGACTTTAATGTTACTCCCATTACAATTACTGAAGTACGTGATGCCCTTAAAAAGATAACCACTAAAAAACAAAGGCTTTTGATACAGTCGACCACTCTGTTTTATGACGTGAACATAGGATTTTCCTCAGAATCAGTTAAATGGTTTGAGAACTATCTGAGCGATAGAACACAAAGTGTCCAAGCTGATGGTTTATCGTCTAGCTGTAAGAATACACACTATGGTGTCCCGCAAGGATCCATTTTGGGTCCTATTTTATTTACAGTTTACATTAATAATTTGTGTTGCAATGTTACAAATACAAAATTCCATTTTTACGCAGATGACACCATTATGTATAGCTCTGCTTCATCCTTAGCAAGTGCAACTAAGGACCTCCAATCGGCTTTTAATGTTGTTCAGGAAAACCTACATGGATTAAGACTTGTACTAAATATTGACAAAACCAAAATGATCTACTTTACAAGAAGTAAGAAAACATCTGATATGGATGACAACCAGATTGTTACTCTAAAACAACAAAGTGATCGAGAGAGTCGCAACTTACAAATACCTGGGCTTTTTTCTAGAAGAAAATCTCTCTTTCAAACATCATATTGAGTGTCTTACTAAAAAGCTAAGAATGAAACTGGGTTTCTTGTACAGAAATAAATGTTGTTTTTCTTTTTGTGCCAGGAAGAAAATTGTCCAAGCCATTTTTTTATCTGTTATTGATTACGGTGATATTTTATATATGCACGCAAACTCATCATCTCTGAAATTGCTAGATTCTGTGTACCATGCAGCATTACGGTTTGTCTCAAACTCTGGATTCCGAACGCACCATTGTAAATTGTATGAGAAAGTTGGTCTGTCTTCCTTATACACCCGTAGGATGGAACACTGGTATATGTTCCTTTATAAGGCAATTTTGCACGATCTGCCTCCTTATTTGTGTTCTCTAATGGTTCCTAAAAACAGTGCTCGTATCACTCGGTCTAGCAGTTTGATTATGTATAACGTTCCTCGGACTCGCACTGCGTTTGGTGAAAGTGCCTTTAAATCTTTTGCCCCCTCATCATGGTGTAAGCTACAGGAACACCTTAAACTTGAATCCTTTATCACCATGAACAATTACAAAAGCAGGATTAAGGACTATTTAACCGCAAACTGTACATGCCCGGTTACTGAACACTGACTTACTGCCAATGAGATTGATGCTTCGTGACTTTTTATTTTATTTTTATTTACTTTTTATTGTGTTTTGTGTCTTGTTTTAAGTGTGAAATTTTGTTTTTTAATGTGAAACTTTTATGTTTTTGTGCTGCCTCCTTCTTGGCCAGGACTCTCTTGAAAAAGAGATTTTGAATCTCAATGAGTATATTCCTGGAAAAATAAAGGTTAATAAAATAAAATGACAGAGAGAGAGACACGCACTCGCGCACGCACACACACCCACCACACACAGAGGGACACACACACACACACACACACACACACACACACACACAGAGTTAACACAAAGCAGAGGGAACAGAGGCTCCATTCATCCAGTCTGTCTCATTGACCTGATCACACAAACACTCTTCAAACATTCATTCAGAGATGTGTGTCTGTTTATCTTCCATAACATCCCTCTCTCCCTCTCCCTCTCCCTCTCCCTCTCTCTCTCTCTCCCTCTCTCTCCATCTGTCTCTCTCTCTCTCTCTCTCTCTCCCTCTCTCTCTCATACTAGTATAAATCAAAGGTCCAACATTTACATTCAGGTGTTTATTTGACTAAACCTTGTCTGTTTGCGTCTGTATATTTCTCCTATACAACCATCTACTTCATGCGGCCGAGATTGTTAGTGTTGAAAACTGCATCCTATTTGGGCGATTCTGACCCACAATCCATTGCGCACGTGAAGTGACGTCACATCGACGAAGCCTCCGTATGAAAACAAACGGGGATGAGACGGATATAAAAGCAAGAGGCAAGATCAAGGACCCATGTTAGGATGAAATAAATAAGTTAAAGTATGTCCCAAGTGTAGCATACTGCATGTTAACTAGATTTTTCAGACAGACAGACAGACAGACAGACAGACAGACAGACAGACAGACAGGCAAACAGACAGACAGACAGACAGACAGACAGACAGACAGACAGACAGACAGACAGACAGACAGACAGACAGACACACAAACACACACACGCGCGCGCACACACACTCACCTGACTGATCATGTTGACAGAAGTTGAAATGTGAGCTAACTAGATTTTTCACAGACAGACAGACAGACAGACAGACAGACAGACAGACAGACAGACAGACAGACAGACAGACAGACAGACAGACAGACAGACAGGCAAACAGACAGACAGACAGACAGACAGACAGACAGACAGACAGACAGACAGACAGACACACAGACAGGCAAACAGACAGACAGACAGACAGACAGACAGACAGACAGACAGACAGACAGACAGACAGACAGACAGACAGACAGACAGACAGACACACAGACAGACAGAGAGACAGACAGACAGACAGACAGACACACCCCCCCCCTTCCCCCACACACACACCCCCCTACCTGAGTGATGGTGTTGACAGAGGCCTCCATGTGGGCCAGCTGGCTGCTCTGTGCGTCCAGTAGACCCAGCACACTGCCGGCCAGCTGGCTGATCTGATAGGCCACGCTCGCCAGGGACTGGGTGGTGAACTGCTTCGTCTCCTCCAGGGCCCGCAAGCTGCCTTCACCTGACTGACACACACACACAGGGACACACACACACACACACACACACACACACACAGAGGGACACACACACACACAGAGGGACACACACACACACAGTAAGGAAGTAATAATTATAATGGATTGGATTCATAAAGCGCTTTTCAAGGCACTCAAAGCTCTTTACAGGGTTCCAGGTTCCATTCATTCACACACAGTCATACTGGTGGTAAACTACCATAGTAGCCACAGCTGCCCTGGGGCAGACTGACGGAAGCGTGGCTGCCATTCAGCGCCTACGGCCCCTCAGACCACCACCTCAAACATACAGCAGTCATACACATTCACACCAGGCAAGGTGGGTGAAGTGTCTTGCCCAGGGACACAACAACCACGACACAGGTGGCCGGGCGGGGATCGAACCACCAACCCTTTGGATCATTGGCCGACCCGCTTTACCACCTGAGCCACGGTCGCCCACCTGACTGACACACACAGTAACACAGTAAGGAAGTAAGGCGAGTTAGTCAGTTTACACAGGCTACATTGAAATTCATCTTTCCTCATCTCCCCTCATTCACATTCATCGTCCGATTTAGAAGAACAGCTTAGCATAGAGACTGGGAACAGAGGGGAACGTTAGCCTAGCTTAGCATAGAGACTGGGAACAGAGGGGAACGTTAGCCTAGCTTAGCATAGAGACTGGGAACAGAGGGGAACGTTAGCCTAGCTTAGCATAGAGACTGAGAACAGAGGGGAACGTTAGCCTAGCTTAGCATAGAGACTGAGAACAGAGGGGAACGTTAGCCTAGCTTAGCATAGAGACTGAGAACAGAGGGGAACGTTAGCCTAGCTTAGCATAGAGACTGAGAACAGAGGGGAACGTTAGCCTAGCATTAGCGCTAACCTGCATTTAGTCTAAAGAGTTTAAAAACTAACGTCCAATAAAAGGCGATTCTTTTTGGGGCTAAAAAAACGACAAACGAAAATGTGATTAAGGCATCTGTTCTCAACGTACCAGCACTGACCTCAGGTGTGTTAAGGTTGTCGTATTGAGACTAGCTTAGCTTAGCATAGAGACTGAGAACAGAGGGGAACGTTAGCCTAGCATTAGCACTAACCTGTATTAGGGCTGTGTCAAAAAATCGAAATATCGATATATCGCGATACTTAGTTTCGCGATATCAGTATCGATTTTTATAACTAAAAATCGATATTTTTTGAATTAATTTTTTTATGATTTTTTTTTTTTTTGCTTTTCAAGGCTTTATTGACAGTGCAGAGAGACAGATATGAAATGGGGCAGAGAGGGAAAGAAATGCAGAGAACAACCACGGGTCAGATTCAAACCCATGTCTGCTGTCAGGCCTGAGCCTTTAGAATACTGACTATTGAAGTTAGATCAGTTTTGTTTATAAGAATACTTAAGATTCACTGCGTCACAAAAGCACACTGATGTGTTTTCATTTTCAGTGTGTCCTGTACAGTTAGTACAAGAGTGAATTGGATTTGTTATTTTGATGTTAAGCAGCTGCAGCAGTGTTTGATCATTTGACAAAACCAAAAAAAAAGGAAGAAAATAGTAAAGGAAGTTGTGAATGAAATAGTTTTGACTTCATTTGTCTGTGCAATTATCAATATATTGTGCTGTTATGTTTGACAAAGCAACTTGTTTATGGAATATCGCAATATATCGTGATATATCAAGATATGCAATATATTGTGATATATCGTATTGTGACCAGTGTATCGTGATACGTATCGTATCGCGAAGTCCTTGACGATACCCAGCCCTAACCTGTTTGTAGTTGTTGTAGCATTTAGACTAGCCTAGCTTAGCATAGAGACTGGGAACAGAGGGGAACGTTAGCCTAGCATTAGCCCTAACCTGTTTGTAGTTGTTGTAGCATTTAGACTAGCCTAGCTTAGCATAGAGACTGAGAACAGAGGGGAACGTTAGCCTAGCTTAGCACTAACCTGGATGTAGTTGTTGTAGCAGTAGTCGGCCACGTTTCGCAGGTTGCTGTAGTTGTCCTGCAGAGCTTGACGAGCGGCCGGAGCGTCGGCCATTATCCTCAGAACCTCCTGAGAGCCGGAGACCTCTGAGCCTGAGATCTCTGAGCCCTCCATCTCTGAGCCCTCCATCGCTGAGCCCTCCATCGCTGAGCCCTCCATCGCTGAGCCCTCCATCTCTGAACACACACACACAGACACACACACACACACACACACACACAGCCACACACACACAGACACACACACACACACACACACACACACACACACACACACACACACACACAGACAAACACATAAACAAAAGAGTATTCTTTAATTAAAACAAACTGATGAATATTATATTATATTTCTATCAAGTCTGTTCTGATACATTCTACACACTGCTCCTTTAAAGCTGGGGCTACACACTGCACCTTTAAAGCTGGGGTGGAGGATTTGGGGAGAAAATGGCAGTTGGGATAGAGATTTGAATCCAAATACCTCAACCGCTCCACTTGTTCTCTTTGGTCCCTCCCCTATGGTCCCTCCCTGACACGCTCTACACCAACAAAGTCGTGCCAAAGTGAATGGACAGTCCCAACAGCCAATAAGAACAGAGAATCGGTGGCCTCGCTCTGATTGGTCAAAGTGTACAGCTCATGTTAACTTTGACCAATCAGGAATCACATACCCCAGCTTTAAATATTGCCCGTTTACTGCACTACATTTAGCGGTCAGCTGCAGTTACTTTAACAGGTAAACAAAACAAAACATTTTTATATCAAATAAACAGTAAAGCTGCTAACATGCTGCTAACAAGCTGCTAACATGCTGCTAACATGCTGCTAACAAGCTGCTAACAAGCTGCTAACAAGCTGCTAACATGCTGCTAACATGCTGCTAAAATACTGCTAACATGCTGCTAACAAGCTGCTAACATGCTGCTAACATGCTGCTAACATGCTGCTAACATGCTGCTAACAAGCTGCTAACATGCTGCTAACATGCTGCTAAAATACTGCTAACATGCTGCTAACATGCTGCTAACATGCTGCTAACATGTTGCTAACATGCTGCTAACATGCTGCTAACAAGCTGCTAACATGCTGCTAACATGCTGCTAACAAGCTGCTAACATGCTGCTAACATGCTGCTAACATGCTGCTAACAAGCTGCTAACATGCTGCTAACATGCTGCTAACATGCTGCTAACATGCTGCTAACAAGCTGCTAACAAGCTGCTAACATGCTGCTAACATGCTGCTAACAAGCTGCTAACATGCTGCTAACAAGCTGCTAACATGCTGCTAACAAGCTGCTAACAAGCTGCTAACATGCTGCTAACAAGCTGCTAACAAGCTGCTAACATGCTGCTAACATGCTGCTAACATGCTGCTAACAAGCTATTATAGATCAGTAATAATAATCCAATAATAAAATATTGACCAGGCGCCATCTTGCAGAACGAGACGTTTGACTTTAGTAGATGAAGAACATTTTACTGTTTAAACTCAGTGAAGTACATGATCTAAATGATTTGTTCACAGGTGTGTGTGCACTCTGTGTGTGTGTGTGTGCTCTGTGTGTGTGTACTGTATGTGTGTGTGGGTGGGTGTATGTGTGTGTGTGTGTGTGTGTGTGTGTGGGTGGGTGGGTGGGTGTATGTTTTAAATATCCTGCACGCGATGACTTTTTATCGATTTCTTTTTCATTTCTAGGACGAAATTCTACATTTTCTTTTTTCTGACAGTGCTGTAATGGAAAAGTGTTTTATCAATTATTTTAAGTGTTAAATTGTATTAAACTATATAACTATATAAAGACATGGCTGG
>NC_137220.1:415850-421000 GCF_949987685.1 Ammodytes marinus
TATATAAAAAATTATTATAAAGTTATTGAGCTGTGGAAAAGGGGTAGGATTAAATAAGTTTATACTTCTTCCTACTCCTTTTCAGGCATATCAATTCAATGTTATGTTTAATTTTTTGTTTATTTTGTTTATTTTTATTTGTGAAATCATTTGAACATATTCTTTGTGTTGTGTTTTCATGCTTTTAGTTTTTCTTTTTTTTTTTGATATGTCTGAAATAAAGAATAAAGAATAATCAATCAATCAATCAAATATTTCTGCATATTTTGGACCAAGGCCTAGTGCCGCCATCTTGAAAGTGTCATAGTTGGAATGTCATCAGGTGCATTGTTTAAAATTTAGAATTGTTCTTGTCCTTGAAGGCCACTGTAGCTTCTGTTATTATTCTAAAGGGGCGGGGTTACCCAGGGAGCGTTGCATTCTAGAACTTTGTAGAACTTTCTTGTTGATGTCATATTACACACTGCACCTTTAACCCAGTTTACAGAGCCTAGGCTGTATATTAACCCTGTTTACAGAGCCTGGGCTGTGTATTAACCCTGTTTACAGAGCCTGGGCTGTGTATTAACCCTGTTTACAGAGCCTGGGCTGTGTATTAACCCAGTTTACAGAGCCTGGGCTGGGTATTAACCCTGTTTACAGAGCCTAGGCTGTGTATTAACCCTGTTTACAGAGCCTAGGCTGTGTATTAACCCTGTTTACAGAGCCTGGGCTGTGTATTAACCCTGTTTACAGAGCCTAGGCTGTGTATTAACCCTGTTTACAGAGCCTGGGCTGTGTATTAACCCTGTTTACAGAGCCTGGGCTGTGTATTAACCCTGTTTACAGAGCCTAGGCTGTGTATTAACCCTGTTTACAGAGCCTAGGCTGTGTATTAACCCTGTTTACAGAGCCTAGGCTGTGTATTAACCCTGTTTACAGAGCCTGGGCTGTGTATTAACCCTGTTTACAGAGCCTGGGCTGTGTATTAACCCTGTTTACAGAGCCTAGGCTGTGTATTAACCCTGTTTACAGAGCCTAGGCTGTGTATTAACCCTGTTTACAGAGCCTGGGCTGTGTATTAACCCTGTTTACAGAGCCTGGGCTGTGTATTAACCCTGTTTACAGAGCCTAGGCTGTGTATTAACCCTGTTTACAGAGCCTGGGCTGTGTATTAACCCTGTTTACAGAGCCCGCGCTGTGTATTAACCCAGTTTACAGAGCCTAGGCTGTGTATTAAACCTGTTTACAGAGCCTGGGCTGTGTATTAACCCTGGTTACAGAGCCTAGGCTGTGTATTAACCCTGTTTACAGAGCCTGGGCTGTGTATTAACCCTGTTTACAGAGCCTAGGCTGTGTATTAACCCTGTTTACAGAGCCTGGGCTGTGTATTAACCCTGTTCACAGAGCCTGGGCTGTGTATTAACCCTGTTCACAGAGCCTGGGCTGTGTATTAAACCTGGGTTATTCATCACACACAGAGGATCATGAGAGGAGATTCACTGATTATTTTAGAAAAGATTGATTTTTTTCTTTATCAGACAGACAGTGTGTAGAGACAGAGATGAAATGTGTCAGAGAGGGGAATGACATGCAGAGAACGACCCGGGCTGGATTCTAACCCGGGTCTGCTGTGAAGAGGACAGACAGACAGACAGACAGACAGACAGACAGACAGACAGACAGACAGACAGACAGACACACAGACAGACAGACAGACAGACAGACAGACAGACAGACAGACAGACAGACAGACAGACAGACAGACAGACAGACAGACAGACAGACCTGAACTGCTCGTAGCTGCCTCTCTGGGTGATAGCTCGTAGCTTAGCGCTGTTCTCTGTCTCGTGTCTCTTCTCTCTCTCCACCTCCGTCTGCAGCTCGCGCTCCAGAGACCTGAAGTCTATGATGTCATCAGACCGAGACATGACCTCATCAGACCGAGACATGACCTCATCAGACCCAGACATGACCTCACAGAGAACAATACAGAATCATATTAATGCATATTAATATCTACGATTTATTTATCTCTCTCTCTCTCTCTCTCTCTCTCTCTCTCTCTCTCTCCCTCCCTCTCTCTCTCCATCTCTCTCTCTGCTGGGACTGTCCATTCACTTTGGCACGACTTTGTTGGTGTAGAGCGTGTCAGGGAGGGACCATAGGGGAGGGACCAAAGAGAACAAGTGGAGCGGTTGAGGTATTTGGATTCAAATCTCTATCCCAACTGCTATTTTCTCCCATAATCCTCCACCCCAGCTTTAAGTATGTAGTGTAGTAAAAAGTAGTGAATTGAAACGCAGGGAATATCAATACATCTGAATACATATGTGACATCCCTCTTTCTCTCTCTCTCTCCCTTTCTCTCCCTCTTTCCCTCTCTCTCTCTTCTCTCTCTCTCTCTCTCTCTTCTCTCTCTCTCTCCCTCTCTCTCCCTCTTTCCCTCTCTCTCTCTCTTCTCTCTCTCTCTCTCTCTCTTCTCTCTCTCTCTCCCTCTCTCTCCCTCTTTCCCTCTCTCTTCTCTCTCTCTCTTTCCCTCTCTCTTCTCTCTCTCTCTCTCTCTCTCTCTTTATTCTAACCATCATATTCTATACATCCCTTATAAGGTCAGGGTTAGGGTTATGAGGTCACACTAAAAAAATCACAAAATACTAAAATAAAATAAATATCTTAAGATAGTGTCCACAGCTTTTACAGAACAGGTTTTGGAAACAGCTTTTTTTATTATTGTTTTATCACTCAACAAAATACTATGCACAGGTCTAATAAAATTCATTTTTTTCAGCATGTTTTGAAGAAGAAAATGTCTCATAAATCAGACAGTGAACAACATATGAACAAATCCTTCTGTGATAACCTTCAGAATAGTGCTGAGAATGATTATGGAAAGTTTAGTTGATGTAAGTGCTTTAGAAGTTGAGATTTTTGGTTCAGAGTATTGAAGAAAAAACTAATGTTGAGATTCATTATTGCAGCTTGTGTGTTATGAGCGTCCTCCTGTGGTGATCAGAGGGTACTGCACTGCAGGATAATAGTTATATAGACAGACTAGAGTTATTATAGGCTTTATACATCAGTTATCAACACTTTAATCTGTTAACTAGACACTTTACTGCTAGTCCTCAGTAGTTCGCCTACTTTAAAGGGACACTGTGTAACATTTTAAGTAATGTATTAGCTAAAATCAATATCCTCATTCATAAATATGTCCTCATTGGTGTAAAATCACCTCTACCAATAATCTGAATTATCCTCCTGAGCCGAGAATTACAAATATTAATGTTACATTTTGTCCATTGAGCAGGCAAGTCTTATGGAGGCATCCATGTTGGTTGGAATGTCATCAGGTGCATTGTTCAGAATTTAGAATTGTTCTTGTCCTTGAAGGCCACTGTAGCTTCTGTTATTATTCTAAAGGGGTGGGGTTACCCAGGGAGCGTTGCATTCTAGAACTTTCTTGATGATGTCATATTACACACTGCACCTTTAAGTTTAGTTTGTGCCTAATAAGTTTTATTTCGCTGATGAATAGACCTACAAACTTTCACTAAACATTAATAAACGGCTTGTTCTTGAACACACACACACACACACACACACACACACACACACACACGCACACACACAGAGGGAGAGGGACACACACACACACACACACACACACACACACACACACACACACACACACACACACAGGGAGAGGGACACACACACACATTATACATGCCTGATGAATACAAACTTTCACTAAACATTTACAAACGGCTGGTTCTCGGACGCAGCTCTGTGGCTAACGTTAGCTCCCACAGCTAACACTACTGTTACTGTTAATCTCCGTTAACACAAACACACACACACACACACACACACACACACACACACACACACACACACACACACACACACACACACACACACACACACACACACGCACACAAACAAACAAGGACGGACAGACAGATAGACAGACAGACAGACAGACAGACAGACACACAAGGACGGACAGACAGACAGAAAGACAGAAAGATGGACACACACACAAACAAGGACGGACAGACAGACAGACAGACAGACAGACAGACAACAGACAGACAGACAGACACACAAGGACGGACAGACAGACAGAAAGACAGAAAGATGGACACACACACAAACAAGGACGGACAGACAGACAGACAGACAGACAGACAGACAGACAGACACACACACACACACACACACACACAAACACACACACACGCACACACACACACACACACACACACACACACACACACACACACACACACACACACACACACACGCCTCTCACCTGTTTATTTCCTTTTCTCTGTGATCAGTTTCGTCCTCGCGGCTCAGATACAACAAACCGTCTCCATGGCGATGGTTTGGCTCGGAGCTCGGCAATCAGGCCACGCCCCCCTTTGGAGGGAAAACAAAACAAACCGAACGTGCCGCTGACTGTATGCAACATTACGGTCCAAAACAGCAGCAAAGGAAACGATCAGAGGAAAATAAGTAGGCTAAAGATTTGACCGACAGACACAAATTTAAATGTCTACTAGTCTTAAATGAGTATATTTCTCTCCCTCTCTCTCTCTCTCTCTGTCTCCCTCTTTCTCTCTCTCTCCCTCTCCCTCTCTCTCTTCTCTCTCCCTCTCCCTCTCTCTCTCTTCTCTCTCTCTATCTTCTCCCTCTCTCTCTCCCTCTCTCTCTCTTCTCTCTCTCCCTCTCTCTCTTCTCTCTCCCTCTCTCTCTCTTCTCTCTCTCTCTACCTCTCTCTCCCTCTCTCCCTCTCTCTCTCTTCTCTCTCTCTCTCTTCTCTCTCTCCCTCCCCTCTCTCTCTTCTCTCCCTGCTGGATAACGTTAAAGACACTACATGATTCATTTGGTCAACCTAAAACCATGTGTGTTTAGTCTCTCAGCATCAAGCTGGCGCAGTGATCCGACCCATTGGCCAGAGTGCCCTGATATATATCTTCACCTCACTGAGTCTCTATGTTGCTGATTACACGTGAAATAATTGTTATTTTAAGTTGTGTTGTCTGTAATAATGCTTAGTATGTTAATATTACAGCGCTATGCCTTGACTAGACTGTACCAACGGTCCTAACGGCTCATTAATAATAATAATAATAATAATAATAATAATAATAATAAATAATGCC
>NC_137220.1:426200-428700 GCF_949987685.1 Ammodytes marinus
TTGGTCTGTCTCAGTTTACCCCGAAGCTGGGGTAAAGTGAGACACATGACAACTTTTTTTGAAACAATCATATTTTCACTGCCCTTTGTCTTGAATAAATTCTGCTAATGCCCATTTCTAGGAAACATCCTGAATTAATGGGAAATGTGTAAATTTGAGTGATAAATAATTTTAGCTCCCTTAGAGGGGAGCAAATGTAAAAAGTGTCTCACATTACCCCGTTCTCCCCTACATTTCAATCACCTTACTGGCACTTTCATGATAAAAAAAGACTGAAAAGCGTTATGTATATGGTGTGTGTGTGTGTGTGTGTGTCTCTCTCTCTCTCTCTCCGTGTGTGTGTGTGTGTGTGTGTGTGTGTGTCTCTCTCTCTCTCCGTGTGTGTGTGTGTGTGTGTGTGACTCTTTACACCACTGACCAATGGGAGCGTGGTGGTGGTTGCTTGTCTGTCTGGTTGGCGTTGCCGTGGTTTCCAGCTGGACTCCAAACGTGGACATTCTGTTTTCGTTCTTCCTGTACCTGGTTTTAGGATTGTCTGGCCTCAGTCTGATCATCACCTCGTCCGCCGGTTTGGGTTTAACAAGGTTCTGCTCCTCTGGGGTCATTGGGGCCGGCACAGACACGGGCACAGACGCAGGGACAGACGCAGGGACAGACACTGGGCCCGTCAGAGTGTTCACAGAGGGTTGTGTCTTTGGTACAGACACAGACACAGGCACAGACACAGGCACAGACACTGGGCCCGTTGCACCGCTGGGTGAAGCAGGTTGTGTCTGCGTCGGGTCGGCTGTGAAGTCCAGAGGCGATGGGACGTCCGGTGGGAGTTCCTTCACGTACTTTGCCGGAATGTAGAACGGTTTGGAGCTGACGTCACTGCGGACCTGAAGGGACACAAAGGAAAAGGGTTTCAGGTCTTTAGAGAGGACATTTAAAGGGTGTCAGGTCTTTAGAGAGGACATTTAAAGGGTTCCAGGTCTTTAGAGAGGACATTTAAAGGGTTCCAGGTCTTTACAGAGGACATTTAAAGGGTTTCAGGTCTTTAGAGAGGACATTTAAAGGATTCCAGGTCTTTACAGAGGACATTTAAAGGGTTCCAGGTCTTTACAGAGGACATTTAAAGGGTTCCAGGTCTTTAGAGAGGACATTTAAAGGGTTCCAGGTCTTTACAGAGGACATTTAAAGGGTTTCAGGTCTTTAGAGAGGACATTTAAAGGGTTCCAGGTCTTTACAGAGGACATTTAAAGGGTTTCAGGTCTTTAGAGAGGACATTTAAAGGGTTCCAGGTCTTTAGAGAGGACATTTAAAGGGTTTCAGGTCTTTACAGAGGTGTTATTAAGGTATTTGCCCTTGCTGGCTATCTGGAGAAGGCCTGGGCCAAGAGAACAAAAAACACTTATAAATGAGATCTTTATGTTCGTTTTTCTTTTCTTTTCTTTTGTTTGCGTCTGTTTCCTTGTTGTCCTACTGTGAAATGTGATCTCCATTTACAGGAAGTGAATGTTATCATTTGAATTTGATACAGTTGTTGGTGTCTTATAATCCTGAAGGGGATGGGTCCTTGTTTGGACATGACACAATAATAAAAATTAATTCATTTATTCATCCATTCATTCATACAGAGGACATTTAAAGGGTTTGTTCAGGTCTTTACAGAGGATATTTAGAAGGATTCTTCAAGGACCTCACCCAGGAACAACAGCTGGCGTGGTTAGAACACTACCGCTTTAGTCCATAGGGGGGCGCTAGAATTAACACACACTGAAAGTTCCTCGGAGCACCTTTAATTTAAAAACTGCTTCTACAGCCCCTACCTGCCACCAGTGGTCCTAGGTCTTGGCTAGCAGGGTGTAAGGCTTTTTATATGGTTTTTCCTAATGCCTTTGTCATGGGTATACGCTCACCCAGGAACAACAGCTGGCGTGGTAACAACACTACAGTTTTTGTCCAAAGGGGGGCGCTAGTATTACCTGCCACCAGTGATCGTTGGTCTTAGCTAGCAGGACGTAGCGCTCGTTGGGTTTGAGAGAGAGAGAGAGAGAGAGAGAGAGAGAGGGAGGGAGGGAGGGAGAGAGGGAGAGAGAGAGAGAGGGAGGGGCTAGTATTACCTGCCACCAGTGATCGTTGGTCTTAGCTAGCAGGACGTAGCGCTCGTTGGGTTTGAGAGAGAGAGAGAGAGAGAGAGAGAGAGAGAGAGAGAGAGAGAGAGAGAGAGAGAGAGAGAGAGAGAGAGAGAGAGAGAGAGAGAGGGGCTAGTATTACCTGCCACCAGTGGTCGTTGGTTTTAGCTAGCAGGACGTAGCGCTCGTTGGGTTTGATGCAGACTGTCTCTCCGTCTCTACCCTCGTACTCGTACTGGAACTCCACCAGCACCAGACCCAGGCCTGGGAACAAGACACACACACTGTCATCTCTAGGCCTGGGAACAAGACACACACACTGTCATCTCCAGCTGTGTGTGTGTGTGTGTGTGTGTGTGTGTGTGTGTGTGTGTGTGTGTGTG
>NC_137220.1:436200-501200 GCF_949987685.1 Ammodytes marinus
TCCCTTTAAGGGTATTATAATTATTTTCTACCAAGTCTGCTAAGAAAAAGATCCCACAATTCTACACACTGCAGGTTTAAGTGTAGACACTGCAGGTGAACAGGGTAAAATGTTTAACCTATAGATATCATCAGGACACTAAACCGGTTGATTACTGACATTATAACTATTGTTTTGTGTATTACAGTTTTTTTAGATATTTTGAATATATAAAATTGGCGATATCTAACTAATTATATGTCATGTTGCATCTCTTTGATAAACCACCAGGATGTTGGATAAAGCAGTTAACCATTTTTAGAACATATTAGTGTTATTTCTTTACAGAACAGATTCTGGAAAGAGCCTTTTCCATTTTATAAATTAATAATAAAAAATACTATGTACAGGTCTTGTACGTATAGATAGATAGATAAGGTCAAGGTCAAGGTCACTTTTATTTATATAGCACCTTATAAGAACCTAAATTCACCAAGATAGATAATTTTATTACAGACTCTAAGTCCAGATAATACAAAAGAACATGAAACAATACAAACAGCGACAACAACAACAACAACAACATACAAGGTTGTCTAGCAACCCCCTATTAAAAGACACTTATACCAGTGTTTCCAGAGCAGTGATGTGTAACGTGTGGCACTAAATGCAATGTTCGTCAGTTCCAAAACAATCAGATTTTCTGAGTTATTCAGACGGCAGATGAACTTAAACATGATTTTTCTTAAGGCAGATTGGAGAGTGTTAACTCGAGCAGTCACAAACATTTCGGTGGCGCTGGTCCATCTGGGCCGTTTTAACAAAATTCTCAGAGAGTCATTGTATGCCACTTGCAACCTCCGAAAGCTCACTTTTTTATAATTTGACCACAGATGTGCAGTGTATAACGGTGTGCAATAAGCTTTAAATAGAGTCAGCTTCACATCATCAGAGCAGCAGCCAAACTTACGTATCAGAACATTTGCTTGCACATATAACATGCGAGACTGACGCAGAATGTCCTCATCGTCACTCAGTGTGTCAGTGATCACATGACCAAGATATTTCACCTGACTGCAGGTTTTTAAAACATGACCCGACAGCTTAAAGTCAGGGAAAACCATATGTTTATCCTCATTTGTTCTGGAGATCATAATAACACTCTTTACATCATTATATTTGATGTCATGTTGCTCTCCATACAAGGAACATACATCAAGGACCTGCTGCAGACCAGCTGAACTTGGACTAAGTAGCACACAGTCATCCGCGTACATGAGATGGTTCACCACTGTACTGCCAAACATACAGCCGGTTTTACACATTTTTAACTCTTTTGACAGACTATTCATATAAAAATAAAATAAAATAGGAGATATAATAGTATAGTATTAATATTAGTAAAAAAATACATCTCAGCATGTTTTTGAGAATTAAATGTCTCATAAATCAGACAGTGAATGAACATATGAACAAATCCTTCTGTAATAACCTTCAGAATAGTGCTGAGAATGATTATGGAAAGTTTAGTGGATGGAAGTGCTTTAGAAGTTGAGATTTTTGGTTCAGAGTATTGATAAAAAAAAATAATAATGTTGAGATAATGTCCGTTAAAGATGGTTGTATAGGAGAAATATACAGACGCAAACACACAAAGTTTAGTCAAATGAACACCTGAATGTACATGTTGGCCCTTTGATTTATACTAGTATGAAAGAAGACATGTTATGGAAGATAAACAGACAGAAAGTCCCACTGACGAGTGCATTATAAAAGGTTTTGCAATACGTCAAACAAAATGAAATGTTATTTTCTGTTAAGTGTGAACTGAAACGCTCAACTGTTTTGACGTGAACCAAACTTTTATATTGTTCTGGACGCTCACTCCTTTAATAACCCTAACCCTAACTCTAACTCCTTTAACTCCTTTCAGTCTTGTCCACAAACGGAGAACTGGGTTTGAAAAGTTAATGTGTAAGAGTCAGCACTGCTCTGTAAAACACACCCGGTGACACATTCCTGCCAACACACACACACACACACACACACACACACACACACACACACACACACACACACACACACACACACACACACACACACACACACACACACACACACACACACACACACACACACACACACACACACACACACACACACATTTGTACGGCTATACTTGTGAGGACACTCATTGACATAATGCTTTCCCTAGCCCCTTGTCCTAACCATCCAAGCTAAATGCCTAAGCCCAACCCTTACACTAACCCTAACATAAACCTAATTCATACCTGAACCTTAGAACCCTCAAACAGCCCTTTAAAGGCCTGTCCCAAAGGGAAAACCGGACAAAATGTCCTCATTCTTATGGTCAAAAACTCAGATTGGTTCTCACAAAAATTGTTGTATAAGTACACACACACACACACACACACACACACACACACACACACACACACACACACACACACACACACACACACACACACACACACACACACACACACACACACACACACACACCTAATCTTAAGTCTTAACTCTGAAATCAAACAAATGTCCCTGTAATTCAGGTGTGGTAACAACCCAAGCGTCCCCATAACGTATGTTAAACAAACACACGCTGAAGACTTTAGTTTGGCAGTAAAAACCAAAAGTTTCTATTTTAAAACTGAAAAAACAACAAGACAAAACTTGAAACGCCAAAACTCAAACAGATAGATAGATAGATAGATAGATAGATAGATAGATAGATAGATAGATAGATAGATAGATAGATAGATAGATAGATAGATAGATAGAATGGATTGATATGTTTTACCGGCAGTAGAAGAAGTAAAGTCCAACCATCTTGTCCTTTGTATTCTTGCTCTCCTATTCCTGAAGGGGCGAGACCAACTCACAGGAACAGGTTATTCTCTCTCTCTCTCTCTCTCTCTCTCTCTCTCTCTCTCTCTGTCTCTGTCTCTGTCTCTCTCTCTCCCTCTCTCTCTCTCTCTCTCTCTCTCTCTCTCTCTCTCTCTCTCTCTCCCTGTGTGTGTGTGTGTGTGTGTGGGTGTGTGTGTGTGTGTGTGTGTGTGTGTGTGTGTGTGTGTGTGTGTGTGTGTGTGTGACCCCGCCCCTCCCTAAACTTGCCAGTATCAGCTTGTCTTCCCTTTGAGTGACTGACTTTATTTCCTGTTTGAAAGTCGAACCTGCAGCTCAGTCTGTGTAGATAAACAGCGCCCTCTGGCTGCACTCTACAGGCGGTGCATCACACACACATACACACACACACACACACACACACAACACACACACACACACACACACACACACACACACACACACACACACACACACACACACACACACACACACACACACACACACACACACACACACAGATGAAACTCGAAAAATTTGAATATCGTGCAAAAGTTTTATTTATTTCAGTAATTCAACTTAAAAGGTGAAACTAATATATTATATAGACTCATTACATGCAAAGTGAGATATCTCAAGCCTTTATTTGTTATAATTTAGATTATTAAGGATTACAGTTTATGAAAACCCCAAATTCAAAATCTCAGAACATTTTAATATCACATTACATCAATGAACAAGATATTTTCAATACAGAAATGTCGGCCCTATATAAAGTATAATCATCCATATGTACTCAGTACTTGGTTTGGGCCCCTTTTGCATGAATTCTTGCCTCAATTCCAATTCATTTTCCATGATATTCTAATTATATGAGTTTCACCTGTACACACTGTAACACACTGTAACACACACACACACACACAGAGCACAAAGCTTTCATCTCCACGCTATACCTCAAATCGTCATCTGGCAAATAATTGTTAAAATAATTTAAAATGCATTTTGGGCCTGTTTAACAGACAATACCAACATGTGAACGAGGCTGGTTACCATGATGGTTTATGATGATAAAAAGTGTTGAAGCTAAATAGTTGATTTCATGATTTGAATACTGTCGCGATACTATGAATGAACACCCTCCCACCGGATCTACGTGATAGTCACGTGATAGTTCCTATATAAGTTCATCCGCATACGTGTCCATCTCTCTTTCACCGACACGAGACGCTTCAGCCACAGCTACAGCTCAGCTCGGTGAGTTTCATTATTTTATTCACTTCATTTACTTCTAGATTTGTTTCAAACCAACATTTTACATTGCTTGTAATTGAGTCTTTGTGAAAAGTCCAGATGGGACTGTTTGATTAGGACAGGTTTAGATCGCAGAGCTACCAACACACACAGGGCTATTCACCATCCAGGAAGCTGCATTGTCGGCTCACCTGGGAAAATATTTGCTTATTGTTTTAAATCTTTGTTATTTAGAGATGGGATTTACGGCTCTTTGAAGGGAGCCGGATCTTGAGGAGCCGTTCCTTTCAAAGAGCCGTTCAAAAGATTTTTATAATTTTTATATTTATTTAATGTTAAGAAGGCGATTAAATGGCGATGCAAATTGTTTGTTGACCCAGACTTGAAATAAATATTATTTTGGCATATGTTACATTTTGCTTTGCTGTTCTTTTCTTCCGAAAAGCGCATCCAAATACTGCTGTGGTTTCCTTTGGCTCATAGCTGACTCACGTGAAGGCCATGTGCCACTGTGTCGGACAACTCAGATCAGCTCATGTGAAATTTGCATATCAAATTGGCACCCCAAACTTCCTCCCCTTGTTGTGCATGCTCTCCATCTCAGTGCAGTAGTAGAAAGAGCTTGTGTGTGCGTGACAGCAATTTAATTAAAACATTTTTAAAGAACGAAAAAGGAACAGCTCTCAAATGCGACTCGGTTCCCATCGTTCATGTTAAAGAGCCGTTCAATGAAAGTCACATCAAAATATGTTATTGCTATTTTAGAGGCAGTGCTATGCTCTCTACCTGTGTGTGTGCGTGTGTGTGTGTGTGTGTGTGTGTACGGTGTGTGTGTGTGTGTGTGTGTCTGACCCCGCCCCTCCTTAAACTTGTCAGTATCAGCTTGTCTTCCCCCCCTGAAGTGACGTCACATGGACTGAGCCTCCATATGAAAACAAACAGGGATGAGACGGATATATAAAAAAGATGCAAGATCAAGGAGCCATGTTAGGATGGAATAAATAAGTTAAAGTATGTCCCAGTTGTAGCATACTGCATGCTGACTAGATACTGTTTATGGTCAGATGTAGTATGGAGAATAGAAAGAAGAAAGAGTATGAGATTTGGAGCACAGGGTTTATTTCGAAAAAAGTCGAACCTGGAACTGAGTCTATGTAGATAAACAGCGCCCTCTGGCTGCACTCAACAGGTGGTGCATCATAGACACACACACACACAGGTATATTCACCATCCAGGAAGCTGCATTGTCGGCTCACCTGGGAAAATATTTGCTTATTGTTTTAAATCTTTGTTATTTAGAGATGGGATTCATGGCTCTTTGAAGGGAGCCGGATCTTGTGGAGCCGTTCAAAAGACTGGCTCATTTTTATATTTATTTATTTTTAAAAAGGTTGTGTGCCACTGTGTCGGACAACTCAGAACAGCTCATGTGAAATTTGCATATCAACTTGGCACCTCACGCGCTCCTCCCCTTGTTGTGCATGCTCTCCATCTCAGTGCAGTAGTAGAAAGAGCTTGTGTGTGCGTGACAGTGATTTAATTTTTTTTAGAGAACTAAAACGAATAAGAACGGCTCTCAGCTGCGACTCGGTTTACCATCGTTCATGTTAAAGAGCCGTTCAATAGATTCAGTTTGTTGTTACATCACAACTCTATTATTGGTAAAAATATGTTATTGCTATTTTAGAGGCAGTGCTATGCTCTCTACCTGCATTTATGTATATGTGTGTGTGTGTGTGTGTGTGTGTGTGTGTGCGTGAGTTTTGAGAATATTCACCAAAATAAAATAAGAGAGGCAACAAATTGACTGTGATACATATGTGATGTCAGAATGTAAACTTCATGAAGTAGAAAAGCTTCTATCTGATGCTGAAGCTTAAGTCCATTACGTACATGTACTTTACCCAGGTCGCTGTGTGTGTGCATGTGTGTGTGTGTGTGTGTGCATGCGTGCGTGTGTGTGTGTGTGTGTGTGTGTGTGTGTGTAATGTGTGTGAACCTCCTGCTGTGTGCTGCGTGTGGAAGGGGCTTGATAGGGATTCAAAAATATTTAAAACAAACATTAAGAGAATCAAATGTATGTTGAAGAAAACAGAGAAATAACAGCGTCCTCTGATCTTCACAGGAACGAGAAGATGAGTCAACGCAGCTTTCTGTTAAGGGATCTGGAGGAGTTGAGTGAAGATGATTTCAGAGCCTTCAAGTGGTCCCTGGGAAATCTAGGACGGATCCCAAGACACGAACTGCAGGGTTTGAACCGGGATCAGACAGCGGATCTGTTGCTGCGGGTCGAAGGCCCCAATGCGCTGGCTGTGACCAGAATGTGTCTGAAGGCCATCAGGAGAAATTACCTGCCGATGGGTCGATCCTATATCATCAATGAAGGTAAAAAGCTCAAAGCCCCTGACTCAACTTTATAAGGAAAGGAGAAGTGCTTTACAGGGGTAAAAATACACAATACACATTTGAAAAGCGCATGAATAAAACATTTAAAAGTGAATGAATAGAAATAGAACATCTAAATAAAATAAAAAGTACAGGTTAAAATGGAAACAGAAAAGTCTTCAGACTTGATTTAAAAGAGCTGAGAGTTGCAGCAGACCTCAAGTTCTCTGGGAGTTTGTTCCAGAGATTAGGAGCATAAAAACTAAAAGCTGCTTCTCCTTGTTTAGTCCTACACTGTAAGAAATTTCCCTGTAAAAAAACAGTTATCAACTGGCAGCAGGATTGCCATTTTCTTACTGTTAAATTAACATTATATGACTGTCACTAAAATTGACAGGATTATACTGTTAATGAAGAAAACTGTATGAACCTGTTTTTTCAGTAAAAAACAGTTATCAACTGGCATCAGGGTTGCCATTTTCTTACTGTTAAATTAACATTATTTGACTGTCACTAAAATTGACAGGATTATACTGTTAATGAAAAAAGGGATGAACCTGGACTAAATGTTTGTTATGTTGCTGTTTGCACCGTGAGTGAAGGGGATGTTATATTTCATTGGGCAGATGTGTTTCATTCCATATATACGTTTACTATGTCCCCTATTTGTTCAAATGCTAAACACAGAGAGCAGCTTCTGTTTGTTACTTCAAGACACGTTTTACAATATATCAAGTTCAATGGAATGATTCATTTCTATTGTAAATTGTCTCCTGAGTTGAACTAGGGATCTTGTTTAAGATTTCCACAAACCGTTTGTTATAACCAAAAATAACAGTTAGTTCACACAGAAATGTTTTATTTAAACAAAATGCATAGTGAGGTAATGGAATGAAACATCCCCTTTACTGAGGGTGCAAATAGCAACATAACAAATGTTTAGTCCAGTGCAAGTCATTGTGGGAAAGGGGGCGTCTCTACAATACACTTTGTTGTGCTTACTTGATTTATCTAAGGCAATCTGTTTCCTTCATTCTACTGAGTAAACACAACTCTTCAGTTAAGTAAGACTAACTTGGTTTAATTATGTTAACTGCAATTTCCATTTCCAAGTAAATATAACTCAACTTTAAGTAAACTTAATCAGAGGATATAAAGTAAACAACACTTAATAGTTAAGATGTGGATGGATGAGGATTAATGAAGAAAATTGTATGAGCTTCACATGTGCAGACAGCTCACGTCAAGTTGTCCCTTCCAAGTTTGATGGTAAATTAACAGCAAAGTTCAGTATTTTTGAAAAACATTACCGTTCCGTAAAATAACAGCAAAGGACTGTAATTTAACAGACTGCCTTTTATTTTAACAGTTAAATGCTGTTTTTATAAATAACAGGTTAATGCTGTTGAAATCCTGCTGTAAATTTACAGCAATTGTTTACAGTGCTCTGGGGACTGTAAGGCAGCGCTGCCTTGAAGGCTTCTTGGGGGAAACAAGACACCATCGAGCACCTCACACTTCAGGTCAGTGTTATTAGGTTGTGTCACAAGTTTATGTTTATGTTTATGTTTATTTTATTCCACATACAAAATAGATTTAAAAAAACATGTAGTAAAAAAAATTAAAAAATACATGTGTGGGTGTGGCAGAAACCTGTACAGGCTTATATAGAGCCACACCCAAAATACATTTACATATTAATATTAGCAGATCAGCACACAAGCGCGCACACACACACACACAAAAAAAAAGCAAAACAATCAAAGAAATTAAGAACAAAACCCAAGACAATAATAAAAAATATATATAAAAAAAAAAATAAAAAAAAATACAAAAAAAATAAAAAAATCAGTTTAAATCAGTTAGAACAAATCAAAATGTAGTCTCCAAATCCACGATTCGTTTCTGTTACTTTTGTCTTTTAGTGTAGTATAATTTGTTTCTGATGCTGTGATAACTCATCTAAAGGTTGACTTTGCAACATTTTCATTTAAAAATAAAGTATAGAGTCACATGACTCAATGGTCACTTCTGACGTATTTCTGGCTGTTTTTTAGTCTTTACTACTACTCCTGGTGGAACACAACACCTTGAGACCGAACACCTTCGAAATATCACCCAGGATCTGAACCGGCGTGAGGCTGAACTGTGGGAGCTGAAAATAGATCAGTTCCTGAATCACTTGGGCCTCCGGCGTGAGGATGTCCCTGAAGGTCTGAGGAGCATCACACTGGATGACCTGGACCATATTCTGCCTCTGATGGACCAGCCTGAGAAGAGAGACGAGATGCTGAAGAAGCTGGATGAGATCATAGTTCGTCTGGGAGGAGAGGGACATCCGGAGCTGGCAAAGATTCTGTCCGACAAAAGCCCTGGAGGTAAAAACCTCACACTTTAGATCAGTGTTAATAGGTTGTGTCACGAGTCTCCAAATCCACGATTCGTTTCCGTTTCTTTTACTGTTGGATCATTTGTTTCTGATGCTGTGATAACTCATCTAAAGGTTGACTATGCAACATCTTCATTTAAAAAGAAGGTATAGAGTCACAAATGTTTATTTGGGGATTCATTTTGTGGGCAATGAACACATTTGATGAAAATGTTGCATAGTGTGCTTTTAATCTTTGGTTCCTTATTTCTATATTTGGTCTACATCAGGGCTATTTAATAAGTTTGGAAATATCCAAAAGGAGGAGCCAGAGGATGATTGTTTAAAATATGATCTATCACATCACAGATACAGTGAAGTCGGCCAAAACAAAACATTAGTGCAGAACTTTATTCAGAGAAAGTTTAACATGTGTTTGTGTCTCTTCCTCTCTCCGTCTGTTTCAGAATGTCTCAGATAAAGAAGTCTCCACGGCAACAGCAGACAGCATTGTAACATCCAGAGACATGCGAGTCTCCTGCTCTTTCAACTGATGCAGAAACCTTTGCTTATAAAACATTGGGGTTCACTTCATCTTGCTTAACAAAATCTTCAATCAGCTTTTTTAAACATTATCATTTACAGAAAATACATTTAAATAAATAAATTATTAGGGCTGTAACAATACAAAAACTCACAATTCGATTTGTATCACAATTTTTAACCCACGATTCGATACATAAAACGATTTATGAAACTTGGAAAGCATTTCATTTAAATAACATTTATAGGAACATTTAACTTAATGTAACATTTAATAACAAATAACATGAAAATATTTGAACACAAAGAACAATATGAATAAATAAATAACCAAAGATATAACATTTCTCTCTTCTCTGTAACAAAATAATACTGTTGAAAAGTTTAAAATATTGAGCTGTGCTGTAAACCAAAAATCAAGTTAGAAAACAAAAACACTTAACAGCTACAGCTTCCTCACCAAACCTTTTATCCAAAACTTAAGACAAAAAAATGAATAAATACAAAATTTAAATTTTTTATTTTTTTCCTTTTTTAAAATCGGGATTCTGCCTTCTGCGGGATCGTGGCTCTCCGTATCGCGATTCTCGGTTCGATACACATATTGTTACAGCCCTATACATAATACATTTTGAAAGGTAGAGCTTGACATTTTGATCTTAACAAATGAGGATCTGTGGCTATAACAACCGATATGGGAAACTGATTTGACTGACTTGACTGATATGTAATTTTCTTTAATTTGGTGAGTAAAGATTAATTCACTCTTTCATATACTTTATTACCTGCAATACAACACATTAATTCATTTGAATTTGGTTGCATATGATTTATTTTGCTGTTGCTTTTTACTGTTGGCTGTGATCAAAATTATATATTAATAAAACTAATTGACGAAAACCGATGTTTTGTTTTTGTGCTTATAATCAATTGACTTATTTATTCATTGTAGCAGCTCCAGTGAAATCTATGTAAATGAGCTTTAATCTAACGTTGACTGTTTCATTCTCATGTTCACATGGATAACATTACATTACATTTAGCTGACCTAAGTTTTCTTTATTGGTCAATTTACACAAGGTACATTTAAATTCATCTTTTCTCATCTCCCCTCTCAAGTTCCCACACTCCAGAGGGGGTCCTCACACAGGGTCAGCCATAGTACAGACAGGCAGGCAGACAGACAGACAGACTCCAGAGGGGGTCCTCACACAGGGTCAGCCATAGTACAGACAGACAGACAGACAGACAGACAGACACACTTCAGAGGGGGTCCTCACACAGGGTCAGCCATAGTACAGCGCCCCTAGTGTTAAGGTTCACAATGGCAGGCAGGACCCAAACGCAGACAGCTTCAGGTAAAGGATCATTTATTGTCCTCAAAATTACAAAAAGCCAAAAAAAGCAAGGACTATATTGACACAGGTAACTCACAGGACTCACCAACAACGACAATGCAAAGACAGGGAACAATGAAACACAAGGACTTAAATACTAGACAGGCAATGAGGAACAGCTGAAACACATTAGGGGAGGGAGCAGTCATCACACAGGAGGGAAACTTGACAGGACATGGCAAGGAACAAGACAGACATACCAAAATAAAACAGGAAACACAGGGACACCTCCAAAACAAGACAAGACACAGACAGACCATGACACGTAGAGCAGTTTGGGGTTCAGTTGATGAATTCGGCCAATCAAATCTCTCCAAGTCCCCGTGGCTCCACTCAAATAATAAAAAGGTCAGTGTGTAGTTTCAGAGGAGGGGGATTTGTTTACATTCACAGAGCCTGCAGTTATTTTATAAAACATATTTTCTCTTCATGTAATTCTTAGTATTGAATAATTATATCATCATACATCAAAACAAACTATTTTGAGGAACCTGGAAACAAACGTGAGACTAGAATATGTTTGTAAACCAAACTGTGGGCCCTGCTGCTGTAAACAACAACAGTGAAACAGTAACTCTTCAGGAAGCTTTCTAACTTCAAACAGGGTTTTACTAATGTGCATTCACTATGGAACTTCACACATTCTTGGAGTAAAGCTTCTGGTGTGAAGGTTTTCCTATGTGGTCGTGTAGTGGCTCGTTGCAGACACTAGTTGCAGAGTGCTGGTTCAAATCCTGTCCAGGCTTAAGTGATACTAAATATTCTAAGGGGCCTGTGACCAAAGGAAATTAATTAAAATCTCCAAAAAACTAATATGTTCTGTCCTGCTGAGTGACTCAGTCGTTAAGGCCTCGGCCCTAGCGACCCAAAGGTTGGGAGTTCAAACCCTCATCTGGACACTGAGTGTTTTATTTTTTATTATTATTTTTTGGCATTTCCAAGCTTTATTAGACAGTACAGAGATGAAATGGGGAGACAGAGAGAGAGAGAGAGAGAGAGAGAGAGAGAGAGAGAGATAGCTTTATTAGACAGTACAGAGTTGAAATGGGGAGACAGAGAGAGAGAGAGAGAGAGAGAGAGAGAGAGAGAGAGAAAGAGAGAGAGAGAGAGAGATAGCTTTATTAGACAGTACAGAGATGAAATGGGGAGACAGAGAGAGAGAAAGGGGGGGGATGACCTGCAGTAAAGGTCCACCCGCAACCACTGCAACAAAGGCCGGAGCAAATGTGGTACACTCTCTATCCACTACACCACCAGAGCGCCCCACTGAGTGTTTTTAAAGTAAAATCCCCAAATAGAAGAAGAACTCAAAGCCCCCTGAGAAGGTTTCTAGGGTGAAGGGCCTCGGCACATTCAGTTCTTTCAGGACCAGGAAGAGATTCAAACACCAGCTTCAATGTGGCAGAGCTTGTGGCCTGGTGGGTTAATACGTCTCACAGACTTCAAATGGGATGTTTGAAGCCCAGAGGACGTGTGTTTACATCTTTATTTTGGGAATGTGGAAATTTTCAAGTCAAAGACCCAAAGCACAGAGGTCAAAGTGGTCCAGTGTGACGGGCTCCGTCTGATGGTGGAAGGCTTGGAGACCCAGAGGCTGATACAACAGGCTGAGGAGGGCAGTGTCATCACAGAATTACAAAATAAAACGTCCTATGTGGCTGTGGGGGCAATCATCCATGCAAAGAATGCTATTTTTCTGTAATAGATAGATAGATAGATAGATAGATAGATAGATAGATAGATAGATAGATAGATAGATAGATAGATAGATAGAGATAGATATGTTTTACCGGCAGTAGAAGAAGTAAAGTCCAAACATCTTGTCCTTTGTATTTTCTTGCTCTCCTATTCTCTCTCTCTCTCTCTCTCTCTCTCTCTCTCTCTCTCCGTGTGTGTGACCCCGCCCCTCCCTACTTGCCAGTATCAGCTTGTCTTCCCTTTGAGTGACTGACTTTATTTCCTGTTTGAAAGTCGGACCTGGAGCTGAGTCTGTATAGATGAACAGCGCCCTCTGGCTGCACTCTACAGGCATCACACACACATACAGGTGAAACTCGAAAAATTTGAATATTGTGCAAAAGTTCATTTATTTCAGTAATTCAACTTAAAAGGTGAAAATAATATATTTTATAGACTCATTACATGTAAAGTGAGATATTTCAAGCCTTTATTTGTTATAATTTAGATTATTAAGGATTACAGTTTATGAAAACCCCAAATTCAAAATCTCAGAACATTTTAATATCACATTACATCAATGAACAAGGTATTTTCAATACAGAAATGTTGGCCCTCTAGAAAGTATAATCATCCATATGTACTCAGTACTTGGTTTGGGCCCCTTTTGCATGAATTCTTGCCTCAATTCCAATTCATTTTCCATGATATTCTAATTATATGAGTTTCATCTGTACACACTGTAACACACTGTAACACACACACACACACACACACACACACAGAGCACAAAGCTTTCATCTCCACGCTATAACTCAAATCGTCATCTGGCAAATAATTGTTAAAATAAATTAAAATGCATTTTGGGCCTGTTTAACAGACAATACCAACATGTGAACGAGGCTGGTTACCAAATATGAAGATAAAAAGTGTTGAAGCTAAATAGTTGATTTCATGATTTGAATACTGTCGCAATACTACATGAATGAACACCCTCCCACCGGATCTAGGCAAGGCAAGGCAAGGCAAGGCAAGGCAATTTTATTTATAGAGCACATTTCAGGCACAGGGCCACTCAAGGTGCTTCACAGGGTTAAAATCAAATAAAGAATACAAATACAAAAAAAAAAGGAACAAATTTAAAACATGGATAAAAATACAACATTTAAATAAAATAATTAAAACATTTTACCAAAAAAAAAAAAAAAAAATTACAGGTTAAAAGGGAAACAAGAACGTTTTGAGACCCGATTTAAAAGAGCTGAGAGTCTCAGCGGACCTCAGACTCTCTGGCAGTCCGTTCCAGACATTGGGCGCATAAACGCTGAATGCCGCCTCTCCCTGTTTAGTCCTAGCTCTGGGGACTTTTAAAAGACCTGTCCCAGACGACCTAAGGGCTCTGGGCGGCTCATAACGTATCAGCAGATCAGTAATGTATTTTGGCCCTAAACCATTTAAGGCTTTGTAGACCATCATCGATATTTTAAAATCAATTCTTTGAGTGACAGGAAGCCAGTGTAAAGACCTAAGAACTGGGGTAATGTGATCTACTTTTTTAGTCCTAGTGAGGACTCGAGCAGCAGCGTTCTGAATTAGCTGAAGCTGTCTGATTGATTTTTTAGGAAGGCCTGCAAAGACACTATTACAGTAGTCAAGTCTACTAAAAATAAATGCATGGACAAGTTTTTCTAAGTCCTGCTGAGATATTAGCCCTTTAATTCTCGATATATTTTTAAGGTGGTAGTAGGCTGACTTAGTAATTGATTTAATGTGTTTTTTGAAATTCAAGTCGGAATCTATCACTACTCCAAGATTTCTAGCTTGGTGTGTGCTTTCTAACATAACAGATTTAAGCTGTGCGCTGACTTTTGATTGTTCATCCCTGGCACCAAAGACAATTACTTCAGTTTTGTCGCTGTTTAATTGAAGAAAGTTTTGGCACATCCAGTCATTGATTTGTTCAATGCATTTACTTAGTGCTTGAATCGGACCATAGTCTCCTGGTGATATGGTTATGTAAATTTGTGTGTCGTCTGCATAATTATGGTAGCATAATTTGTTTTTGTTCATAATCTGAGCTAGCGGTAGCATGTATATGTTAAACAGAAGAGGCCCAAGAATGGAACCTTGGGGGACCCCGCATGTAATATTTGTTCGCTCGGATGTGAAATTGCCTATTGACACATAGTAGTCTCTTTCCTTTAAGTATGATTCAAACCAGTTTAGCACAGTTCCAGAAAGTCCAACCCAGTTTGCAAGTCGATCTAGCAATATGCTGTGGTCAACTGTGTCGAACGCAGCACTGAGATCCAATAAAACTAATACAGAGCTTTTGCCACTGTCTGTGTTTAAGTGGATGTCATTGAGGACCTTAACCAGAGCAGTCTCAGTGCTGTGGTGTTGTCGAAAACCTGACTGAAAGACATCAAAGCAGTTATTCATTGCTAAGTAGTTATTTAGCTGATGATGAACAGCTTTTTCAATGATCTTGCTTAAAAATGGTAGGTTGGATATCGGCCTATAATTGTTCATGAGTGATGTATCTAGATTTTTCTTTTTTAGGAGTGGCTTGATGACTGCTGTTTTCAGGGCCTGTGGGAATACACCAGTGCGAAGGGACATATTGACAATTTCTAGGACATCTGAGGCCATACAGCTAAAAACTGTTTTAAAGAAGCCTGTGGGCAGAATGTCAAGGCAACAGGAGGAGGAGTTCAGGTGTTGTATAATGTCCTCCAGGTTTTTCTTGTTTATCAGAAAAAACTCTGTCATGGCATCTGAATTTGTTTTAAATGGGTACAGAGATAAAACATATCTTGAACCTGGTATTGATGCAGTGACAGCTTGTCTTATTTTATGAATTTTCTCAGTAAAGAAGGAGGCAAATTCATTGCAGGCCCTCGTGGAAAGATGCTCAGACGCTACTGACACAGGAGGGTTTGTTAGCCTGTCAACAGCAGCAAACAGGGCATGTGCATTGTTGCTGTTTTTGGTGATGATGTCAGAGAAGAAAGACTGTCTTGCATTTCTTAGTTCTAGATTAAACGTGCGTAGTTTCTCTTTGAAGATGTTATAGTGAACATTTAGATTTGTTTTTCGCCACCTGCGTTCTGCTTTACGGCACTCTCTTTTTTCAATTCTGACCTGAGGGGTATTTCTCCAGGGGTACCTTTTTTTACCAGAGATGATTTTCACCTTGGTGGGTGCAATAGCATCGATAACATTTTTAATTTTTGAGTTGAAGTTACATACAAGCTCATTAACTGAGATACAGGGGAGGAGCGGGGACAGAGAAAATGCCTGGATAAATTGTTCACTCGTGTTTTCAGTAATATACCGTTTTTTGATAACCTTTGTTTTTGCAGTTGTGTTCAAAGATATTGTACTCCCAAAAAACAAACATGAATGGTCGGAGAGACCCACATCAGACACTAAAAGGTTTGAAATGTCCAGGCCCTTTGAAATTAATAAGTCCAGGGTGTGACCTTTGTTATGTGTAGGCTGGTTTACGTGTTGGGAGAGTCCAAAATTTTCCAGTACATAGCATAGTTCTTTAGCACTTCTGTCCTCGGGTTTGTCCACATGTATATTAAAATCCCCAACAATCAATAAACAGTCAAACTCCATACAGATTACAGACAGTAGTCCAGTAAGGTCATCAAAAAAGTTTGCACAGTATTTAGGTGGCCTGTAGATATTAATAACAATAGCTTGAGAGGCTGAATTTAACTTGAGAGCCACATATTCAAATGAAACAAAGTTTCCATAAAACATCTTTTTGCATGTTAAAGATTCATTAAATAAAATAGCAACTCCACCACCTTTCCTATGAGCTCTGGCCTCACTCTCGAAAGTGTAGTTGGGGGGGGTTGACTCGATAAGAACAGCTGAGCTGTTGTCTGGGTCCAACCAAGTTTCAGTTAAAAACATAAAATCAAGATTGTGCTTGGTAATAAAATCATTAATTAAAAATGTTTTACCTGACAAAGATCTGATGTTTAACAAGGCCAGACTCAGTGTGTTTGAATGTGAAGCATTGTCAGCCCTATTTACTACAGCAGACTGTGGCTGAAGGGGAATGGATACCAAGTTTGACAGGTTTGCAGTATTAAAGTGACAAGTGTTTCTTGTACGTATTGTCGGGTTAGTCACACAAACAGCAACAGTATGGGGAGGTGAAGTAGCCAGTAATCTACATGGTGATGCCGGAGGTGGACAGTAGCTGGGGGAGCTAGTCACACAAACCGCAGTATGGGTCACTGGCGATGAAGGATTGAAACCCAGTCCATGTTTTCTGTCCTGCCTGGTGAGCTGCTGCCCGACAGAAGCGGTGAATGGTTCAGTAGCGGGTGAGTCCCGATGACGTGGCAGAGGCAACCGGACGAATGGGAAGGAGATGCTGATGTTGTATCCTCTCCCCTCAGCCGTCTCAGTGGACAAGACTGATGGGATGAAGCCGGCAGCCTTAAAATCCACTCCGCGCAGGTTGTAATCCACTCCATGAAATCCATCCAGCCGGGACTGCGGGGATCTCGCGATGTTGTGTCCTTTGCCCTCAGCCGTCTCAGTGGACAAGACGGATGGGATGAAGCCGGCAGGCTGACCATAAATAAAAGGCTCGTTCGACCTGTCGCCGTCTTGCTAAGACCTGCGCAATTATGACGCTCGTCTTGCTGAGCGCACTGCATTATGGTTAGACTTTTTGTCCCACTTGCACCCGTGGCTGGCTGCGGCTCGGCTGCTTGAGACTTTGAAGTCCCGCGGTATCAAGACGGACACAGACACTGGAGCAAGTCGCTGCAGTTGCTCCCCACGGGCTGCGGGAGCGAAATGTCTGATGGGAAACGTCTTGCTGACAGGCGGAGCTGAGCGCTAATTGGGAGTTTAAACCTCGTGCCTTTGATGCGTTTCCCCAATTGGTTAGGCAAAAGTCTGACATCACCGCTCAAAATTAAATTACGATCCATTCTTTTTGATTTTAATTTATGATTAATCATTAGGCCGCCACAATATGCATTTAAGCAGAAATGTACTTAATCAGAGTTAAACCTCTGAACCCTTGACATAGAAATAATTTGGATGTGTAACTCTCCTGTATAGATATATTTAAAAGTGAACACAAACTTGAGTCACATAAGATCTTGGTGAAGTGATTTTTATACCATTAAGATTAAATCATAGGCTTATTTCAAGTGATCTAAATGGTCTGGGGATTGTATTTTACATGTAGTGTCGCAAAGCCAGACCAAAACTACAACAAGTAGTTTGTTTGTTACACATCATAATACAGTTCATCATATCCATCTCTACAATAATAATAAGGGATCTTTTCTTAGACCTTCTTTATTTAGGCCGATCATATTCGTTATGTGAAGGGAGAAATACTAAACCTCCTTTATTTGGATTTGTAAATTATTCTTGTAAATTATTCTTTATCACTTAAAAGTAGGTGTTCTAGTAAAGTAACAAGAAAGATAAAGATGTGTGGGGAATGGGGATATTAGCTTATATCTCGTTTCTTGTTTTGAAAATGCCCCTCGCTTTTAAAGTGTTTACTCGTCTTTGTGTTGTGTTCTGCTTCTAATCGGTTGTAGCATGTGTGACTCTCCTGCGAATATGTTTCTAATAGGCCTTCAAAATAAAACTAGAAAACGAACTGCATCCGCAACAAGGACGCTACTTCCGACTCGGAGCTGTCCGGCTTCAGTCAGGCATTTTCGTCACTCCCCCGACTGCACTCGGCTACTCTCGTCTACTTTCCAGACGAGCTGAAAGTTAGGTCGAACGAGCCTATTGTTTCTCCCTGAGCCTCTGTGTATATATCGAGGTCTGCGCAATAGTCCTAGCTGCTTTATGGTGGAAATACAGGGTGGGATGGAGCGGTTGTTGTACTTCAGCAGCTGTGAGGCGGAGTACTTCAACATCGAACCAGCCAGAGTGATGTTAGCCTGTTAGCAGTTAGGTACGGACCCGAAGCAGTTGGAGAAGAGCTGAGAGGCAGTGTAGAAAAAGTGTCGAAAAATCCACGATGAGAGACAGCGTGATAGTCACGTGATAGTTTCTGGTTCATCCGCATACGTGTCCATCGCTCTTTTGCTCTCTTCACCGACACGAGACGCTACAGCTACAGCTACAGCTCAGCTCGGTGAGTTTCATTATTTTTTTTCACTTCATTTTCTTCTAGATTTGTTTCAAACCAAAATGTTACATTGCTTGTAATTGAGTCTTTGTTTATAGTCCACATGGGACTGTTTGATTACGACAGGTTTAGATCGCAGAGCTACCAACACACACAGGGCGATTCACCATCCAGGAAGATGGGTTGTTTGGCTCACCTAGGCAAATATTTGCTTATTGTTTTAAATCTTTGTTATTTAGAGATGGGATTCATGGCTCTTTGAAGGGAGCCGGATCTTGTGGAGCCGTTCAAAAGACTGGCTCATTTTTATATTTATTTATTTTTAATAAGGTTTTGTGCCACTGTGTCGGACAACTCAGATCAGCTCATGTGAAATTTGCATATCAACTTGGCACCTCACGCGCTCCTCCCCTTGTTGTGCATGCTGTGTACGTGACAGAGATTTCATTTTGTTTTAAAGAACTAAAATGAATAAGAACAGCTCTCAACTGCGACTCGGTTTACCATTGTTCATGTTAAAGAGCCGTTCAATAGATTCAGTTTGTTGTTACATCACAACTCTATTATTGGTAAAAATATGTTATTGCTATTTTAGAGGCAGTGCTATGCTCTCTACCTGTATGTATGTGTGTGTGTGTGTGTGTGTGTGTGTGTGTGTGTGTGTGTCCGTGAGTTTTGAGAATATTCACCAAAATAAAATAAGATAGGCAACAAATTGACTCAGCTACATATGTGATGAAGTAGAAAAGATTATATCTGATGCTGAAGCTTAAGTCCATTATGCACATGCACCTGCAGGTTGCCGTGTCTACTATTTGTGTGTGTATGTGCGTGTGTGTGTATATGTGTGTGTGTGTGTGTGTGTGTGTGTATATGTGTGTGAACCTCCTGCTGTGTGCTGCGTGTGTGGAAGGGGCTTGATAGGGAATCAAAAATATTTAAAACAAACATTAAGAGAATCAATTTTTAATTGAAAGAGTCACAGAGTACAAATATCTCGGCATCTGGTTAGATGATAAACTCACTTTTAATTTTCATATAAAAAATCTTGTTCGTCGACTACGACAAAAAATTGGCTATTTTTATAGGAACAAAACCACCTTCCCTTTATTTAGTAGGAAAAGGATTATTGAGGCAGTTTTCATGTCTGTCCTTGATTACGGTGATGTGGTTTACCGGCATGCATCTCATTCATGTCTTAAACTCCTGGACTCTGTTTTTCACTCTGCTTTAAGGTTCATCACAGGAGATGCTTATGACACACACCATTGTCTTTTATATGAAAAGGTTGGGTGGTCCTCCCTTAAAGAGAGACGTGATGCACATTGGCATGTTTTTATTTACAAAGCCTTGACCGGGAAGCTTCCTCGTTATTTAACTGAATTGCTGCAAATCTCAGATGGGCTTTATCAGACCCGCTCCACTGACATGCTTATGCTTTATGTCCCACAAGCCCGGTCTGAGCTAGGAAAGACAGCTTTTAGCTTCAGTGCCCCTGACTCCTGGAACAACTTACAGCAACAAATTAAACTAAATAACTTCATATCCTTTAACCAATTTAAACAAACTATTTTAAATCTGCCAAACTCTACCTGTAACTGTTTTAATTAGGCTATATTGTACTTTCACCCATTTAATTTTAATTGCTACCACTTAATCTTCACCACTGTGTAAATGTTTCAATTGTTTTTCTCTTCACCTGTTGTTGTGTATTTGATGTATTTGCGTTGAATATTGTTTATGTATTGTTGTTTTTCCTTTGAATTTGTTTGATCTCGACGTCATTGAAAATGAGGGTCACCCCTCAATTGATCTCTCGAGGATAAATAAAAGTTAAATAAATAAATAAAAATAAAATAAATAAAATGCATGTTGAAGAAAACAGAGAAATAACAGCATCCTCTGTTCTTCACAGGAACCAGAAGATGAGTCAACGCAGCTTTCTGTTAAGGGCTCTGGAGGACTTGAGTGAAGATGATTTCAGAGCCTTCAAGTGGATCCTGGCAAATCTAGGACGGATCCCAAGACACTGTCTGCAGGGTTTGAACCGGGATCAGACAGCGCATCTGTTGCTGCAGATCGAAGGCGGCAATGCGCTGGCTGTGACCAGAATGTGTCTGAAGGCCATCAGGAGAAATGACCTGGTGATGACTCTTTCCTATATCATCGATGAAGGTAAAAAGCTCAAAGCCCCTGACTCAACTTTATAAGGAAAGGAGAAGTGCTTTACAGGGGTAGGAATACACAATACACATTTGAAAAGCGCATGAATAAAACATTTAAAAGCGAATGAATAGAAATAGAACATCTAAATAAATTAAAAATTACAGGTTAAAATGGAAACAGAAAAGTCTTCAGACTTGATTTCAAAGAGCTGAGAGTTGCAGCAGACCTCAAGTTCTCTGGGAGTTTGTTCCAGAGATTAGGAGCATACAAACTAAAAGCTGCTTCTCCTTGTTTAGTCCTAACTCTGGGGACTGTAAGGCAGCGCTGCCTTGAAGGCTTCGTGGGGGAAACAAGACACCATCGAGCACCTCACACTTCAGATCAGTGTTATTAGGTTGTGTCATAAGTCTCCAAATCCACGATTGGTTTCTGTTACTTTTGTCTTTTAGTGTAGTATAATTTGTTTCTGATGGTGTGATAACTCATCTAAAGGTTGACTATGCAACATTTTCATTTAAAAATAAAGCATAGAGTCACATGACTCAATGGTCACTTCTGACATATTTCTGTCTTTGTTTTAGACTTTACTACTACTCCTGGTGGAACACAACACCTTGAGACCGAAGACCTTCGAAATATCACCCAGGATCTGAACCGGCGTGAGGCTGAACTGTGGGAGCTGAAAATAGATCTATTCCTGAATCACTTTGGGCTCCAGCGTGAGGATGTCCCTGAAGGTCTGAGGAGCATCAGACTGGAGGAGCTGGACCAGATTCTGCCTCTGATGGACCACCAGCCTGAGACGAGAGAGGAGATGCTGGAGGAGCTGGATGAGATCATAGTTCGTCTGAGAGGAGAGGGAGATCTGGACCTGGCAATGGTTCTGTCCGACAACAACCCCGGAGGTAAAATAATCCCACTTCAGATCAGTGTTATAAATTGTCACAAGTCTCCAAATCCATATTTCTATTCTGTTTCTTTTGTCTTTTAGTGTTGGATCATTGGTTTGTGATAAGTCATCTAAAGGTTGACTTTGCAACATTTTCATTTAAACATAAAGTATAGAGTCACATGACTCAATGGTCACTTCTGACGTATTTCTGTCTTTGTTTTAGTCTTCACTACTACTCCTGGTGGAACACAACACCTTGAGACCGAACACCTTCGAAAGATCACCCAGGATCTGAACCGGCGTGAGGCTGAACTGTGGGAGCTGAGAATAGATCTATTCCTGAATCAATTTGAGCTCCGGCGTGAGGATGTTCCTGAAGCCGGTCTGAGGAGCATCACACTGAAGGAGCTGGAGCAGATTCTGCCTCTGATGGACCACCAGCCTGAGACGACAGACGAGATGCTGAAGAAGCTGGATGAGATCATAGTTCGTCTGGGAGGAGAGGGATATCCGGAGCTGGCAAAGATTCTGTCCGACAAAAGCCCTGGAGGTAAAAACCTCACACTTTAGATCAGTGTTAATAGGTTGTGTCACGAGTCTCCAAATCCACGATTTGTTTCCGTTTCTTTTACTGTTGGATCATTTGTTTCTGATGCTGTGATAACTCATCTAAAGGTTGACTATGCAACATCTTCATTAAAAAACAAGGTATAGAGGCACAAAAAGTTTATTTGGGGATTCATTTTGTGGGCAATGAACACATTTGATGAAAATGTTGCATAGTGTGCTTTTAATGTTTGGTTCCTTATTTCTATAGTTGGTCTACATCAGGGCTATTTAATAAGTTTGGAAATATCCAAAACGAGGAGCCAGAGAACGATTGTTTAAAATATGATCTATCACATCACAGATACAGTGAAGTCGGCTACTACAACACATCAGTGCAGAACTGTATTCAGAGAAAGTTTAACATGTGTTTGTGTCTCTTCCTCTCTCCGTCTGTTTCAGAATGTCTCAGATAAAGACGTCTCCACGGCAACAGCAGCCAGCATTGTAACATCCAGAGACACGCGAGTCTCCTGCTCTTTCAACTGATGCAGAACACTTTGCTTATACAACATTGGGGTTCACTTCATCTTGCTTAACAACATCTTAAATCAGCTTTTTTAAACATCTCTCTGTAACAAAATAATAAATATTGAACTGCGCTGTAAACCAAAAATCAAGTTAGAAAACAAATACACACTTATAAACACTTAACAGCTACAGCTTCCTTCACCAAACGTTTTATCCAAAACTTAAAAAAAAAAAAAATTAAATCACGATTCCGCCTTCTGCGAGATCGTGGCTCTCCGTATCGCGATTCTCGGTTCGATACACATATTGTTACAGCCCTATACATAATACATTTTGAAAGGTAGAGCTTGACATTTTGATCTTAACACATGAGGATCCGTGGCTATAACAACCGATATGGGAAACTGATTTGAATGATTTGACTGATTTGACTGATATGTAATTTTCTTTAATTTGATGAGTAAAGATTAACTGACTCTTTCGTATACTTTATTACCTGCAATACAACACATTAATTAATTTGAATTTGGTTGCATATGATTTATTTTGCTGTTGCTTTTTACTGCTGGCTGTGATCCAAATTATATATTAATAAAACGAATTGACGAAAACTCGTGTTTTGTTTTTGTGCTTATAATCAATCGACTGATTCATTGTAGCAGCTCCAGTGAAATCTATGTAAATGAGCTTTAATCTAACGTTGACTGTTTCATTCTCATGTTCACATAGATAACATGACGTTACATTTAGCTGACCTAAGTTTTCTTTATTAGTCAATTTACACAAGGTACATTTAAATTAATCTTTTCTCATCTCCCCTCTCAAGTCCCCACACTCCAGAGGGGGTCCTCACACAGGGTCAGCCATAGTACAGACGGGCAGGCAGACAGACAGGCAGACTCCAGAGGGGGTCCTCACACAGGGTCAGCCATAGTACAGACGGGCAGGCAGACAGACAGACAGACTCCAGAGGGGGTCCTCACACAGGGTCAGCCATAGTACAGACAGACAGACAGACACACTCCAGAGGGGGTCCTCACACAGGGTCAGCCATAGTACAGACAGACAGACAGACAGACAGACAGACTCCAGAGGGGGTCCTCACACAGGGTCAGCCATAGTACAGACAGACAGACAGACACACTCCAGAGGGGGTCAGAGCACAGGGTCAGCCATAGTACAGACAGACAGACAGACAGACAGACAGACACACTTCAGAGGGGGTCCTCACACAGGGTCAGCCATAGTACAGCGCCCCTAGTGTTAAGGTTCACAATGGCAGGCAGGACCCAAACGCAGACAGCTTCAGCTAAAGGATCATTTATTGTCCTCAAAATTACATTAAGCCAAAAAAAGCAAGGAATATATAGACACAGGTAACTCACAGGACAGGACTCACCCAACAACGACAATGCAAAGACAGGGAACAATGAAACACAAGGACTTAAATACTAGACAGGCAACAAGGGACAGGTGAAACACATTAGGGGAGGGAGCAGTAATCACACAGGAGGGAAACTTGACAGGACATGGCGAGGAACAAGACAGACATACCAAAATAAAACAGGAAACACAGGGACACCTCCAAAACAAGACAAGACACAGACAGACCATGACACCTAGAGCAGTTTGGGGTTCAGTTGATGAATTCGGCCAATCATATCTCTCCAAGTCCCCGTGGGTCCACTCAAATAATAAAAAGGTCAGTGTGTAGTTTCAGAGGAGGGGGATTTGTTTACATTCACACAGCCTGCAGTTATTTTATAAAACATATTTTCTCTTCATGTAATTCTTAGTATTGAATAATTATATCATCATACATCAAAACAAACTATTTTGAGGAACCTGGAACCAAACGTGAGACTAGAATATGTTTGTAAACCAAACTGTGGGCCCTGCTGCTGTAAACAACAACAACAGTGAAACAGTAACTTTTCAGGAAGCTTTCTAACTTCAAACAGGGTTTTACTAATGTGCATTCACTATGAAACTTCACACATCTCTGGTGTGAATGTGTTCCTATGTGGTTGTGTAGTGGCTCTATTGGCGAGTGATGAAGACACTAGTTGCAGAGTGCTGGTTCAAATCCTGTCCAGGCTTAAGTGATACTAAATATTCTAAGGGGCCTGTGACCAAAGGAAATTAATTAAAATCTCCAAAAAACTAATATGTTCTGTCCTTCTGAGTGACTCAGTCGTTAAGGCCTCGGCCCTAGTGACCCAAAGGTTGGGAGTTCAAACCCTCATCTGGACACTGAGTGTTTTATTTTTTATTATTATTCTTTGGCATTTCCAAGCTTTATTAGACAGTACAGAGATGAAATGGGGAGACAGAGGGAGAGAGGGGGGATGACCTGCAGTAAAGGTCCACGGGTCAGATTTGAACCCTCGATCACTGCAACTGTGGTACACTCTCTATCCACTACACCACCAGAGCGCCCCACTGAGTGTTTTTAAAGTTAATTCCCCAAATCAAAGAAGAAATCAAAGCCCCCTGAGAAGGTTTCTAGGGTGAAGGGCCTCGGCACATTCAGTTCTTTCAGGACCAGGAAGAGATTCAAACACCAGCTTCAATGTGGCAGAGCTTGTGGCCTGGTGGGTTAATACGTCTCACAGACTTCAAATGGGATGTTTGAAGCCCAGAGGACGTGTGTTTAAATCTTTATTTTGGGAATGTGGAAATGTTCAAGTCAAAGACCCAAAGCACAGAGGTCAAAGTGGTCCAGTGTGACGGGCTCCGTCTGATGGTGGAAGGCTTGGAGACCCAGAGGCTGATACAACAGGCTGAGGAGGGCAGTGTCATCACAGAATTACAAAATAAAACATCCTAAGTGGCAATGGGGGCAATCATCCGTGTAAAGAATGCTATTTTTAATGCCTTAATGCCTTTGTCTTGGTACGCTCACCCAGGAACGACAGCTGGCAAAGTAAAAACACTACTGCTTCTGTCCGAAGAGGGATGCAAGTATTAACGAAAGCTGAAAATTTCTTGGAGCATCTTTAATAATAAAGGGATGTATATTCCCATTGGATACCTTTTCTTGTTAAACGTTGATATATTTATGGTTCAGCCTGACCTCAGTGAGACACAAGAACTCACACAAACACCTTCTGGAATGTAGAGACATGTTTTATTATATTCTTCACATTCACTCTTACAGTTGTAAGTGTTTCTCTTGTGGAGCTTCAGTTTGTGTTAAAACACAGCTTGTGAACGAGGCGTTCATCGATCTCTGGGATATCGATATTGATCTCCTTTTCACATGTGTTTCCATAGAAACCGCCTGGACACTCACACACATGTTCGTTGGACTTCAGCAGAGGCACACACTCTCCTCCGTTTGCACAGCTGTCTTCACTGCAGGCGGGGCCGCTACGGGAGAAATACAGTGAAGTTTTGTACCAGGATCCATCGATTCTACAATCTAAGATCTTCAGGGGCTCTGGGACTCGTTGATAGTCTTCGTTATAACTGCTCTGTGTCACTTTGAGAAACTCATTGAGCGGGACACCATCCATGAGTTCCCACGCTATATATATGTTGTACATCTTACAAATACGAAGGTCTGTCTCAGGATTAGCATTAGATCTTTGTTTGTTGATGACGTACCCCAACATACTCAGAACATTTGCTTTCTTGTCCTGCTCTGCTGTCAGAATGTAGCCCACAGTCACACTGATCGTACCAACATCCACCGTGGTCATATCATAGAATTTGTGATTATCTTTCTGACTAGAGTCGTAAACCACCACCACCCAGTCGTACCAGAAGTACTTCTTGTCCAGAGCCTTTTTCACCTCTTCAGCGATGGCCTTTTTGTCGGCAGGATCCATTACTTTGGTAATCTCCACCACGTCTTTCTTCATGTACTCCTCACTATTGTCCAGGCAGTTTCTCAACACAGCTTTCTGTTTGCTGTAGACGTCTGTCAACATCTGTTGGTGTTCGTCCACTTTGGCTGGCCGGTGCAGACCGATCAGTTTCCAGTAGAGTTGGTTTAGGACCATTCCTTTTAACAGAAGGCTGCTGAAATACTTGTTGTATCTGGTGATGTCTCTAACACTACATTTATACTTCCTAGTCAGAAGGTCGTTGAGATTTCCACTGAGCAACATTTCACTGACGGTTAGGTAATGGTAGAGGTTGTTCATGCAACCCACAGTTCCTGAATCCTTATAGTAGGTGGTGAATATCTTTGCCAGATGGAGTTTGCCTTCTATACTTTGTTCTGACTCAACGTTCTTACGAAACTCATTGTACTTCTTCCATGCGTTGAGGATGCGGACCACATCCTGAGTGTAGACACTGGCGTAGTTAAACCATTCCACATCCATGGACAGGTCAGACACCTGGAGGGAGAGAGAGTCCAGCTTCCTGCTCAGCTCATCAAAGCCTTTCTGCAGAGGGTCATCCTGAGGCACGAAGGCCAAGGCCAAGTTAACGAACGAAAAGGCCACACCTAAGAAGCCGGGCAACAGTTTGCCAAAGGAGGAGAGGCTCTCAAATACTTTAACCAACTCTTTTGAGTGTGACAGAACTTCTGTGGTAGTTTCTGTGGTGAATGAGACCAATTCTTTCACTCCTTCTAAAGACGCAGCGACCCTCTCTCTGGTGTCAGGATCCATGGGTTCGCTCCTCTTCACCCTTTTGGCCGGGAACGCTAAGGCTCGTTTAGCTAACGGGAGGTCATGAGAGCGTTTAGCTAACGGGAGGTCATGTGAGCGTTTAGCTAACAGGTCATGTGACTGATCAGCTGATGAGGTCGTCCCGTAGAGAAGAAGGATGAATGAAGCCAACAGCAGCATCGAGGCCGGAAGCCGAAGAAACGCCATTCCTGAAAAACACACATCACATGGATTACATCGTTTATACGCGACATGTTGCTGTACTTTCAGCGGTCTAAGACAAAATCTAACGTGGTTTAATGTTCTTGCTACATAGTGGTTGAGTTCCAATCCCCAAACTTCCTGCTAATTGTTTTGGTAAGGATGTCCCAATACATGATGTCAGATGCAGCATGCTGAAAAATACCCAGATGTCCTAGTGTCTACTGTGGTGATATTTACCCGACGTAACAATACATATCCTTCCTGCTATTTAGTAGAAACTGATTTAGTTTGTCAAAATCAACTTAAGGTGTTTAGCAAATGGATGCAAATGAACAAAGAGAGTGGTGAACATGTAACTCCACTGTAAGTACCCTTTGGCTCGTCTTTCATTTATAGTGAGGAATATTTTGTATATTTAAATGTGATTTACTTGTTTATGAAAGAATCATTACTAATGATACTGTGTTGTACGTCTGTAGTCTTGGCTCAAGCAAACAGTGAAGTTAGATGACCTGAACAGCCAGTAGGTGTGCACTGTGCGACCTCTCCAACATCAAACAGGAGGGACGGGGTGGGGGGGGGGGCTATGCACGGCCTTTGCCCGTTCATGAGACACTTCTTTGGGACACTAGACCTGGCTGACTCCACTGGAGAACTAAGCAAACAGCTGAGCCACCTTTGCACTCGACCTTTAGGTTCAGGAGTCAGAGTTATTAGGGGAAGAGATCAGCAAATAAAGATGATCAAATACTGGCTCCATCCCAAACACACCTCCAGATACCCAGATTAAAGCATCTATATAGCCTACTTGTTTGGCCCATATTTACATGGGACAGATTAAAGCCCAACCAGTCCCTTTACCTGCTGAAATACCTTTTAATTTGACTGAAACCACTTTGGACCAAGGAACAGGAAATCATCATATTCTCAAAGGGAATCTAGTTGTAGTCTTGCAGATATAAGATCTCCTGTTTTTACAAAATATTCTAGTCTGTGACACACAAAACCCAGAGTCCTCTATGTATAGGCATTAGTCTCTCTCTTTCCTACCTGGCTTTGACACACCCTCACAAACCTCATGATTTAAATATCACCAGAGCACTTTGAGTTGGAGCTGCACCATACGACCTGAGCAGACCAGCTCAGTGCACTTTGCATATTTATCAATGGTGAACAGTGAAAGGGTTAGGGGAAGATATATTTGAAAGAATAAGCTCTTTGAAGTTTCTCCTCTAGACCACACTGCTGTAGGAACATTTATTTTCTACATGTTTGAAGACATTGTGTTACCTCAGGCTCATTGCCCGGCTTTGGATTTGAAATAATCTAAAATTCTAGTTCATAAAGTAACTTTCTTTGCATTCATTTGATACTAAAGGAGAGAACACAGGTAAGGATTGATTGACATTGTTAATATCGACTTAAACACTGTTGTTCAATTCACAATGACATAATTTTAAACATGAGATGAAAACACAATGATCATTTGACAGCCACAGTGTTCACATGAAGAAACAGAAGCCCAGCTGTTGTTTCTAATAAACTCTGTAAATGTCCAACAAGGTTAATATAATCTAACTTAATAATGAACTTAAATGTTCTCAGAAACAGACTAGTGTTACTGTTGGTACCGTGACATGTTTGTTCTGCTCGATCCTTAACAAACAGTCATGTGATGGTGGAAAGAGTAAAACTAGTCTGTACTAAGAACATTAGAGTTAACTATTACCAACTGATTCCATATGAAATGAGCCCAGACTTAAAGCAGAAGAGTTCAATCCTGAAGCTCTTGTCCTCTAAACTATTGATGGATTTAGCTATATTAGATTATGACCAGGTTTTTCTAAAACACTTGTAACTTTAGATATTATAAAATAGTAAATTCTACTTGCCTTCTCCAAAGGTCTCCCGTGTAAAAGAGTCTCTGGTCTCAGTGGGATTTACCTGTATAAGAAAGGTTAAGAAAATGAGTGCATCTTATCAAAGTAGGATTCCAAAACCATCAGATATAATATTAACTTAATCTAATGGATCCATGAGGCTAGAGATTTGTCAGTTTGGCACAGAGTTCTAAAACTCTAGATCTAAAAGGTTAAATCCTGAAGGACATGTGCAGGTTTTCAGTTCTGGATCAGAAAGAGAATACTAAATAGAACAAACTTCAAGTCACTTTCCAAAGCAAAGAGGAACAACACAAAGACAGCTATGAATGAAGACAGTTACCTGAAGTCTGTGGAGTCTCCAGCAGTCTAACACAGTGTCCAGAAACTCTCCTCTACTTATACTCACACCTTCACTTCTGCAGCGTCACCACACAGACAGACAGACAGACAGACAGACAGACAGACAGACAGGCAGGCTCACACCGAGGGCAGTTCATTCTTTATCTTTATTCTTTACCAGGAATTTAAAAACAAATCGTGTATGGGAACCCTGAATTTACAATGGCAGCATGACAGATACCAAACATTACAAAACATGGTGTGTATCTTTCTGACAGAGACGTGTGTGTGTGTGTGTGTGTGTGTGTGTGTGTGTGTGTGTGTGTGTGTGTGTGTGTGAGATGTTTTTTTCACTGTTTTAGACCAGGTTTACAGGCTTTAAAATAATTTAATAACCCTGGACATATTGAATTTAATATAAATAAACTCCCTCCTTCATACTTCCAGTATATGTAAACGCATTATCATTGTAAATAATATCTCATTCTTTATGACTTGACTGTATAAATAAAGCTAAAAATGACAGAAGAAAAAAGCTTGCAGGTGTGAGTGCTGTATAGGCTTTATACAGGTGAGTATTCCTGCACCGGACACACCTGTCTGCTCGTCACTCCCTCTGCATTAGGCTTCAGCACCACTGCAAAGGTAATTACATTTTAGAGCTTATTTAAACCTGCAGTGTGTAGTATTTGGGGATATTTTTTCACAGCAGACTTGGTAGAAAATAATTATAATATCCTTTAGTACGTTTAATTTAGTGCCTTTAAATGAAGGATTTTGATTTTGAGAAACTGGAAACTTTAGGCTCATTTTAAATATTGATTATTTTCCCTTTTCAGGTCAACACACTTGGAATGATTTTCCATGTTTCCTCAATTTTCCATTTTTTTTGTTTGTGCCAATGTCAACCACGACTATGAAACTCCCACTACGATGACGTCACTGTTTCTTTGACGTTTTATTTCCATATCAAGGAACTTTCTCTAAATGATTCCCTTTATGCTTTTCAAATCAAATCCCTCTGCAGTCAGCAACATTACAGTCTGTAAATCATTCTTAACATACATGATATACCTGGAAACAAAAGCTGAAATGTTGATCTATTGTCTCATATTCATATTTTGGTGTCAAACCCAAATGTTTCCAGTCTACAGCAAAAATAAAGGAATTGGCCTCACTGTTCCGATACTTTTGGAGGGGACTGTATATGATATGTTCTTGAGATTTGTTCATTTCCTGTCATATAGATTAATTCACTCAAAGATTAAAAGTGTATTCCACAGATAAAAATGTGATGATTAAATAGAATAATCAGATGATCAGAAGATACACAGGCAGAACTGAGGTGTTGGCTCCCAGCACACACACACAGCCGTCCACATAAAGACGTATTCCTGCCAAATCACCAACCTTGAACCCAACAAGTCTCGCAATGTCACTTTTCCGGCAAATTGATAGTCGCTCATCAAATAAAGATAGACGGTAAAAAGTGCTGACATAACACATAACCCAACCTTTACCCAGCTCCTGGGTCACTGTGGGACAGAACTAGTGGGTGAAGTTAACTCTTGCTATATTATATGAGGATCCTCCAACTGCATCAATGCGTATTATTGTTCCGAAAATGTCTGCGAACATTGCAATTTATTTATTTTTTATTTATTTATTTTTTTAAATTCGCAAACATTCCAAACTTTTTTTTTGTGATTTAAATATGTCGTAAAAACTGGAAAAAGGCAAAAATGTTGCAAATGCGTAAACATTTTGAAAAAAAAAAAGATATTAATACATTGGGGGAACCTTGTACAGGTCCTTCTCATATAATTAGCATATTGTGATAAAGTTGATTATTTTCCATAATGTAATGATAATAATTGAACTTTCATATATTTTAGATTCATTGCACACCAACTGAAATATTTCAGGTCTTTTGTTGTTTTAATACTGATGATTTTGGCATACAGCTCATGAAAACCCCAAATTCCTATCTCAAAAAATTAGCATATCATGAAAAGGTACTCTAAACGAGCTCTTAACCTAATCATCTGAATCAACTAATTAACTCTAAACACCTGCAAAAGATTCCTGAGGCTTTTAAAAACTCCCAGCCTGGTTCATTACTCAAAACCACAATCATGGGTAAGACTGCCGACCTGACTGCTGTCCAGAAGGCCATCATTGACACCCTCAAGCCAGAGGGTAAGACACAGAAAGAAATTTCTGAGCGAATAGGCTGTTCCCAGAGTGCTGTATCAAGGCACCTCAGTGGGAAGTCTGTGGGAAGGAAAAAGTGTGGCAGAAAACGCTGCACAACCAGAAGAGGTGACCGGACCCTGAGGAGGATTGTGGAGAAGGGCCGATTCTAGACCTTGGGGGACCAGCGGAAGCAGTGGACTGAGTCTGGAGTAGAAACATCCAGAGCCACCGTGCACAGGCGTGTGCAGGAAATGGGCTACAGGTGCCGCATTCCCCAGGTCAAGCCACTTTTGAACCAGAAACAGCGGCAGAAGCGCCTGACCTGGGCTACAGAGAAGCAGCACTGGACTGTTGCTCAGTGGTCCAAAGTACTTTTTTCGGATGAAAGCAAATTTTGCATGTCATTCGGAAATCAAGGTGCCAGAGTCTGGAGGAAGACTGGGGAGAAGGAAATGCCAAAATGCCTGAAGGCCAGTGTCAAGTACCCACAGTCAGTGCTGGTCTGGGGTGCCATGTCAGCTGCTGGTGGTGGTCCACTGTGTTTTATCAAAGGCAGGGTCAATGCAGCTAGCTATCAGGAGATGTTGGAGCACTTCATGCTTCCATCTGCTGAAAAGCTTTATGGAGATGAAGATTTCATTTTTCAACAAGACCTGGCACCTGCTCACAGTGCCAAAACCACTGGTAAATGGTTTACTGACCATGGTATTACTGTGCTCAATTGGCCTGCCAACTCTCCTGACCTGAACCCCCTAGAGAATCTGTGGGATATTGTGAAGAGGAAGTTGAGAGACACCAGACCCAACACTGTGGATGAGCTTAAGGCCGCTATCGAAGCATCCTGGGCCTCCATAACACCTCAGCAGTGCCACAGGCTGATTGCCTCCATGCCACGCCGCATTGAAGCAGTCATTTCTGCAAAAGGATTCCCGACCAAGTATTGAGTGCATAACTGAACATAATTATTTGAAGGTTGACTTTTTTGTATTAAAAACACTTTTCTTTTATTGGTCGGATGAAATATGCTAATTTTTTGAGATAGGGATTTTTGGTTTTTCTTTACTTTTTTGCCAAAATCATCAATATTAAAACAATAAAAGGCTTGAACTACTTCAGTTGTGTGTAATGAATCTAAAATATATGAAAGTCTAATGTTTATCAGTACATTACAGAAAATATTGAACTTTATCAGAATATGCTAATTATATGAGAAGGACTTGTATATGCAGGTAAACTAAGTGTCACTAACTGTAACTATTTAAGCAATATCACATGAGAGGGAGCAATGCTGTCACTATGTACAAGGCCGCAGGATGTGACAGCAGCCAAATCCCTTAACATAAATGAGTTCTGTGCTTCCTTTGGAGCTGGGAAGAGTGTTCTGTATTCAGAAGCTCAGGAGATGGTGAGGGCACTAGGTCCAGATCCATGTGTAGCCTGTTCAAAGCATTTACTGGTTGTGACACCATCATCTTTTGGTGGCAGGGACTAAGACAGCATGGGACACATGGAGGAGCTTTGATGACATCAAGAGACCCTTCTGTGTCTTGGCTGGCTCCATAGCCAACTGGATGGAGCATCTAGAGTGATTTGTGTTGTTGCTGTATGACTGCACTAGCAGCTAGGAATCAGGCACGCAATCAGCCCAAGGTACCCCTCGGACTAAATGCAGGCGTTTCAGGTCAGTGTGATCCTGGACTCATACCAACCCATATGAACTTTCTACAGTGTTGTCTTTAACTGTTGTCACTTAGAGGTGTGTCGATGTCACGACGTGATTTTACCAGGGCTTCAGCTCCAAATGTTTCGAGTGCAGCTACGGATATATTTGAGTCGTAATTTCTACTGGGGACATGCCCACCCCGCCACACACACACCTTTACAATTTTTTATTTTTATTTTTCACCGCAAGCCGTCATTGGCACGGAGCAGCAGCACACAGACAGCCTGCCTCTATGATTTTATGGTAGCCTCAGACATACTAGTTATTTATTAAAATTTAACCAATTGGCTTTTATGTCTATATATATATATTTTTTTTTAATAGGCACATGCCTAGGCTACTCGGTGTGAGCCTCAACACCGAGTATATCAGCATAGAACATCACACAGCTCTGAGAATCAACACTATTATCAGTTCTTGTACAAAATGTCTTTAAAGTGCACTGGTAATATAATTTTTCTTTGATGAAAAACAGAATAAAAACAGGTTGAAAAAAAGAAGCAAAAAAGTTGCAGTTATTTTAAACCGTATTAATGTGTCTTGTAACACTCAGGCTACAAAATGTATTTAACAAAATATATAACATATATCTCACATGAGCACAAATGTTTTCCGTTGCCTAGATACAGGGGGTGAATAGGCATATGCCTAGGCTACTCTGTCAGCATAATAACATCACACAGCTCTGAGAATCAACACTATTATCAGTTGTTGTACAAAATGTCTTTAAAGTGCACTGGTAACGATTTTTTTAAAGAGGACCTATTATGCTACTTTTCTGGTCTTATTTTCTTGTTTTACACTGCTATAGAGCAACCTGACACGAATCAAATCACAAAAAACTATGTAGATTTTCGGGAAGCTCTTTCTCTTATTTTGGCGATCCAGCACATCCTGTCAACACTTGAGTGTGTGTGCTTCGGCTCCCTCCGCCTGTGCTTCGGCCATCTCCGCTCCCCTCCCCCCCCTCCTGCAAACCCCACTCCGTTGTGATTGGTTACCTTCCTTCCGGAACACTTTCAGTGGCGGGAAGCGCGAGCATGGACCTATAAGGGCGCGAGGCAGACGCGAACAGGGAAGTGACAGCATTACCATACATGGAAACATCCGCGTGGAGACGTCACAAAGTTTTATGCGACGTCACAAATTATGAAAGGGTAGACCGCTTTGAAGACGTGACTTCTCGACTGGCTAGAATAGTGTTTAGTGCTCTGCACAGACACCCCAGACGGTCAGCAGGGAATATGTCGAAATGCATGTAAGTCATCATTTGATAATTTAGTATGGTTAAGCATGACTATGAATCATCATAACAACGTTTATAGGTCATAAAAGTCAAAAAGCATCATAGGTCCTCTTTAATGAAAAACAGGTTGAAAAAACTGGTTATTTTAAACCATATTAATGTGTTTTGTAACAGTCAGGCTACGGCAATTTATTTTAAACAAAATATATATTTATTAGTAATATTGTATCAAAAGAAATCAAGATGTAACAGATGTATGTGTACTGGGCTGATGCAGGTCAGACTCTTGGAGCTGGTGGAGAATCAATGAAACACACCACACAGAATGTTGGTAACCGGTTTGTATTTAAGTTCACTTAAACTAATAACAAAAAACACTTTAACTTAAAATTCCACAAAATAAAATAGGCCTTCAATTCATATATCTCTTCAGGCTGCTCACAGTTAGTCTTACAGGCACCTTTTCCTCCATACAATTAAATAAACATTCCCAGTTCTATTCATACATCAATCAAAATAAACATAAATCAATGCACCCAACACATATCATGTACTGCAGTTAGTTGATGTGTTGTGTGTGCAGAAGGGGAAACTCCTACCACAGGCAGCCAGGCTTGAGGCCTTTTGAGGGAAGTGTTTTAGTCTTTTCTGCTCCTTTAGCTCACCATCATCTCTGCTCCAGGGCCTCACCTGGTGAGGCAAACAGGTCAGATAATCACAAGTCTGCTCAACTTGGGAGAAACATTTTGATCAGGTTTCCCATTGTGGACGTCTCACCAGTGTTCAGTATGGAACGATTCCTCCTCAGGGGCTTGCAGTCTCAGTAAAGGTCAGTCATTCTGTCTGTCTGTCTGTCTGTCTGTCTGTCTGTCTGTCTGTCTGTCTGTCTGTCTGTCTGTCTGTCTGTCTGTCTGTCTGTCTGTCTGTCTGTCTGTCTGTCCACTATACCAAGGTAACAACTGTCTGTCTGTCTGTCCACTATACCAAGGTAACGTCAGTCAGTCAGTCAGTCAGTCAGTCAGTCAGTCAGTCAGTTCCTCCTTCAACAGTTCTCCTTGACTGGGTTCTGTGTCCTGCTGCTTTTTGACTGACTCCTTGATCAGGTGATTAGGTTCACCTGGGGAAAGTGGGCGGTGCCTGGTGGCTGCTGACTGCATCCCATTGGCTTTAATACAGTTGAAGGGATACTCTCCCCTATAACTATAACTAGAACTATTTAACTATATCACTATAGGCCTAGAACTATAACTAGAACTAGAACTAGAACTAGTTAACTATATCACTATAGGCCTAGAACTATAACTAGAACTATTTAACTATATCACTATAGGCCTATAACTATAACTAGAACTAGAACTAGTTAACTATATAACTATATCACTATAGGCCTATAACTAGAACTAGAACTAGTTAACTATATAACTAGAACTAGAACTAGAACTAGAACTAGTTAACTATATAACTAGAACTAGAACTAGAACTAGTTAACTATATAACTATAACTATAACTAGAAATATAACTAGTTAACTATATAACTAGAACTAGAACTAGTTAACTATATAACTATATAACTATAACTAGAACTAGAAATAGAACTAGTTAACTATATAACTAGAACTAGAACTAGTTAACTATATAACTAGAACTAGTTAACTATATAACTATATAACTAGAACTAGAACTAGTTAACTATATAACTAGAACTAGTTAACTATATAACTAGAACTAGAACTAGAACTAGTTAACTATATAACTAGAACTATATAACTAGAACTAGTTAACTATATAACTAGAACTAGAACTAGAACTAGTTAACTATATAACTAGAACTAGAACTAGAACTAGAACTAGTTAACTATATAACTAGAACTAGAACTAGTTAACTATATAACTAGAACTATATAACTAGAACTAGTTAACTATATAACTAGAACTAGAACTAGAACTAGTTAACTATATAACTATATAACTATAACTAGAACTAGAAATATAACTAGTTAACTATATAACTAGAACTAGAACTAGTTAACTATATAACTATATAACTATAACTAGAACTAGAAATAGAACTAGTTAACTATATAACTAGAACTAGAACTAGTTAACTATATAACTAGAACTAGTTAACTATATAACTATAACTAGTTAACTATATAACTAGAACTATAACTAGAACTAGTTAACTATATAACTAGAACTAGAACTAGTTAACTATATAACTAGAACTAGAACTAGTTAACTATAGAAATAGAACTAGTTAACTATATAACTATATAACTATAACTAGAACTAGAACTATAACTAGTTAACTATATAACTAGAACTAGTTAACTAGAACTAGAACTAGTTAACTATATAACTAGAACTAGAACTAGTTAACTATATAACTAGAACTAGTTAACTATATAACTAGAACTAGAACTAGTTAACTATATAACTAGAACTATATAACTAGAACTAGAACTAGAACTAGTTAACTATATAACTATAGGCCTATAACTATAACTATAACTAGTTAACTATATAACTATATCACTATAGGCCTATAACTATAACTAGAACTATAACTAGAACTAGTTAACTACATAACTAGAACTAGTTAACTATATAACTATAACTATAACTATAACTAGAACTAGTTAACTATATAACTAGAACTAGAACTACAACCTAGGTGTATTCAACATTTCAACTTCTTTTAATGCTAATGAGAACTTTCCAAACTATTTAAAATCCTCATACTCAGCTATCCAGTTTAAGCTTTTTCAGCATTCACTAGTATTTCAGCAGGAAATGCATTTCTCTGCAGTATGACTGTTATAAGCATTTCTTGTTGCTAATTTATTGCTGTTATGATTGTTTTCATACTGGGGAAACAATAACCTCATGAAGAAAACAAACCTTTCTGATGTCAGTCCAGTTGTTATATAGTATAAGCCGGACAGCTGCAGTGTTGCTGTGTGTTATCTGAGCCGGACAGCTGCAGTGTTGCTGTGTGTTATCTGAGGGGATCATCGTGTGATGACGTGGATGAACCACTAGGGGGCGTTTCAGCTCCAGCAGCTGGTTTTATTCTGCTCAGCTGTAACTACAGAACCAGTTTCATAATACATTATTATTACATATTTACTGACAGTGATCAGGAGATTATAACAGTACAAACATGATTCATATTGTCAGTGTGAAGTTGTTGCTTCTTGTGCTTATTCTGATGACAGTCTGTGGGAAACTGATTTGATGAAAAAACACGTTTTCAGACTTTAATATTTTACTAAGAGAAGTTTAAAGTTTTGATGGTTCTGTTTGAGGTTTAGAGGTTATTGTTATTCAGAGTTTTACAAACACAGCATAAAGTTTCAGAGTTTGTGTCAAAGTAAGATCAAACAAACACCATATTGAACCAGTAGGGGGCGTCTGAGCTTCTCTCTGCTACTGTACAACATGTTATAGGTTAGTGATAGGCAAGGCAAGGCAAGTTTATTTATATAACACAATTCAGACACAAGGCCATTCAAAATGCTTTATAGGGGCAAGATTAAAATGCACAATACACATTAGAAAAGCGAATGAATAGAAATAGAACATTTAAATAAAATAGTGCAGCAGCCAGTAAGTTAATAAACATTGTGTCAGTGTCCAGAGCTGCTCTGATTGGCTGCTGAAGCCTGTAACTTTATAAACATGGTAAACATTATATAATAAGTATATTTGTTATAAATGATCAATTCTCTCTGATCAGGAACATTGATAATAACATGGATTAACAGAAGCAGCGTTGGCATGTTTCATGTTACTGATCATTAGAACTGTTACAGTTCCATGCAGAATGCAGAGGGATGAGACAGGGGAAGATGAGGAGAGAGAGAGAGAGAGATAGAGAGTAATAACAGTTCCATGCAGAATGCAGAGGGATGAGGTCATTCTCTTGATTTGGAAAAAACTCAACTGTTAAAAACGAGAGTGAATGCCTCATAACACAAACTGTTCTAAGAATAGACTGACTTATACATTTGGAGATTGTTTAGGTAATTAATGTTCCTTTGTCATCCAGTGTTAATACACAGTCCAGGTGTTACAGCCATCCTTAAGTTAAATTAGTGTATTAATAGTTGACAATGTTTATTTGGGTAATTGAGTGATTAGATGGCAGGGGGTGTGGTTTGTGCCACCTGCAAATTCACAGGAGAATGGCAGCCTGGCAGTCCAGCCAAGTCACAATGTGGAGTAGAAGCTGTGGTTACATATCATGTTGACCACTCGAGGTTAAATGTTTGTTTACCAGCAACTTAAGCTTTTCGTTTAGTTTGGAATTTATTTGTTATTTTCCTTTTTTGCTCATTTTTAAATAAACATTATTTCTTAGTTAAACAATTACCTTTAGAATGTGCCATAAGGGCAGATACTACGCTCATTGTTGGAAACCTTTTTGTTCGACTATAAATACTTTTTGGACCATAAGAGAAGTGAAAGTTAAGAGTCAGGACTTTCCAGAGACACTGTGTTCAAACCACAAACTGCTGAACAGAAACACTGGACTCGTTCTGCTGCTTTACTTCTCTCTGTGTTTGATGTTAAACTTTGATTGTGGTTTAAATCAGAACGTCAGCTGATTGCATTCCTGACGCTCCAACATGACCACAGCTTCATCTCTGTCTGTGAGATACGTCTTTATATTCACTTTATAATGTGATGTCAGTTAAACTTTCTACAAACTGACAAAGTTTTTTTTTTATTATTGATTTTTTCACTGCAACACTTTCATCTTACAATTAAACACCAAACTCCCATCCTTTCCCCCAGCTACACACACACACACACACACAAACACACACACACACACACACACACACACACACCTCTGAAAGCATCAGACTCAATGTAAAACCTAAATTATAAACACATCTCTTACACACAGGTACTGTAACAGCCATCCTATTCTTTAAGTTGAATAAGTGTATTAAGTGTTGGTAATATTAATTGACTTATTAGATGGGGCATGTTTTGGGCCGCCTGCAAATTCACCGGAGAATGTCAGCGGGTGTCAGTATGTCACAACCAGGTGCAGACACTGTGGAAACATATTATTTTGATCATTCAAATGTAAATGTTTTTTAAGCTTCTTGTTTAATGAAGTGCGTATGTCAAACACCAGAGTTAATGCCCCGAAGGCATCGCTTCACCTTGGAGGCCGTGACAGGTGCAATATATCAACACTAGCCTCAGGCAGGTGAAAGGGAGGAGGCGGGGACAGACTGGAAACACTGTTCACTTGTTTTACTGGTTTTTGAACTTTGATGTTTATTATAGACTTTGACTGTGAAGTTATTAAAGTGTGACGGCGTCCTCAGATCACACACACTCCAGGACTGAGCAGGATGGAATGAGCAGCGTCTTCTCTCTGTGTTTCCTCCACATGAAGCTGGAAAGTGTCTGTGAGTCGACCTGAAGTCAGTTCAGCAGGTGAGAATCCTCCCACAGAAACCTGTTGATATATATAATGTCTGATCATCAGGATCACTTTGATCACATTGTGCTGTGTCACTGTTTAAATGTTTCTTGTTGCTGATTGGCTGTTTATTAAAGGCCCTGGCAACCCAAATTCTCTAAATCCTTGTAACTACGTTATTTGGGGGGTAAATGTAATGCTTATGTGTATATGAAAGGAGTTAGGAATATCTGTCAACCCTGCGCAAATTACACTCATGTCAGTTTGACGACCATTAGAAAATTCCTGATTCGAATGTTACTTTAGATCTTGTTTTCACACGTCACACGATTGATCTCCATTCTAAAATACAATTCTATACAATCTCTATGTTGCCACGCTAACAACAGTGTCTTTGTGAATGAGCCAATTCAGCCAATTCCTGTATGTGATGCATTAAGCAATTAGCTAGCTTACAATCTATCAACTATCATTTGAATATTATACGATCTACAACTATCTACTCATTCTCTCTCTCTCTCTCTCTCTTTCTATCTCGCTATGTCTGCCCAGTGTTGCCAACTTTGCGATTTTGTCACTATATTTAGGGACTATTCTCACCCCTTGAAGGACTTTTTTTTTCCAAATAGCTGTTTTTTAGACTACATATTATAATATTTATGAAAATGTATTTTAAAGTTTGATTGTAATTTGAGCATCAAATTGCAATCAAACTGCCGTTGATTCTACTCATTGGATGTCATCAGTGAAACACGCCGGGCGTTTCTGAACTGGTCCCACACCTTGAATCTTTCTGGCTGAGGATTTTATTGTGGAAACATTTTTGCATGAAAGCCTTGTGATTTATTGGTTGTGAAACAAGTATAAAGAAATGATGAGTCAGATTTAAATGCAGGACCTTCAAGGGCCATTTCATGACTAAATGTCCCTCTAGGTCTGATAATACCCAAATCGTTGGTTCACCATCAATACAATACTTATTTTCGATAATTGCATGCTCACTTGGCCATATTAATTATACAAAGCACACTCATATTGATTGATGACGTGTAATTCATTCCATTTTAACAGATATTTTAATAGAAAAAAACATCTTCAGAAGCGTTATGAAACATTAATATATAATTAATAATTAACATATATTAACATTATGTGATCCAGTGACCCATCAGAAAGACCCATTTTTATGTGTTTTTATTAATATTGTTGTTGTTTTTTTATTAATATTTTTGTTTTTCCTTAATAGCACCCATGTCATGTGTTTTTTAAAACAGCTTAATGAACATCATATCACCTACTGATTTACTTTGAATGCCAATAGCACCATCTAGTGGAGTGATAGTGGAACTACACCATCTGATCTGAGTTGTGATTTATCTGACACTGACTGAGTTTCTATGAAGATGCAAAAACGTCTCAATCAAGATCAAGTGAAGAACTAATTTTAAGTATGAGAGCATCAGACTCAATGCCTTGTGCATTGTGAGAGGCCTGTGATGTAAAGCCTGTTGTAATGAATGATCATGTCTTTGTGTTTGTGTGAAGGTGTGGGCTCTGCTATGGATCAGAGTGAGGACAGAGAGGAGGGAGGGGAACATGGCGGCCAGACCAAAGCTCAGAGGTGACATGAGGATCTCTAACTGTCCATGACTCAAATCACTGCACTGTCATTATTCACTCTCAAAGCTCTGTGTGTGTGTGTGTGTGTGTGTGTGTGTGTGTGTGTGTGTGTGTGTGTGTGTGTGTGTGTGTGTGTGTGTGTATGTGTGTTTGTTCTACCAGGTTACTTCACATTCCTGGATCTGGACGCAGCTGGTCGTCCTTAAACAGTAACCGTTCGTATCGTCTCAATGATTTTCATCAACAACCGTCTTCGTCAGAAAGGTAAACTCACTTAACTAGAATGAACGTTTACTACCTTGACATGTTTCCTGCTAAACTGCAGTTACTAAAAAGTGTTGTAGAACTGAAAATATATACAGTATACAAATATACATCCACACAATATTACATTTCCATAACAGGAACATGGCGGCCAGACCAAAGCTCAGAGGTGACATGAGGATCTCTAACTGTCCAAGACTCAAATCACTGCACCATCATTATTCACTCTCACAGCTGTGTGTGTGTGTGTGTGTGTGTGTGTGTGTGTGTGTGTGTGTGTGTGTGTGTGTGTGTGTGTGTGTGTGTGTGTGTGTGTGTGTGTGTGTGTGTGTGTGTGTGTGTGTATTATTCTACAAGGTTCCATCAGAGACCATACACTCCAGGATCTGGAACCAGCTGTGTGTCCTATGAGAGTAACCATTGGTATCAGAGTGTCAGTGATGTTCATCAAGAACCGTCTGCAACAGAAAGGTAAACTCACTTAAATGTTCTTGTGTACAGTACAGTAGTAAACTGTGTCTGTTACATGAACACACAAACCACAACAGTTCCTCAGGGTTAATATAGTGAGTCATAACATACATACTTTGGAACGATCTTACTATCTCAGTTATAAACAAGCTGACTTTATCTATCACAGGACTAAGGTCAGAACATCTTGACAGATCACTTGTATGAAGATTCACAATTTATGGCAATATAATATATATATATATATGTGTGTGTGTGTGTGTGTGTGTGTGTGTGTGTGTGTGTGTGTGTGTGTGTGTGTGTGTGTGTGTGTGTGTGTTCATAACTCATGTATTATTCTACCAGGATCTATCAGAGACCACACAATCCTGGATCTGGACGCAGTTGTGTGTCCTTGAGCAGTAACCATTCGTTTGGTCGTCCCATTAATTTTCATCGACAAAGGTCTGCGACAGCAAGGTAAACTCACTTAACTGTTCTTGTATACAGACTAGAATGAACGTTTAGTACCTTGACATATTTCCTGCTAAACTGCAGTTACTAAAATGTTTTGTAGAACTGAATATTTGTGTCTAGTTCAGGAGAGAGTTGGCAATTAAATACCAGATGACACAATGTTCAAAGCTCAGAGGTGACATGAGGATCTCTAACTGTCCATGACTCAAATCACTCCACCGTCATCATTCACTCTCAAAGCTGTGTGTGTGTGTGTGTGTGTGTGTGTGTTGTGTTCATAACTGTATTATTCTACCAGGATCTATCAGAGACCACACACTCCTGGACCTGGACGCAGCTGTGTGTCCTTAAGCAGTAACCATTCGTTTGGTCGTCCCATTAACTTTGAAGGACAACAACCATCTGCTGCAGGAAGGTAAACTCACATAACTGTTCTTGTATACAGACCAGAATGAAAGTTTAGTACCTTGAGATGTTTCCTGCTAAACTGCAGTTAATAAAAAGTGTTTGTAATCTGAGCTATTAAAAAAAAACAAGCAAGAATCGTGAAACCACTGATATTCTCATATCTGAAAGCTGCTCAGTGTAACTACTGTGTTCTGGGTCAAGAGCAGATTATTTGAGAGGGGTCTGGCTGCAGACCTCCACCCACACGAACTTCCGCTGCAGACCTCCACCCACAGAAACCTCCACCAGCAGACCGGAAATTGCTGCCGCAAGTTCCGTTATATGACAAAATAAAATTAAAATCGGTAGCATGGCATTCTTAACCCGTTTATACCATGGTCACTTACTTACTAAAGAAAATAATAATTAGACCACTCGTTTATATTTTCACTTAACATCGACAGAATGTGGCTTTAACGTTTAAGCTGTACTGGGAAGTCCGACCAAGGATACGAGCAACGGGAGACTGCGGCAGCTGTTAGCCACAGAGCTACTGTTATGCTAGCAAGATACAAAGCCAAAACATTGCGCACGCTGTACAAACAGTAAATGTTATCGGCCAATATGTTTAACAACAGCTCCACCTAGCTAACAAAGCATTATCCCCAATCAATAATTTCACGGATAATATGACTGGCGATCATGTGTATTATGTGCTGGAGCCTGAAGTTACGTGAGGCAGTGACTGACAGCAGTAAGCTAAACACAATGTTTACTCAGTTACAAACCTTTTTAAATTGAACAGTGGTCTAACTCCCCTTTTAAACGAGATAACCATTGACGTTTAGCCAGAGGACATTTAGTTTAGCCACTTTATTTCGCTCTTAGATAGTAAAGATTTTACTACTATCGTTATTACAGCTCTTGTGTTACGATCGCCATCCTGTGGTGCACGGCAATATATTATAGATACAGCTATGTATGGACAGGAATAGTTATAACAATTCCTCTAGCTTGTCCTTTTCTGACATCATTTTTATATTAGGTCTACATTCTGTTGTCTTAATATCATAAGGTTCCACTGCACTCCAGCATATTTATGTTATTTTACATTCCTACATTCCTTCTCTGAACCATCATTCATTTAATATCTGGCTCTAATTGTCTATAATATTGTCTTACCTTGTGCTGCTGGACCACTTTATTTGCCCATTTTAAAATACGACAAACTCAAGTAGGCCTATGTGTTTTAACTTAGCTCTGTGTGTAACCAAAGTGAATAAGTAAAGTCATACTAAAATCAAAACATTGTAAAGGTTTGTTACACTTTATTGAGAAGCCACTCAAGTGTGTCATACACTTAACCGAACCATATAGGCCCCAGAGGCTCGAACTCAGGACTTTAACACACACACACACACACACACACACACACACACACACACACACACACACACACACACACACACACACACACACACACACACACACACACACACACACACACACACACACACACGATCCAAGAGCGGAAGCAACAAATAATGAAAAGCAGAATATTATAACGATTTGATGGCTCAATATTTTCTTAAACTCTCTTTCTCAGAACTGTCTTTGCTGTTTTCCAACCAAATACTATATATATGGAGCGCCTTGGTAGCATGCCAATCAATCGCAACGTTAATGACTGTCCGCCCTGTGACCCAGGAACATGCAGTTGATTGGAAGATCCTCCTCATCTACCTGCATGTCTTCCTGATATTCAAAAATAAACAGCAGGGGATCCTTCTCTTTTACTTTGTCTGAGGAACCTATCCTTTTCAGGACGTACTGTTGCTCCGTTTCGTCCATAGTCTGAATGCAGGGTTCGACCACCATCCCCCTGAGCAACCCTGCATTCTGATGCAGTCAGGCAACTCCAGCCATGATGTTGTCAAGGGGCCCCTGTTAAATGGGAAATTAAATACCACAAAGTTTGAATTATTTTATATTCAAAAAATTAACAAACAAATTCAACTTAACTTAAGTAGCATTAAAAAAATTACAGTGTTTCCCCTAGCAGTGAGATATATCATTTGGAGGCGCAAAGAGGTTTTGAGCATTTGCAATGTCACCCTGCCGTGACGTTTGAAATGTGTGTAGCTATCTGCCAATGGCTCTTGAGGTCGAGGTACACAATACAGTACATTTTGCACAGCAATGAACAGGGTCTTGTTATATCAAGCTTTTTCCAGATTAAGAAGCATTCTACATGACTGTCATTAAAAATAGAAATATAGCCTAAAAAATGACAAGAGTGTATACCTACAGTCATTTTACATTAAAACTCCCTTTTTAAGCTATTTAGATTTAAGTATCCTTTAGATTAAGATGCTTTACTACTTTTTACTTAGTCAGCGAATAAAAGCCTAGATAAAAGTTATTTTCTAAAATGTGGTGTATGTTTTATCAATGTATTAATATAAAGAGGCGTCCAGCGTTCTCTTGAGATAAAACACAGCTGCTCCTTTTTCTCTTTCACAGTAATCAATCACTCAATCAATTAGCCTTACAGTTGGGTGCAAAATTCAGCAGCCGGTCAGCACCACTGTAAATTGAAAATAGGGGAAACAATGCATTATCAGACTAAATGTTAGTATAATTTGACAGTACATTTTGAAGAATTGGCAATATATATGGTGTTTGTTTTATTAAAGTTATGCAACCCATTTCCTATTGACAGTGATTTCCGTGATCATTGAGAAAGAAGCATATGTAACTGTAAACAAAAATATGTATCAAACAGGCAAAAGACCAACACAAATAATATGTGCAAGTAATAAGTTCTGCTTTTGAGATTACATTTCGTTATTTTCTCTTAGTTTTTTAACGTTTTAAAGTGAAATGAAAATTGAACGAAAAAGTAGGTAGGCGGGCGGAGCCAGGCTCGCTAGAACCCACCGAAACTAAGTTCCTCGTAGCTATAATGATAGTAGTCAACAATAAAACTGTCGCTTCAAGAACGCTAAATCACGAACAGTTATACCTTTAAAAAAAAAAAAAAAAAACAAGTGGGGGGAACGTGGCGTGTAGTTTAAAAAAAAGCAAAGTCACGGTAGGCCTATATAACAAGCCTATCATATCATATTCAACTGACGTTACGTAGCATAAGTTCATACAATGTTCCAATCTATTTCAAGAATACAGATTTTTTTTAGATCAAACAAATAAAACTTATTCACTTTCACTACTCACACTTGCTTGTAATCGTTCATTATCGTTAATTTCTCAACTTCTTCTTCTTCTCTGGTTAAAATGCAATTTCCGGTCTGCTGGTGGAGGTTTCTGTGGGTGGAGGTCTGCAGCGGAAGTTCGTGTGGGTGGAGGTCTGCAGCCAGACTCTCTTGGATTATTTACTGTGTTGATAAGGGTTTAGAAATAACTGTGAGATCTCTAGTTTTAAACCCTCTATTTGAAAACCCTCTATTTGAAGCACTAATTTTGTTTTCCACCCTGCCGCACACTCACACAGTCAAACACATTCACAGTGAGAGCTGCCCAGTACAGCCAGTCTGATACAACCAGACACTGGCGGTTCTGGCTCAGCAAGATTTTTTTCTGAAAAGCAAAACAAAAATATATATAGCCTATATATATAATTTGTGCGGTAAAGCTATGGAATGATCTTCCAGAAGAAGTGGTGAGGTCGCCTTCAGAAAACTCTTCAGGAATAGGTTGTATGCATTTTGTTTATCAAGGCTTATTATGTTAAACTATAAAGCTGATTCAGAAAATATTTATGAAATGTGTGTAATTTTTTATTGATAAAATGTATGGGATTTACAAAATTGTTGTGATTTCAAAGTTTTATATGTTTCAATACCTGCACCGTCTCTGTCTGCTCCAAGCAACCCCCAGCTCTGTTTTGCAGACACCAGGCCAGCTGCCCCTGGAGTGTATAGCTTTAACCTGAGCCATGACATGAGCTCATTCTTTGTGATTTCTCCACAGAGTCGACCAGGAGATCTCAGAGGTTCCCAGTGGTCGGTCTGACCAGCAGCATCAAACACACCTGGACTCCACATTCAGGGTCTGTACAACACATACTTTACATCTGTTCTGTTCACAATAATCATATCAGTAACACTTTATTTTGATAGTCCACTGTTGACCCTCAACAAGCCATCAGTAAATATGCAGTTGCATGTCAACAGTGAAGGAGTTGATATTCAACAGAACAATCTCAACAGTTAATTAACATGTATTCAACTAACTGTCAGTTAACAATAAATTGCACTATTAGTAGATGTTGTGTTGCATGTCAACAGTGAGTTAGTTGATATTCAACAGAATTGTCAAAATATGTAACGTGCATTCAACTAACTGTATGTTAACTATAAGAACATTTTATTTTGTTAAAATATATTACAAAAAGTGTCTGCAACAGATATTATAATTTTTATAACATGTTATTTACCAATATTCAACTAGATATCTGTAGAGTGTCAACTTTTGGTAAGTTGACTATCAACTGTTTCCCCACTCACAAGGTACATATCTCATCTAATGAATTAACAGTCGACCTCTGTTGATCATATGTTCATTGTAAAATAAAGATAAGAATATGTTAATAATCAAAATGTAGGAACCCTATGTGTAGTTGACTATATGTTGATTGTCAACTAATCTATAAATGACTGTCAACAAACTTTCAGTTGATATTCAACTTAGCATTAGTAGACAGTTGTTAGGACTATCTATCTACTTATGTAATTACTGCAAAACAAATTATTTTCTTCAAATAAATGTGCTTTCCCGCTCAGATATGCTGCCTTTATTTTTTAACTTTACTTTATGGTCATCCAGTGTTACCTATCAGTTGAGCAAAACGTGTTTCTATTTTGCACTGTTACTAGTTTGTAGATTGTCTACTGTTCTACTGTCTTTATGCTCTCTGTTTTCACTTTAATGTGATAGTCCTCACTACCGTAATGCTTTATGGTTTTAGTTTGATTGTGTCGTTCATATAATATTCTGTTCCAGCTGCTGGAGGAAAACATCGTCACGTTTGTGAAGAACGAGCTGAAGAAGATCCAGAAGCTTCTGAGTCCAGATTACCCAGAATGCTTAGAGGGTCAGAGTGAGGATGAGGAGCAGAGCAGCAGCAGAGAGGCATTTCTGAAGATCACACTGGACTTCCTGAGGAGAATGGAGCAGAAGGAGCTGGCTGACCTTCTGTGCAGCAGTAAGGGGATTTCTCTAAAGGTTTAACATCAATCAATCAATCAATCAATCAATCAATCAATCAATCAATCAATCAATCAATCAATCAATCAATCAATCAATCAATCAATCAATCAATCAATCAATCAATCAATCAATCAATCAATCAATCAATCAATCAATAACCTTTCTTTTCACTCGAAAGACATTGAGGTTTCCCTTATGTACAGTGGCGACGAGCATACACACAATAAACACAATTACAAGCAGAGAAAACAGAAATAAAATAGGATAACAATTAATATGTATATTATTAAAATAAAATAAATATATGAAGTATATAAGATACAAAAAAACATGATGGGGAAAATGTGTGTATGCATTCACATTTGCATTTTAAATTACTCATTGATCTTTTTTCTACTGTGTTCATACAGGAAGTCATTCTGCTGTAGTTTGTCAGCGTGAACTAAAGTCCAACATGCAGAAGAAGTTCCAGTGTGTGTTTGAGGGGATCGCTAAAGCAGGAAACCCAACCCCTCTGAATCAGATCTACACAGAGCTCTACATCACAGAGGGGGGGACTGGAGAGGTCAATGATGAACATGAGGTCAGACAGATTGAAACAGCATCCAGGAAACCACCCAGACCAGAAACAACCATCAGACAAGAAGACATCTTTAAAGCCTCACCTGGAAGAGATGAACCAAGCAGAACAGTGATGACAAAGGGAGTGGCTGGCATTGGGAAAACAGTCTTAACACAGAAGTTCACTCTGGACTGGGCTGAAGATAAAACCAACCAGGACATACAGTTCACATTTCCATTCACTTTCAGAGAGCTGAATGTGCTGAAAGAGAAAAAGTTCAGCTTGGTAGAACTTGTTCATCACTTCTTCACTGAAACCAAAGCAGCAGGAATCTGCAACTTTGAAAAGTTCCAGGTTGTGTTCATCTTTGACGGTCTGGACGAGTGTCGACTTCCTCTGGACTTCCACAACAATGAGATCCTGACTGATGTTACAGAGTCCACCTCAGTGGATGTGCTGCTGACAAACCTCATCAGGGGGAAACTGCTTCCGTCTGCTCGCCTCTGGATAACCACACGGCCTGCAGCAGCCATTCAGATCCCTCCTGACTGTGTTGGCATGGTGACAGAGGTCAGAGGGTTCACTGACCCACAGAAGGAGGACTACTTCAGGAAAAGATTCAGAGATGAGGAGCAGGCCAACAGAATCATCTCCCACATCAAGACATCACGAAGCCTCCACATCATGTGCCACATCCCAGTCTTCTGCTGGATCACTGCCGCAGTTCTGGAGGAAGTGTTGAAGACCGGAGAGGGAGGAGAGCTGCCCAAGACCCTGACTGAGATGTACATCCACTTCCTGGTGGTTCAGGCCAAACTGAAGAACGTCAAGTATGATGGAGGAGCAGAGACAGATCCACACTGGAGTCCAGAGACCACAAAGATGATCGAGTCTCTGGGAAAACTGGCTTTCGAGCAGCTGCAGAAAGGAAACGTGATCTTCTATGAATCAGACCTGACAGACTGTGGCATCGATATCAGAGCAGCCTCAGTGGTCTCAGGAGTTTTCACAGAGATCTTTAAAGAGGAGAAAGGACTGTACCAGGACAAGGTGTTCTGCTTCGTCCATCTGAGCGTTCAGGAGTTTCTGGCTGCTCTTCATGTCCATCTGACATTCATCAACTCTGGAGTCAATCTGCTGGCACAAGAACAAACAACATTCAGGCAGTCTAAAGTCTTAAGCGACAATCTAAAAAATCTCCACCAGAGTGCCGTGAACAAGGCCTTACAGAGTCCAAATGGACACCTGGACTTGTTCCTCCGCTTCCTCCTGGGTCTTTCACTGCCGACCAATCAGAATCTCCTGAGAGGTCTGCTGCCACAGACAGGAAGACGCTCACTGACCAATCAGGAAACAGTCCAGTTCATCAAGAAAAAGATCCAGGAGACTCCCTCTGCAGAGAAAAGCATCAATCTGTTCCACTGTCTGAATGAACTGAATGATCGTTCTCTAGTGGAGGAGATCCAACAGTCCCTGAGAGATGGAAGTCTCTCCACAAAGAAACTGTCTCCTAATCAGTGGTCCGCTCTGGCCTTCATCTTACTGTCATCAGAAGAAGATCTGGATGTGTTTGACCTGAAGAAATACTCTGCTTCCGAGGAGGCTCTTCTGAGGCTGCTGCCAGTGGTCAAAGCTTCCAACAAAGCTCTGTAGGTGGACATATGAAACATGTCAATAGTAGGGATGGGGCTTGAAACCTTGTTCCATTAAGTTGTTCCTCTTTCTTCAAAATCTGAAAATCAATCAAATTTGAGGTTATCGATACTGCTATCAGTATGTCACGTCATTTAAGTCCAATCAATCTAATCACTGGTCTGCATACATCGATTTTCCAATTAAGATTTTATAATTAAATTGTAAGAAAGCAGAGGATTAGAAGGGAAAGTTGCTGTATATAAAATTCATTATATGTTCAAATGTAACACCAAGAAGAAAAATAAATAGTTTTTGGCGAGAAACTTGAATTATAGAGTTGTTTGGGAGAGACATTTGTTATCCCAGTAGATGGTATGATCTATTTAACGTCTTATAACGTCTTAGCTCTAATCATCTCATAAGCAATGGCAGTTTTGTTAGAAACATATTTGCTCGTAAATGATCCCCATCCCTAATCAACTGTGCTTGATTTTTTAAATAATTGTTTAATTTTTTTTTATTTGCGTTCACTAATTCTCCTTCAGGCTGAGTGGCTGTAACCTCTCAGGGAGAAGCTGTGAAGCTCTGGCCTCAGTTCTCAGCTCCTCCTCTAGTCTGAGAGAGCTGGACCTGAGTAACAACGACCTGCAGGATTCAGGAGTGAAGTGTCTCTCTGTTGGACTGAAGAGTCCACACTGTAAACTGGAAACACTCAGGTCAGTATCCATCTGTTTGTTTAACTGTTGATCTTATAAATCCATCTCATCAAGCTTTAGGCTCTTGTAGGCAACGCAGGTCAACATCTGTAGGATTTTTCCACACAACATGATTTTCTAAAATAATTAATTCATGATATTTATCTATTTCCAGTCTGTCAGGCTGTCTGGTCACAACAGAAGGTTGTGCTTCTCTGGCCTCAGCTCTGAGCTCCAACCCCTCCCATCTGAGAGAGCTGGACCTGAGCTACAACCATCCAGGAGCCTCAGGAGTGGAGCTGCTGGAGGATCCCCTCTTGAGACTGGAGACTCTCAGGTATGAACAGACAACAAGAGCTCACACACTGCTGCTATCCTTCCCCTCTGGTCCATCATTATGATGGACTTATGTTTTCTCTTATAAAACTGGTAGCGCATATCAAGCAATCTGATTGGTTCATAGTCATGATATAGGAGCGTATATAAAAGGACTATGACGTTGATTTTCAGTTTGACAAGAGCCGCAAATGAGGAATTAATGGTACCAAAGTAACAGTTGTTGGCAGGTAACAAACAGAAATGTTAAACGTAAACTTGGACCTCCAGCCTTACTATGGAGGAGTGGCATGACTGTTACATTGGGGAACCTGACAAGCAGGACAGTCTACTGTGCTAATGGGTCTTTATATTACTTTAATTCATGTTGTGAGTAAATGAAATAGGAATAAATAAGAATTTAGGCTACACTACTTTAAAACATGTATTTCACGTGTAGCCTATCAATCTGGCGGTTTCTAGCATTTGGTTCTGAAATAGCCAGCATGCGTGATAGGCTGTAAAAATAAATAGCCTGAATAAATAAAATGCCGCAGTAGGCTGGGCCTGTATCAATTACACTATTTTCAGTCTGTATACCATGCATGGCTTATGGATGCACAGGACTAGTCGTTTAAACGTTTAAACGTCCGCTGCCCCACTGGTCGGCACCATACAAGTCGGTTGGTAATGTATTGCCCATCACGTGGACTTGAACATAAAAGGTATGAGAATTAACGTGTGTGTAGGCCTAGGTGTGGGCTAATAAAAGAGGGAGAGAGATTAAAAAGGCGAGAGCAGCATAAAGCAAAGCTAAAAGGTTTTCTTGACCGTTCGTCAGCTGTGTTTTTTCTTTTTCCTCCCGTCAGCTGTTATAATGCTGCCTTTACGCACGGCGGTGGAGACAAATCCAAATCAACACACAGCGGGACTCGGCGGCCCGTTGATAACGAAACAGTAGTCTACACTTAAGTTCAACAAGAAACTTTATAAAGACACTTAAAATAACGATCTCTGCCCATACAAAAAGTTCTGACTTGGGTGGGCAAGACGCAAATTTAGGTGGGCTGAGCCCAACCCTGCCCCTGGCTAACTGGCTAAGAGTAGAGTACCGGCAGCCTGTGACAAGTGCCTGTACGCAAGTAAAAGTCATGGTACGCCAAAGAGTTCAATGTGGAAGTGCCTGTACTGCGTACTGGTGAGTACCGACACACTTCAAGCACTGGAAGGGACCATTGGGCCAGAAAAGTAAATCCCTGTAGCGGGGTCTGGGGGCATCCCCCCCAGAACAATTTTTGTGTTTTTAACATGTAATCGAGGCATTCTGATGCATTCTGGTGAAGAGAATGAAGGAAACAAATCAACATTTATTTAAATTCAGATGAATAGTAAAATTAGCAAAACAACATAAATTGCTAGCAGCCAGATGCTTAACAACTGGACTGAGGGACGGATGACCACTAGCTTTTGATAATGTTATTAGGGCTCCATCCAAATATCTTGTTAAAGAAATAAACCTTGATTTATAGAATTACTTAGAACATGTTACACTTACAATCTATCTATAAAGTAAATAACGTCTGTCTGTGTGTCTGTATGTCTGTCTGTGACTCGCATATCTTTATGACCGCTAGTCAGATCGGCCTGAGCTTCCGGATACTGCTTGCGCACGGCACAAAGGTGTGCATCCTTGATTTTGAAGTTTTTTGGACCAAATATGTAGAAGCTATCATATTAATATCATGCTGGCGGAAAATACGTGCGCACACTGAAGGCCACAGTGAGAACGGGCATGAAGTAATCTGATAGTAATTTGATTGGCCGCTGCGACCAAAACTTGCATTGACGAGTGGGAGTGGGAGTCGGGACACGGCAGGTACAGCCTGTTGTTACTTCCTTATTCCGTGAAAATTCAAGTCAACAGTGACTGCTGGGATAACTTCACAAACAAAACGTTCTTAAACCTTTCCACAGACATCACCAACACATCAAACCCGTCCACTTTAGTGTTAAAGATCGCACTTTACGCTATTTTCACTGTAATACAGTTAATGTATGGTTAAACACTACCGCAACTGTGATGCTAATTTCAGTTAGCATGTCACACACACACACACTGTGGGTGTCACAGCTGACTGCTATTGACAGGTTAACGTTACTTGACAATTATACAAACTCTGTCTTACCTTTTAAACTTCTTCTGTAGCTGGCAGATAAACATACTCCATTCTCCTTGCTAACGTTGCATCCATCCAGCTTATTAGAGAAAGACCAAAAGTGACTTTGACGAGCAATGCAACAGCCAGTTTAATGACTGTGTATAGGCAACATCTGTTTATGTGTCCCACTTTCATAGACAGGTTACATTTAATCATGCATAAGCTAATTCCTGCTTCATACAGGCACTGCACTAGTAAAGATAATTCAAATAAGACTACATACACATTGACAAAAAATAAAAAATCGTATATATTTTTTCAAAAATCCTTTGGGGCACGTGGCACGGGTGTCGTACACACACTTAGCAGTTTTCAAAACCTTTGCTGACCAGAGACCAGTTCTAGTGGCCACAGTCCTACCTTTGCAAACTGGTCCTATATCAGTGGATTAGCTGTCATCATTGATTGGTCAATGTGTGTGTTGATGAACGTGGCCAACTACCTATCAGAAAAAAAGTGAGAAAGAAAAAAAAATACATATCATCTCTGAACTAGGCTACCTATCAGGAAAAAAATATAATAATAATTTAAATAAAACCTATCAGATATGGGGGGGGGGGGCAGTAGTCACCCCCCTAATATTGCCACTGTTCGGAAGATACACATTAAATGTGCAAACTTTACATTTTGAGTAATCATTTCAAGGGCCTTCTTCCCTGGGAGATTGCAGCAAAACTATATATATACTGTATACTATATATACATATATATATACAGTATATATTTGGACATGCAGTAACTTTATTATATTCACCTTATTTTGGAACGTAACCATGGAAGACGCCATTGTTGTTGATCCTGTCATCGAACTTCCGGTTAGCTTGATCTTAGTATAGCATACCTGCGGAGCCCCGTTGTTTGTTCCGTCCACTTTATATATAAATAAACCAACTGAATAGCATCCCTACCCGGAGAAGTGACTTGGCTATGAAGCTACGTTGAAGAAACCACTCCGGGTGCTATCCAGGTATGTCAAACTATCAACAGCCTCCTCTGTTTACTGGTTTGATTAAAAAGTTTGTGAACAATTTGTAGCCTACTAACAACAAAAACTATGGCGGAACGAAAATTATGTATCATGTAACGTGTTACCTAATTAATTCTGCATTCAATTCTATGTAAACATACATATTTTACTTATTTAACAGTTAAACCAGATAATAATATAGGCTACCTACTAATGTAGATTGGGCCGAATAGGCCTATGATGACCACAATCAGGCTGAGTAGCCTACAGATCAGATATTTGCAATCATTGTGGATTATGGAAATAGTAAATGCACATGTTATCTAAGAGTTGTTTACAGTGGGGAAATTATTATTTTGTTTGTAGGCTGCATTAATGAAATACAATTTTCTATTTTACTAGGTGACAATGCAACACCCAGCACCGAGCTGTGGATGTGGATGTGGATGTGCCAAACTCACTGAGATGCTGTGACCCAGTGGGAGGAGGACTGGACCCTTTGTGACCATAGTTACAGTTCATGTCTCCCCCAAGAAATGTACAGTTAAATGTCAATTGGTTTACTTATTACAAGACATATGCAAAATGTACAGTAACATTTTAAATTTGTACTTATTACAAAAGACATGCAAAATGTACAGTAAAGTGCCACAAAGTTTATTAAAAACACATACTTATTTCAACAGCATTCAACAAATAAATATTTAGTTTTAATTCCTCAAATGTATTACATTAATTAAGCAATTTTGGAAGCAGCTTTTGTGAAAACAAACAATTGTTAACATACTACCGGAAACTTTTTCTTCTTTGAAATACATTTTAACTACATTAACAGAATGTTTAACATTAGGGCAAGATGGGAGAAATGAACAGCTGGTTTAGATCTAGTTTTTACAAAGCTGCTTGTATTTCATATAGTGACAACCTGCCTGCCTGAATTTCATTTGCAATACGAGGCAGCATATATTTAAAATAGAAAGCCTTTAGACTTGGCACAATTTCTGTACAGACATTTGCATCATTAGCTACACCCAGCAATATTGCTGCTGGGATGGGGTTACACCAACTGGAAATTGAAAATATGTCTTGTTGGTAAACTCTCCTCCCGTCATGTTAAGACGCCACTGCTCTGCTTCTTTCAGTTTAATTGTTTTTCTAAGTATTGATAACACTCTCCTTATACTTTGTGAAAACCAGCTGAGGCCAGACACTCTGTTCCTCACGTAAGGCAACCGATTACAGTACCCGCTGAACTGTAATTGGTGTCCTTACGTGAGGGACAGAGCGTCTGGCCAATTGCAATTTAAAAAAAAATCTAAAATCCACACAGCAACTTCTTTACACATTTTAATGTACAACATTTTGCACAATCACCTGAAAGAAGAGTGACTGTCGTAACAACAAACACGGACCAGTGGGTCCCAGGAAATGTGTCCCTGCCCTTATTGGCAGTGAGTAAAGGGAGAACTGCCTCATGGGAGGATCTCGCTGTCTCTCAATCCACAGCTGAGTTCAAAGCTTTTCTTAGACTGAGAGTAAGTTTTACTTTGTTAGCCTCAGAAATGTAGTGGTCTCAAAAGTAAAATTTATATCTTAGAAAAATAGTGAAGTGAAAGTCATAAGTTTCCAAAAAAGCAGATACTCAAGTATAGTACAGACATTCAAAAAGTTGGAACTCAATAATTTAACTTATTTACTGTCCACCACATCATGTAATAGTCATGCGGCCCATGTGATTGTGATTTTAATGCCCCCCATGTTCACATCTGAGATCTTATTACTGAAGTGGTCTTCCTGAGACATCAGAGGATTTCTCCAAGGCTGGACACTTGGAACAGTACTCAGTGTTCATCACTCCATCAGGGCTTCCCGACAGCCATGGCTCCTCTGCTGACCACTGTGCAAAAAGAAGAAAGAAAAAATATATTTTTGTCAAGCAGCAATCGAGTGGTTGAATCAATATACATGTAGGCCTACAGCAGTTCTAAATATTTCTGATTAATGATGGCAGACATCTGAATATTATAATAAACAACTTACTTTGAATCAAAGTGTTATTATTAGACTTGTACTTTCTGTGACATAGAAATAGACTGAATATCACAGATTATCCTGAATAAGTCTCAGAACTGATATTAAAATGTGTTGATTATGTAAGATTTAGCCAATCTTATTTCATTCCAAATAATTTTGTGGAAAAGAGTTGCATTAAACTGTGTAAATGTAAAACACGACTCCATGCACAGAGATGGCAGTACATCTCATTTAATAGTTGCTTGCACAGTGTTCCACTTAAACGGAGCGAGCAACTACTAAACATGGTGTATTGCCAATGCCATAATGTCTTTGTGTATGGAGTCATTTCAAATGGGATATATTTTGTTTTTATGTAGAGAAGATGTACACACTTACCTCAAATCCATTTATGTACTTTCTTCCTCTGCCAGATTCTGCCGATTCTCATTCTCGTTGTGCTGTGATACACGAAAAAGCATGTTAGCAAGTTAAATTTGATTAGGTTTAAATAGAAATGGTATTGATTGTATAAGTAATCGCAAAGTTTTAGTGTTGTCAGAGGCTATTTTAACTAAAGTAGCTGCAAACATTTATTATGCTACTTCACATGAGTCGATATTTTTCATGTTATTTCTATTTTCTGGTTAGACAAAACATAGAAAACTGATCATTTGAACTTAATTTAATCACATAATTGTATATTGGGAAAGATTATCAGATGATATAATTTGAGATTACACTTTAGAATAGAGAAATATGCCCTTGTATGATTGCCAATCATTGTAGGTTTAAAACAAAAAAACATCATATTGTCTTACCTTCCTCAATTGAAGCTGCTTTACTTGGAGTAGCCTAGTACAGCCCGCTTTACCCCTCTGAAGGTACTGACTCAGTGCTCTTGACATTTTTCACCATGGCTCCATCTTCTCCAAGGGACAGCTAAATATGACCATAGTAATCTAGCCACTTTCTCATGTCATCCTCGTTGCGGGCGTCTGACTGCCGCATCGTAATAAGAGGATGCGACCACGGTGTGTGTAGATGTTAGCGATGTAAGCTAGTTTATCGAAAACAAACTACTAAATTACAAATGGCTTAGTACTTAACTTACTAAACGTACTACTTTTACGTTTAGAACCTTTCTGTAAACAAATATTTCTTCCCTACGATTCAATTGTGCTTCATTGTTTGCCGCTGTTTACATTCTTTCGCGGCTCTGCAGCGCTGAACCGGAAGTCGCATGATAAACTCGCTAGAATCGGAAGTGGAAAACGGGGCGTTCCAAAATAAGGTGAATAGCGTCACAGGGTTTGGGAGATAGGGGCGGGCCATCTCGGAGGGGTTCTAGTGGAGATTCTTCTTCTTTGGTGTGTGTGTTGCTTTCGGGTCAAGTTTGTGTGCCAGCGTGTTTAAGCTGTGGAAGCTAATAAATGGCTGGCTAAGCCAGACTGCCTCTCCCGTGGTCATAACACTATTTCTCATTGTTTTGGATTATTGCAATAATAATAAACATACTTTTGTATAAATTACATTTGTCCACTCCCATGTTGAACATAGTACTACAAATCTGACAAATATCCTTATAATGTACATTTAGAAGAGATACAAATGTGCTTCATGTTGATCAGCAGTTCGGACTCATGTTGATAGAAAATCATTCTGACTGTGTTTCTTCCTCCAGGATGGACCACGGTGGAGAGCAGAGGTTAAAACCTGGTCTGAGGAAGTGTAAGTGGATTCAGTTTGACTAGTGGAGACAATGTGTCATCATTAAACTTTATAGAAATTAACATAAGGACAGAAACAGAATAAAGCCTTCAGGTGTCTGATGATAAACTGCTGCTGTGTCTTTTTCTCTCCATCAGATTCCTGTGAACTCACACTGGACACAAACACAGTAAACAGAGAGATCAAACTGTCTGACAACAACAGGAAGATGACACATGTGAAGGTGAAGCAGCCATATCCTGATCATCCAGAGAGATTTGACCCCAGGCCTCAGCTGCTGTGTAGTAATGGTCTGACTGGTCGCCGTTACTGGGAGGTTGAGAGGAGAGGAGAGGTTGATATATCAGTGAGTTACAGAGGAATCAGCAGGAGAGGATGCAGTAAAGACTGTAGGTTTGGACAGAATGATCAGTCCTGGTGTCTGGTCTGCTCTGATGGTGGTGGTTACTCTGTCCATCACAATGACAGAGGAAAACCCATCTCCTCCTCCTCTGTCTCTAACAGAGTGGCAGTGTATGTGGACTGTCCTGCTGGCTCTCTGTCCTTCTACAGAGTCTCCTCTGACTCACTGATCCACCTCCACACCTTCAACACCACATTCACTGAACCTCTGTATCCTGGGTTTATGTTCTGGCCTGGTTCCTCAGTGTCTCTGTGTCTGTAGGCGGGAGACAACTTTAAAGGTGGAGTCAGCAATTCTTGAGAATGCTTGTCAATAATGTATTTGTTTGGTAAAAAAACAGTAATTATCTCCTCACGATCCACAACCTAAAGGCAAGCCTATAAGGCCTTCAGTGGGCTGTAAACTGGAATGTACACAAAACATTCCAGGTTACAGAGCCTAGACTGTGTATTAACACCAAAAAGGTAGAGAATTGTGAGGAGACATTCACTGATTTTGACATAAAGTGATTTCATCAAGTGTTCTCCAGAATCACTGACTACACCTTTAGAACAGCAGCTTTTACGGCGATTCTGACCCAGAACTGCAGCAGAAGTGAGGTCACATTGACAGATCCTCCAAGTGAAAAAAAACAGCAATGAGACAGATATACTATATAAGCAAGAGGCCAGTTCAAGGCACAACATAATAACAAAATATACCAGTAGGGGAGAACGGAGTTGGTAGGCACACTTTTAACTCTAGAGTGAATTACTCATCACCAAAGCATCTTTCAATAGTCATTCCCATTAAATTGAAGCTTAAAGGCCTACTTCACCAGTGGGAATATGAAGGTGTATTGAACTCTGAGATCCTATTTAGTATAGATGTGAAAAGAAAAATGAAATCGGATCATCTTAGCCTGAGAAAAGGCAGAAAGAGTGTTTTATGGTCTCACTGTCTAACCCTACAGTTTCCTTCTTGTGACATCACAGTAAGGGTCAGGATTAACAGGACAGCTGGGCCAAGGGAAGACTGAGGGAAGACTGAGTGAAGAAAAACCTCATTCATTATATTATAATAGTTATTCTATAATGATAGAATGCTGGTTCCGTATGGGTGAAGTATTCCTTTAAGGTGTTGGCTTGAAATGTGTACCCCTCTCATTTTCCAAATTATTTTAATAAAGAAGTAATTAACTATCAAAGACACCCAGACACATGGTACCAACCAACCCCATCAAGGGGTTGGGTGTCACACACTATGGGGTTATTTGTCACAATGTTATCTTAATGGGAAAACTATTAAAAATAAGGCAAGAAGGCAGAACTAAATTTATAAGTTTAATTACATTGTCAAGTTGACAAATAGGCCTACATAACTGTATGCATCTTAACACAAAATGAGCAAGGAAGACGAACAGGAAACCCATATTAAGACCAACCTGCTGTATGTAACAACATAAAGAACAAAACAAATAGGTCTAACAATAATAGCCTACTCAACCACGATACACACATTCACTATCTGAGTTACAGTGATGGCAAATGCAGGGTCTGCTCACTCTAACTAAGCAGAGATTGTGTGCCCACTGGTTGCACATACAACACTTCTCCCTTACCTCCCCTGAACGGGTGCTGGAGAACGTTTCCATACAAACCAAACACAAACTATCATCTTCATCTGATGAAGATTCCTCCTCCTGTCTCTTTCTCTTCTGTTTCTTCTTCCCCAGCTGGGGTGGAGTGCACTGGGGTGCAGTAGCCTTGGCAACTGGTCTAGTTTGGGATGCACTGGGTCGTTTTGATTTTGTTGCCCTCTTTTGCATGCTATCTGCCTTTCCTGCTCTATTCTCTCCTTCTCTGGGGTGTCAGTGAGGATACAGCTTGACATTTTCTTTCGTTATTGGGTTCCTTTCCTGACTGCAGCCTTTGGATAACATGTGACAACCAACCCCCCCAAACAATGTGACGACCAACCCCAACTTGAATTTCTTGCTAGCATCAAGGCCAACAATCTAAACTATAGTTTACCCGTCACACTTTTTAAGGGTAACAAGTGTTTTGTGATAAACCCATTGTGTAAAAGCCTAGAAGAAAAATACTGAGGAGCTAAATATTTTCAATTTGACATGAAAAAGACAAACAGTCCTCTCACCTCAAATGCAGCAGTCTAACTCCAAAGAAGACTGTGTGGGTGACCTCAGATCCCAATTATGGACATTTCCATACCACATAGACAGCGCCTTCTGGTTCCGAGATATAACGAATGTGACAACCAACCCGTGTGACAACTAACCCCGTTCTCCCCTATATGTCCAAATTGTAGCATACTGCATGCAAACTACATACCTTTTTATGGTCGGCTGCAGCATGTTTCTTTTTTTAATGCCTTTCTGTCTGCGTAAGGCACTTTGAATGAACTTGTATGTAAAAAAAAACTTAAAGGGGCACTGTGTAACATTTTAAGTAATGTATTAGCTAAAATCAATATCCTCATTCATAAATATGGTTATATATTGGTGTAAAATCACCTCTGCCAATAATCTGAATTATCCTCCTGAGCGGAGAATTACAAATATTAATATTACATTTTGTACATTGAGCAGGCAAGTCTTATGGAGGCATCCATGTTTTTGGAATGTCATCAGGCGCATTGTTTAGAATTTAGAATTGTTCTTGTCCTTGAAGGCCACTGTAGCTTCTGTTATTATTCTAAAGGGTTGGGGTTACCCAGGGAGCGTTGCATTTTAGAACTTTGTAGAACTTTATTGATTATGTCATATTACACAGTGCCCCTCTAATGTCACTTGGTCATAATGGAAATGTAACTTTTTTCATAAGATATACTGTATATATTGTAATTATTATGTATGTCTTTTGCTGCACAACCAATTGATCCACTATAGACACATTTACTAGATTTGGATCTTACACTGCACTGTAATCTTTATTATTGTTGTCTTCTATTTCACTCTTTTGAATCATATGTTAAGGTTGTTACCTTGTGTTCCCGGTCTTAAGGCCTTTTAATGTTTAACAAACTTTGAATTGACTTGTTTGTACAAATAAAATAAACTTAAAATAACTTGGTCCTAAGGAAAATGTGAAAATGTTTTTATGACATGTTATAACCAAACAATGAATCAATAAACAAAATAAAACCAAACTTTCAGCACTTGATGACACTAAGTCAGAGATGACACACTGCACCATGGACTAAACTTCTTTCTCTCTATATTGGTTCAATGTTCCCAGTGGATTGTAGCAGCAGTCAGTGACCAGCAGGGGGAGACAGAGACTCTAACATTCACATCAACACACTCAACAATCTCTGTTTGTGGCTTCACAACTCGACTTCGACATGTGGCAGGGAGGCGGGGAATCGAATTAAAAGTTCCTCCAAGCTACTTTAATAGTAATATATTTCCTTCAAGTTTTGAATTCTACTTTTATTTCAGTTTATGTATCAGCAACGGTCAGATGGTTTATTATATTAATGTAAATCATGACTTAATGAGGAAGTACATTTTTTTTTTGTCCATATGGAGGTGATTGTGTCTGAGGCAGCCATCACCTCATCTCCTTCAGACCAAGACAGATCGTAGACTCACCCTGTGTTCCAGTCCCCATCCTTCCCTGTGTGTGTGTGTGTGTGTGTGTGTGTGTGTGTGTGTGTGTGTGTGTGTGTGTGTGTGTGTGTGTGTGTGTGTGTGTGTATGTGTGTGTATGTGTGTGTGTGTGTGTGTGTGTTCCAGTCCCCATCCTTCCCTGATATTTAGTTTGGTAGAAACAGATTTAGTTTGTCCCAATACATGATGTCAGGTGCTAAGAAATACCCAGATGTCCTACTACATCCGGTGGTGATTTTTAGTGTTGAAACCAGCAGCTTTATGGAGGTTCTGACCCACAATCCACTGCAGCAGAAGTTACATCACATGGACTGAGCCTCCCAGTGAAAACAACCAGCGATGAGACGGATATATAAGCAAGAGGCAAGATCAAGGAGCCATGTTAGGATGAAATAAATAAGTTAAAGTATGTCCCAGTTGTAGCATACTGCATGCTAACTAGATTCTAGATTAGCTGCACCTGTTCAGTCCATCAACATGTAATAAGATCAGCTCACTGGCTCGCACCACCCACTGGTAACACACACACACACACACACACACACACACACACACACACACACACACACACACACACACACACACACACACACACACACACACACACACACACACACACACACACACACACACACACACACACACACACACACACAAGACAAGAGGCTACAGTGTGCTGTCATTTAGTTTAACTTAAATCAGTGTGTTTGCCTCTGAACTGTTATCACATCCTCTTCATTTACCCAAAGCAAAGTCCAGTGACATGTCTGATAGGGTTAGGGTGTGTGTGTGTGTGTGTGTGTGTGTGTGTGTGTGTGTGTGTGTGTGTGTGTGTGTGTGTGTGTGTGTGTGTGTGTGTGTGTGTGTGTGTGTGTGTGTGTGTGTCAGGACATTTTGTCTGGTTCTCCCTTTGGGACAGGCCTTTAAAGGGCTGTTTGAGGGTTAACACTAGGTTTTAAGGACAGGCCTTTAAAGGGCTGTTTGAGGGTTAACACTAGGTTTTGAGGACAGGCCTTTAAAGGGCTGTTTAAGGGTTAACACTAGGTTTTAAGGACAGACCTTTAAAGGGCTGTTTGAGGGTTAACACTAGGTTTTAAGGACAGGCCTTTAAAGGGCTGTTTGAGGGTTAACACTATAGGTTTTAAGGTTCAGGTATGAATTAGGTTTATGTTAGGGTTAGTGTAAGGGTTGGGGTTAGGCATTTAGTTTGGATGGTTAGGGTTAGAGTAAGGAGTTAGGGAATGCATAATGTCAAATAATGTCTTCACAAGTATAGCTGTACAAATGTGTGTGTATGTGTGTGCGTGTGCGTGTGTGTGTGTGTGTGTGTGTGTGTGTGTGTGTGTGTGTGTGTGTGTGTGTGTGTGTGTGTGTGTGTGTGTGAACTGACTGATATCAGGGTCTAAGGTCAGAGGTCACTAAATCGCTGACTGTATTTTTCAGAGGAAACAGATTTCACAACCACAGAAACAGGGAAGGAGTCGGACAGACAGACAGGCGCTCTGTCACTCGCTGGATTAATATCATTAAAGACATAATTAAAGGTGCACTGTGTAGTTTTAGAAGAGGGGAGGTTTGTTTACATTCACAGAGCCTGCAGTTAGTTTACTAAACATATTTTCTCTACATGTAATTCTTAGTATTGAATAATTATATCATCTTTAATCAAATTATTTTGAGGAACCTGGAACCAAACGTAAGACTAGAATATGTTTGTGAACCAAACTGTGGGCCCTGCTGCTGTAAACAACAACAGTGAAACAGTAACTTTTCAGGAAGCTTTCTAACTTCAAACGGTGTTCCAGGGATCACATTTTCCTGTGAGGAAAACCAGCCAAAGTTACACAGTGCACCTTTAATATTATTTTATGTTATTGGGATTTTAACGAACACAGGAGGAGGAAAACATCTGAAACTCTAAAGGTAAAATCTGCTCTTTCATTTCTTTTAATATTGATTTATTTAATGTGTTTTTGTAACGTTGTATATCTGGGTGAGAGGCTGAAACATAAGACTT
>NC_137220.1:506200-508700 GCF_949987685.1 Ammodytes marinus
CTCAATGGGATTTACCTGTTGTAATTCAACACATTACATCAGGGAAGAGTCCATGACAAACAGCTGTCATCATAATGTGATGATCAGTCCATAAAGATTCACTTGCAGTTCTCAGTAATAACCTGAAGCTGCTGTGAGGAAACCAATGTGCCGTAGTGTAAGAGGTATTTATCTATATCTACTTCTGGCCTTTGTGATGCAATGTACTTTATATTGACTTATTTTATTTACTTATTTTATTGACTTTTATTGTTTGTTAGTTGTCTGTTGAGTGGAGTCTGGTTTATCAGGACAGCAAAGGAACATGGCTGAAACCTCGCCAAGAGACAAGTGAGTGAAAAACAACTTGATTTACACTGCACACACACACACACACACACACACACACACACACACACACACACACACACACACACACACACACACACACACACACACAGAGCTGGCCCAAACCTTCATGGGGCCCTAAGCGAAATATGATTGGGGGCCCCTCTCCAATGTTAGCGCTGCTGAAACTATAGATCTTTGTTAAATATCATCCACACACCCAGTGTTTTCCGCTAGTGCCTCCACTGTGCAGCTGTGTGAAGATATTAGACAGCCGAGATTCAGACCCTCTTAGGGGGGTCCGGGGGTATGCCCCCCCGGGAGATTTTTTTAACCTTTTTAAAGTGAAATGCATGAATCTGGTGAACTTTGAGAGGGACATTAAGAGGCTAAATCTGAGAAATGTTGTGTGAACAAATAATTTGGAGACACTGGGTCAGATGAATTAGAAGCTATTGAAGAAGGACACGTGGATTTTCCATAAAAATATTAATATAAAATAAAATATTATGAAGGGTCCTCTGGGACGGGCTTGGAGCTCTTTTTCTTTTACGGGACATATTTCTCTGTAATATAGTGAATGCATTTAAATACAGTGTGAGGAACGAAGCAGAAGAACTCTGTTGTCCAGCTACTGTATCTTTTTTCCACATACAGTGGAAATAGAAAGTTTACACACCCCTACTAAAATGCCTGCGTTTTTGATGTAAAAAAATAAGAACCCGTTTAATAATTTCACAAAAAAATCCACCAGTAATATGACATTTAACCTGTTCAAATCAATTGAAAAGTTGCAGAAATATCTTAAGGGGGAGGAGTAAAAAATAAGAAACTGAAATAGGGTGACTGCACAAGTGTACACACCCTCTTATTACTGGGGGTGTGAATGGGATTTGAATGAACCAATCACATTCAAACCCATATAAAATAGGAGTCCATACACACCTGCAATGATTAAAAGTTCAACTGATTAACCCCAAATAAAATTTGGCTGTTCTAGTAAGCTTTTCCAGACATGTTCTCAGTCCCATCACACAGCAGAAGACATGGTCCACAGAGAGCTTCCAAAACATCAGAGGGATCTGATTGTTAAACGTTATGAGTCAGGAGAAGGTTACAAAATAATTTCCAAGGCATTGGATATACCATGGAACACAGTGAAGACAGTCATCATCAAATGGAGAAAATATGGCACAACAGTGACACTACCAAGAACCGGACGTCCCTCCAAAATTGATGAAAAGACCAGAAGAAAACTGGTGAGGGAGGCTAGCAAGAGGCCTACAGCAACATTAAAGGAGCTGCAAGAATTTCTGGCAGATAATGGCTGTGTGGTATATGTGACTACAATCTCCCGTATTCTTCATGCAACTGAGCTATGGGGTAGGGTTGCAAGACGGAAGCCTTATCTGTCAAAGAAAAACATCCAAGCGCGCCTCCATTACGCTAAAACACACATGAAGTCTCCCACAAACATGTGGAAAAACGTGTTATGGTCTGATGAAACAAAGGTCGAACTTTTTGGACATCCTTCCAAAAGGTATGTTTGGCGCAAAAACAACACTGCTCATCACCCAAAGAACACCATACCAACAGTGAAGCATGGTGGTGGCAGCATCATGCTTTGGGGCTGTTTTTCTTCAGCAGGAACTGGGGCTTTAGTCAAGGTTGAGGGAATTATGAACAGTTGCAAATACCAGTCAATATTGGCATCAAACCTTCAGGCTTCTGCCAGAAAGCTGAAGATGAGGAGGAACTTCATGACAACGACCCAAAGCATACATCCAAATCAACCAAAGAATGGCTTCACCAGAATAAGATTAATGTTTTGCAATGGCCCAGCCAGAGCCCAGATCTGAATCCGATCGAAAATCTGTGGGGTGATCTGAAGAGGGCTGTGCACAAAAGATGCCCTCGCAATCTGACAGATTTGGAGCGTTTTTGCAAAGAAGAGTGGGACAAAATTGCCATATCAAGATGTGCTACACTGATAGACTCCTACCCAAAAAGACTGAGTGCTGTAATTAAAGCAAAAGGTGCTTCAACTAAGTATTAGTTTAAGGGTGTGCATATTTATGCAAGTAGGTTATTGTGTATTTTTAGTTTTTCTAATTTTCCCTGAAAAGATTTCAGTTTGTCTTTCTTTGACTTGTCCAGGTTATAGGACACATTA
>NC_137220.1:523601-531101 GCF_949987685.1 Ammodytes marinus
TCTACGGCCTTCTTCTTCCCCGACCACACACCCCTCTCTCTCCCGTATAAATCAGTAAAGTGATTTTTGAAATACTGGCTGGGAGTCATATTGACTTCATACTGGCAGCTTTCGCTGTAGTTTCACCATTTCCTGGTGTGTCCCCTTCAAAATAAAACTTCCAACAAGCGAAAATATGGCAAAAAAAAAGAAAAAAAATGGCAATGGGGCGCACGGATTACTGTCCAGACTCAATATAAATCATATGCATCATAGATGACATGAAAGAACTTCATTTTTAATGGGAATTATCTATGAAAACTCTATGTAGAAAGATAGGGCTTTTAGAAGCAGCGCTGCAGCAGCAGCTGCTGAGACGTTCCATGTGTGTCTGAGAAAAGTCAGAGAGAGGCAGCAGTAAGGTAACGCGACGCGCTCCAGAGGTAGACGCAGGATGTGTGTGGGGCGCGTAAGAGGTAATGGGAAACAGATTTTATTTTTTTAAACTTGACTGGAAAGAATCTGGCTAGCTGCTTTCCATTACTTCTAGTATGAAGTAAGAAGAAGAGAAATCAAAACTAAATTTTTTCTCATCCAACATTTGGAAAGAACTTCCTAAAGCACGTTTCCACAAAACTATTTATTTCAAATTGATGATACCATACAACACTTTTAAGTGGCCACTGTTTCTTTAAATCCTCTTGAGCCCGTACTCTATATAGAACATCCAAACATTGTATTTGATTTTATAGTCAGATAGTGGGTTTCTAGACAATCTGATCAGTGACTGATCACATGCAGAGTATATAGTCCAGGCAAAATAGCGTTTTTCATAGAATAAATTGTAAAATAATTTTTTTCAGCTCAGATAATTTCTATGAGGTGTCCAGAACAACATACTAAAAGTCCTAAGAAATCCTGGTTGAGGAAATATGTTTAATTCTCATCAATCCGAGATGTGTGCCAATAAGGCGAGACACCAATACATCCAAATAGGGCAATTTTTTTCCTTTAGTCCTATCAAAATGAAACTTTACACAATGAAAGTATCCATGATAATTAAAAAAATTTGTATTACAAGTTTCTTTGAAAATGTATTTTAATATGCAAATGAGCTATACACTAATCGTACACACCCAAAATAAACCCAAATAGGCTTAATGTTTTCCTTTACTCCTACCACAATAACACTTTACATAGTAAAAGTATACATGAAAAGTAACTTTTTTTGTATTACAAGTTTCTTTTTAAATGAATTTGAATATGCACATGAGCTCCACACTTATTCAATATCCAATCATCCTACTGCCAATGGGTGATAGCGATGCTGCTTTTAGACTGGCCTCTAACCTGAAAAACTGCCTGGCTTACCTGCCAGGGGTATAACAGGTGCCTCTCATGAATTAGATTACCCCTCCCCTAGCTAGTGTAATTTTTTACTTTTTTCAGTGCCATTCCCTTTCCTATGACAAATAGACGAGATGTAGAATCACAGCCTGAAATGGCATGGATAAAGAGGAGATTGTCACACACCGTGGGACCAAGTAACTCCTTTGTCTACTTGATGCACCATACAGTGCTGCTTGAAAGTATGTGATCAGGTGGGCCAAATTGAGTGATGAAATGGACCAATGTAATGAGAGATCTTTAGAGAAGAAATTGGGCGGCACTAGATAAAACACAGATAAAACCAGCCAGGTCAGTTTAGGCCCACCAAACTGAACCCATACAGGTCAGACTTGCCAAGCTTGTGTGCATTCAGATCAGCATGATGCAACAAGAGTACTAACAAGTCTGTGTCATCACCTACTGAGACTGTGTCTTTTGTTCTGGCAGAGGTAATGGCAGTTTGGACAATGAGCACATCTGCATCGTGCTTTGCATGGTTTGTGATACACCATTTTTTGTCTTACAAGTTTCTTTGAAAATGAATTTGTATATGCAAATGAGCTATACACTAATCAAATATAGGCTACCCAAAATATGTCCTCATAGGCTTAATTTGAACCTTTACTCCTACCACATTAAAACTTTACACAATGAAAGTCTACATGAAAAGTAAAACATTTGTATTAGAAGTTAACCTATAATGGTCAAGGCTTTCCAGAAGGGGTTGGTCGAACGTCAGAACAGGGGTCACATCATACTGCAGAGCTTGAGTTGCCACAAACCTCAATGTTGAGTATATGCAGGATTCATCACTGGGATCAAGATCAATCATTGGAAGTAATGTTAGTGAAGCTCTCCCAGGGTGTTCATCTAGAAGATGCAGGATCTGCATCATACCAGACCATAATGGCCTTTGAGAGTGAAGGTGTAGGGATGTCTTCCACAAAACATCCAGCTGTGATGTTTTGTTATCTGCTGGCAACAGAGCCAGTGGCTGATGATACACAATAGGTTCACGTATAGGAGGAATCATAAAGTACTGAATGTGTATACGACCAACCGCAGCAATATCTGCAGCAGTCACTTGGATCTTTAAAGGAAAAAATGAAGCCTATGCGGACATATTTTGGGTAGCCTATATGTGATAAGTGTATAGCTAATTTGCATGTTAAAATTCATTTTCAAAGAAACTTGTAAGATAAAAATGGTGTATCACAAACCATGCAAAGCACGATGCAGATGTGCTCATTGTCCAAACTGCCATTGCCTCTGCCAGAACAAAAGACACAGTCTCAGTAGGTGATGACACAGACCTGTTAGTACTCTTGTTGCATCATGCTGATCTGAATGCACACAAGCTTGGCAAGTCTGACCTGTATGGGTTCAGTTTGGTGGGCCTAAACTGACCTGGCTGGTTTTATCTCTGTTTTATCTAGTGCCGCCCAATTTCTTCCCTAAAGATCTCTCATTACATTGGTCCATTTCATCACTCAATTTGGCCCACCTGATCACATACTTTCAAGCAGCACTGTATGGTGCATAAAGTAGACAAAGGAGTTACTTGGTCCCACGGTGTGTGACAATCTCCTCTTTCTCCATGTCATTTCAGGCTGTGATTCTACATCTCGTCTATTTGGCATAGGAAAGGGAATGGCACTGAAAAAAGTAAAAAATTACACTAGCTAGGGGAGGGGTAATCTAATTCATGAGAGGCCTGTAATACCCCTGGCAGGTAAGCCAGGCAGTTTTTCAGGTTAGAGGCCAGTCTAAAAGCAGCATCGCTATCACCCATTGGCAGTACGATGATTGGATATTGAATAAGTGTGGAGCTCATGTGCATATTCAAATTCATTTAAATAGAAACTTGTAATACAAAAAAAGTTACTTCTCAAGTATACTTTTACTATGTAAAGTTTTATTGTGGTAGGAGTAAAGGACAAAATTAAGCCTATTTGGGTTTATTTTGGGCGTGTACGATTAGTGTATAGCTCATTTGCATATTACAATTAATTTTCAAAGAAACTTGTAATACAAAATGTTTTAATTATCATGGATAATTTCATTGTGTAAAGTTTCATTTTGATAGGACTAAAGGAAAAAAAATTGCCCTATTTGGATGTATTGGTGTCTCGCCTTATTGGCACACATCTCGGATTGATGAGAATTAAACATGTTTCCCCAACTAGGATTTCTTAGGACTTTTAGTATGTTGTTCTGGACACCTCATGGAAATTATCTGAGCTGAAAAAAATTATTTTACAATTTATTCTATTTTTGGCCCCAAAATGCCTTCCTTTGCCTGGCCTAATAAGGCATGTACAGAGGAGATGTATCACTATAAGTGCACTCACCATCTACCGTGGTATTTACAACAGTTGCTCCGACTGAAGGCACTGCAGCTGGGGGGAAAAAATTAGGGAAAATTTAAACAGCTTCATATTCGGTCTGTTTTATTCATGATAAGTTGTATCAATTAAAACATTTTATTCTTAACAGGAAAAGGAAAACAACTCACTGTCACTGGCACCAGGTTTTGAGGATTGTCCACCCGCCTCCTCCTCTGCAAACATGGGAAGAAGACATAGTGTTAGATTCAGATTTTCTTTAAAAAATGGTGGCATTAGAATGAGATACACAGGATTAATGTTGGACACATGACACACAATCATGAATCCCTCTATTATTATGGGCAGGAATAGCCTACAGTGATTGGTCTTTTAAACTAGATGATTGGGTTTAAGCATTAGATTAATTATGGTTCATGCACCATGTCATAAAACAATGGTGGCTTGCTCATATCATATGTACATTTTAACAAATGTTTTGTTTATGTTGAACAAACTAACACAGCTTTAAATATTCCCATATCTGAACTTAAAACTAAACTAAATTTACTTTTTAATGATTCCTCTTATTTATTACACTTGATTGCAGTTTTGTACTCTTATCTGTATCTTTAAGATTTGACGTTGTTCTTTTGTACCTGATGATGTTACAGTGCATGACACTTCCGTGTGGCAGTTGGCCATTTGCAATACAGCCTCTTTGATCCACAGTCAGGTACACAGCGTTCCCTTTAGGGATGAGTTTTTTGTTTTGTTTCAATTAGCATGCTATTATTTTGACCCTACATTTTAATTACAATTCCATCTAGGCAACATATGTGATTTTTATTCTAGTCTGTTCACGGATTCTGTAGCTTTGTCTAACTTCTTCCGCCCTCTTCAAAAGCGAAAGTAAAACAGGGCTCAGTCAAATGCAAATGTTTTGCCATCTGATTTTCCACTTTATTCATATACAAATATACGAAACATAACAATAATAATAATTCGCCTTATCCAATAAATGTTGTTAATTACGCTTATTACGTAAAAGCAGAATTTATTATAGACTTTTCTGTTCCCACGTGCATTAATCAAACCTCTGAGCCTTACATAACAACTCATATGCTCAGCCATGTTTAAAATTGAAACCCAAAAGAGGAAGAACATTGCATTTGTTTAAAATATAGGCTATAAATTCAGATTATTTTCCAATTTTTTTATTAAAGCTGTTTGACGCATTTGGGTTTACAAGCGTCTCCACACTCCACAGCAGGATTTAGCCTACTGTTATAATAAACAATATAGGCAGAATACACAGAAGACAAAACAAAGTTGCCTATATAGACCACTCACCAAGTTCCTTTGCCTCTTGTTGGCATCCAATTTGGTTCAGTATCTCCACAGCCACTGTAACAGCTCCGTCCTCAGTAAACGTTGAAACCAGAACGTCTGCGATGTCTAAATAGCTCTTCCCCTCAACCCTCTTGCGTCTGACCCGCGGCTCTGCCCTGCGGTCCAGAAGGTTGTGGCAGAACTTCTCAAAGTTATCTTTTGCCAGATCCTCCAGTATGTATGCTAAAGCCATCTTTTTGGTTTTGGATGCCATTTCTCACCACTATAGCTCACAGACCGCGGTTTAGGTTGTTACTCCAAGAGTTCACTTCGTTATCTCGTGAACAAAGTGCTGTCCTGCAGGTTATAGGACAGGGTTTCTCAACGGGGGCGTTCGTACAACCTAGGGGGGCGCTGGGACACGAGAGCTTTTTTTTTTTTTTTTTTTTTAATAAATATATTTTAAACTTTCTTAAAAATCTTATAAATCTTTTGACTGCAAAAATAGGTTACCTGAAATAAACAGCCTATTTTAACTTTTCATGTTTCTAACCCCTCGACCTCTTTTTAACTATTCTCTCCAATGTTCTGCGGTCTGCTGACTGCAATGTTTCCCCCACGTTCACACAGCGGCGGCTATATTTTCTCCGCCGCTGCTATTAAAATCCTCCTCCTCATTATTCTACTTTTTTTCTTTCTTTTTTTTTGGTACGTAGCTCATTTTAGAAACGGGGCAATGCCTAACATAAACGCTGTCCATGCGTCGGAGGTGAATGTAACTTACTCGGCGGAAAACAGAAACTAACGGAGGGGAGCGGCTCACTGTAGAGTCCCTTTAGTCGCGCTGTCAGTTTTCCGTCAGGGCTCTGTGTATCCGGGCTCGAGACATACAAACAGATCGCGGAACATTCACTAACGAAACAGTTAGTGGCTGAGCGAAGAATGTGGACTACTGTAGGCTACTGGTGCAGATTCCACAACTCATTACTTGTGTTACAGTTTAGTACAATATGAATTCATTTATATTTGGCTGCTCCACCAGTCCAGGATAGTTAAGTTTCAGTTTCGTTTTTCATCTCCGTGTCGAACAGCTGTTCGCTCAGCTGAAGGGCTCGAGCCTCACGGAGCAGACAGCGCGAGTCAGTCTAAAGTCGGCGATGATCACTCTCTCACAAATCAAACATCTAAATGATAAAATAAAGCTATCTCTTCTTCCCTCTATCTGTCTGTATAGGGCCTATATTTCTCTCTCCACTGCACACTTAGTCACTACCACTAGTTTTAAGGAAGCAGAAGGAGGACTATACCCTCATTTTGCACTTTATTATTTTTAAATATTAGAAGATTGCAGGCAAGTAAAATACCACCAGCCACTACAGTCTCAATGATAGAGACGAATAATTACCTTTTTTTAGCTGCATTGTGCACCTGTTTTTTCCATTATAAAATGACACATGTTGTTACCTTCAATGTTTCTATTGATTAAAAAGAAAAAATAGATTACAACCAATGCTGATAGTGTTTTTTCTTTTTATGCAACCAGCCCCCTGACAGTGGGTTAAATCTGCCTATCATAGAACAGGCTCATATTGGGAATTTTTTTAAATAATTCTTATAAGAAACCAAAACAGCACAGAAAATATGTTTTATTGTTGATAGAGGATGTAGCCAAAACATATTCTTAATTGTGTGTGTGTGTGTGTGTGTGTGTGTGTGTGTGTGTGTGTGTGTGTGTGTTTATGTTTTTTTTTTTTTTTTTTTTTGGGGGGGTGCGGGTAGGGGAGGGCGATAGAGTATCTCGGTAAGGTTAGGGGGGCGTTTGCTCAAAAAAGGTTGAGAACCCCTGTTATAGGAGAAAGAGACACTCGTGGTGCCTTCAAATTCTGTGGTAAATTGTATCAGCCTACGTGAGGTTACATTTCATTTAGCTCACGCTTTTATCCAAATGAACTTCTAATAGAAGGAACAAACCCAGAACAGCAAGAACAATGTCTGATCAATGTAGATATAAATAATGGCAACACTTTACAATAAGGGTATAATGCTAAGTTACTGCTTAATACTGTAGCTAAGCATTAACTAACCATTAACTAAGCATAGTACATTTCTAACCAGCCATTATTATTTCATTAATAACTAAGCATTAAGGCTTAGCATTAACTGCTTAATAAGCATAAACTACTCATTAACTACCATAGCATTAGCTAACCATTAACTAATGGTTAATTATTGTACCCTTAGTGTAAAGTGTAATGTAGCCTATGTGTTGCAGTTATGCTATAGCATACATCAACTTTATTGAAAAGACTCAAGGTCTATTTAAACGACATACAAGACACATGCAAATTAAAAAAGGCAATTATTCAAATGTTTCCACATGGTGACTGGTATCATATACTAAGACAAAGATTTGACAGCAGCATAACGATAGAATAATGAGAATCGACAGATACATTTGTAGTTCACTCCAGATTTC
>NC_137220.1:536101-546101 GCF_949987685.1 Ammodytes marinus
GACAGACACACAGACAGACACACAGACAGACACACAGACAGACAGACAGACAGACCGACAGACAGACAGACAGACAGACAGACATACACACACACACACAGACAGACAGACAGACAGACAGACACACACACAGACAGACAGACAGACAGACAGACAGACAGACACACAGACAGAGACAGACAGACTGACAGACAGACAGACATACAGACAGACAGAGACAGACAGACTGACAGACTGACACACACACACACACACAACACATACAGACAGACAGACAGACGCACACAGACACACACATACAAGGCAAGGCAAGGCAAGGCAAGTTTATTTATATAGCACAATTCAGACACAAGGCCACTCAAAGTGCTTTACAGGGGCAAGATTAGAATACATAAAACACATTATAAAACATTTAAAAGCGATTAAAAGAAGCAAATAAAAAAAAATAAATAAATAAAAATAAAAACATGAAAACTGGATTTAATAAAAGAAGCAAATAAAATGAAAATTGCAGGTTAAAATGGAAACAAAAAAGTCTTCAGACTCGATTTAAAAGAACTGAGAGTTGCAGCACACCTCAAGTTCTCTGGGAGTTTGTTCCAGATTGTTGGTGCATAAAAACTAAAAGCTGCTTCTCCTCGTTTAGTCCTAACTCTAGGGACTGTAAGTAGACCTGTCCCAGACGACCTAAGGGCTCTGGACGGTTCATAACTTATCAGCATATCAGTAATGTATTTTGGCCCTAAACCATTTAGTGCTTTATAAACCAACATCAGTATTTTGAAATCAATTCTTTGAGTGACTGGAAGCCAGTGTAAAGACCTCAGAACTGGGGTAATGTGATCCACTTTTTTGGTCCTAGTGAGGACTCGAGCAGCAGCGTTCTGAATTAGCTGAAGCTGTCTGATAGATTTTTTTGGAAGGCCAGCAAGGACACTGTTACAGTAGTCAAGTCTACTAAAGATAAATGCATGGACAAGTTTTTCTAAGTCTTGCTGAGACATAAGCCCTTTAATTCTTGATATGTTTTTTAGGTGGTAGTAGGCTGATTTATTAATTGATTTTATGTGTTTCTTGAAATTCAAGTCGGAGTCTACAACAACACCAAGATTTCTGGCTTGGGGTGTGGCTTCTAACATAACGGATGTAAGCTGTGCGCTGACTTTTAATTGTTCATCTTTGGCACCAAAGACAATTACTTCAGTTTTATCGTTGTTTAATTGAAGGAAATTTTGGCACATCCAATCATTGATTTGTTCAATGCACTTACTCAGTGCCTGTATCGGACTGTAGTCTCCTGGTGATATGGTTATGTAAATTTGTGTGTCGTCTGCATAATTATGGTAGCATAATTTGTTCTTATTCATAATCTGAGCTAGTGGGAGCGTATAGATGTTAAATAGAAGAGGGCCAAGAATGGAACCTTGGGGGACCCCGCATTCAATATTTGTCCGCTCAGATGTGAAATTGCCTATTGACACATAGTAGTCTCTATCCTTTAAGTAGGATTCAAACCAGCTTAGTACAGTTCCAGAAAGTCCAACCCAGTTTGCTAGTCTCAACTGTGTCAAAAGCGGCACTGAGGTCCAGTAAAACTAAGACAGAACTTTTGCCACTGTCTGTGTTTAAGTGGATGTCATTGAGGACCTTAACCAGAGCAGTCTCAGTACTGTGGTGTTGTCGAAATCCTGACTGGAAGACATCAAAGCAGTTATTCATTGCTAAGTAGTTATTTAACTGTTGATAAACAGCTTTTTCAATGATTTTACTTAAGAATGGTAGGTTAGATATGGGCCTATAATTTTTCATGAGTGATGTATCTAGATTGGTCTTTTTTAGGAGTGGCTTGATGACTGCTGTTTTCAGGGCCTGTGGGAATACACCTGTCTGAAGGGACGTGTTGACAATTTGTAGAACATCTGAGGCCATACAGCTAAAAACAGTTTTAAAGAAGCCTGTGGGCAGAATGTCAAGGCAACAGGATGAGGAGTTCAGGTGTTGTATAATGTCCTCCAGGTTTTTGTGGTTTATAAGATAAAATTCTGTCATTTCATTTGAATTGATTTTATGAGGGAACACATATGTTGAACTTGGTATTGATGCAGTGACAGCTTGTCTAATTTTGTGAATTTTCTCAGTAAAGAAGGAGGCAAATTCATTGCAAGCCCTCGTGGAAAGATGCTCAGACGCTACTGGCACAGGAGGGTTTGTTAATCTGTCGACAGTAGCAAACAGGGCACGTGCATTGTTGTTGTTTTTGGTGATGATGTCATAAAAGAAAGAATGCCTTGCATTTCTCAGTTCTGAGTTAAACGTGCACAGTTTCTCTTTGAAGATGTCATAATGAACCTGGAGATTTGTTTTTCGCCACCTGCGTTCTGCTTTACGGCACTCTCTTCTTTCTATTCTGACCTGCGGGGCATTTCTCCAAGGAGATCTTTTCTTACCAGAGACAACCTTCATCTTAATGGGCGCAATAGCATCTATAACACTTGTAATTTTGCCATTAAAGTTGTCTAAAAGCTCATTAACTGAGTTACAGGGGAGGGGTGGTATCGAAGAAAATGCTTGAATGAATGTTTCACTGGTATTTTCTGTAATATACCGCTTTTCGATTACTTTTGATTGATCAATTGTGTGCACAGACATTGTACTCTCAAAAAATAAACAGGAATGGTCCGTGAGGGGACCCATATCTGCCACAGTTATGTCTGAAATGTTCATTCCTCTGGAGATGATAAGGTCCAGCGTGTGCCCTTTGTTATGAGTTGGTTTGTCAACATGCTGATTTAGTCCAAAGTTGTCAAGGACACAGCACAGTTCTTTCGCACATCTATCCTCTGGTTTGTCAGTATGAATATTGAAATCTCCGACGATTAATACACAGTCAAACTCAGTACATATTACAGACAGCAGTTCAGTAAGTTCATCAAAAAAGCTTGTATTGTATTGAGGTGGCCTGTAAATACTAATGAAAATAGCTCTAGAGGCTGAATTTAACTGTAGAGCCACATACTCAAATGAATCAAAATTTCCATAAGACATCTTTTTGCATTGTAGAGATTCTTTAAACAGAATAGCAACCCCCCCGCCTTTTTTATGCACTCTGGATTCACTCACAAAATTGTAATTTGGGGGGGCGGACTCTATGAGAACAGCTGAGCTGTTATCTTGGTCTAACCAAGTTTCAGTTAAAAACATGAAATCAAGATTGTGCCTAGTAATAAGATCATTAATTAAAAATGTTTTTCCTGCCAAGGATCTGATGTTTTATGAAGCTACATTTAGTGTGTTCGAAACATGGTCACCCCGATTTATTTCAGCCAACTGTGGCTGAAGAGGAATGCTTATCAGATTAGATACATTTGCAGGATTTAAGAGTTTCCTGTTTCTTGAGGTAAACCTTGAGAAACAGGGCCCCGGCTTATCCTGTGAGTCGAAGGCGGTAACTGTGTAGCCGCGGCCCGGTTCGTATCAACAAGTGCTTTTATTCCGTAAACGAGCAGCCCACTGCTGCTGCCGATGACGTCGCGGTGAGATCAGAGGGGGTGTGCGTGGAGGGGTGACGAGCCGGGCACTGTGGCTAAGATTGACGAGTTGTGGGGGGGTATATGGGAGTTGTGGGGGGGTATATGGGAGTTGTGGGGGGGTAGATGGGAGTTGTGGGGGGGTAGATGGGAGTTGTGGGGGGGTAGATGGGAGTTGTGGGGGGGTAGATGGACATCGAGGACGGGGAGTACGAACGATTTCCATGAACTCCAGCTCAGGAGAGGATTGAGAAAGGGTGAGTGTAGGAGAGAAAGGAGGAGAGAGAGGTCGGCTTGGTGATGACCTGCGGGGTCTAGGGGAGACGGGGATGGGTAGAGCCCCCTCCTCTCTGCCCTGATATCTCTCATGGTCTGAGCTGTCATCTGGGGCCGGCAGTTGTCCTTCGGCGCTGCTGCAATGCTGTGTTTTGGCTTTCTCCAGTATCTTGTCCTTGGCACGAACAGATGGGTGGCGCAGGACGTAGAACACATTTGATATGAATACTTCTAATCCTGTCTTATTTAGGCAGAGTCCATCTGTCTTAAAAAACTGGCTGCGGTTCCAGAAAGTGTTAAAATTGTCAATAAAAAGCACTGAGTGGTCGGGGCACGCAGCTGAAAGCCACGTGGTCAGTGCCAGCAATCTGGTGAATTTCTCAGTTCCTCTTCTGATTGGTGGCAGAGGACCACTGATATACACCTTAGCTTTCAGTGAGCTGACCGTGTTCAAGAGATCTTTAAAGTCCTGTTTCAACATTTCAGACTCCTGCTTTACAACATCATTAGATCCGATGTGCAGAATGATGTTCTTTACAGTTGTGTGAGCAGCTGCAATGTCCAGGATTCTTTTTTCTAAGTCAGATACCATATCATTTGGATAGCAGAGAACTTTGGTATCAACACTAAACATGCTTTTCATATCTCTAACAGAAAAGTCTCCAACAATTAGAGTTTTAGGCCCGGTTGTTAGCTTGGTTAGCCCGGTTGTTAGCTCTCTCTGTGGCTCTTGGCTTTCGGGCCTTACCTTGCGGTGTGAGGCTGCTGTGTTGTCATCAGAGGGAAATCCAGGGAGTTGTAACAGTGGGGTGAACCTATTTGACACCAGCACACTTGTTCTCTGGGGAAGTTTGTTGTTACGTCTCCCATTGGCAGCTATCCATTGCTGCGGCCTCCGGGGCACGGGGGTTGAGGAGGCATTGTGCCTAGGTGATAACGCAGGCCAGCTGTCCAGATCAGTCATCTCATGGCGCTCGGCCCTGCCGGTTATCCGTCCTCCCTTTTCCAATCTCTTTGGCTTTGCACCAAGACGATTCCAGGGAGGGTTATCACTGCCTTGAACACAGTCCTTCTGTTTCTTCGTAGCCTTGCCGGTGCTAGTTAGCTGTGCGTTAGCTCGATCTTGTCCACTGTTTTGAGTCACTGATAGAGTGGTGTCGTTCCCACATAGTCCATTCACTTCCACGTTCACTTCTATTCGATTCATTTTTGTTTCCAGTGCTGTAATCCTCTGTAGGAGTATTTGATAGTCCTCGTTTGATAAGGGAGGCATCTTGCTGCTAATTAGCTTTAGCTTAGCACCTCGCTTACAGTCACCACAGGCCTGTCCTGTTTGTAGGCCTCTTCACGTTCTGTTGAGGAGGTCGTAAAAGTTTCTAAAAATGCCTGTAGTATCTATTAAACAATAAAATTAATTATAGTCCCATTGATTTGTATGTATCCAGGAGCTGCTGCTAAATTTATTTTGACGAAAAAGAAGAATGTAAGCAAAAAGTGCAAGAGGAGGAGAGAGCAAACAGAAAAGCGTCTGCACAGTAGGAAAGCAGGAAGCAGCAATCCAGACAGACAGACAGACGCACACAGACACACACAGACAGACAGACAGACAGACAGACACACACACACATACAAACACAAACGGACAATCTGCAATAATTGTAAAACACTGTACATATTATCTACTTATGTTAATGCGTACATTGCACTACTGCCTCACACCTTTTTCACTATTTTTATATGTTATGTTGTGTGTACTTGGATGCTGCTTTAGTTTTGTTTTAAACAATGACAATAGATAGATAGATAGATAGATAGATAGATAGATAGATAGATAGATAGATAGATAGATAGATAGATAGATAGATAGATAGATAGATAGATAGATAGATAGATAGATAGATAGGTAGGTAGGTAGGTAGGTAGGTAGGTAGGTAGGTAGGTAGATAGATAGATAGATAGATAGATAGATAGATAGATAGATAGATAGATAGATAGATAGATAGATAGATAGATAGATAGATAGATAGATAGATAGATAGATAGATAGATAGATAGATAGATAGATATATGTACTTGGATGCTGCTTTAGTTTTGTTTTAAACAATGACAATGAAGGATTGTGATTGTGATTGTGCAGGTGACGGTGAACTGTCTGGTGGCCACTAACAGGCTGGACATCGCCAAGGATCTGCAAGAGAAAGAAATCCAGGTAAAAACATGTTTAAATGAACTTTCTACATGTTTTACTGCAACAGTTTAGAGTTAAAGGTGCAGTGTGTAATATGACATCATCAAGAAAGTTCTACAAAGTTCTAGAATGCAACGCTCCCTGGGTAACCCCACCCCTTTAGAATAATAACAGAAGCTACAGTGGCCTTCAAGGACAAGAACAATTCTACATTTTAAACAATTCACCTGATGACATTCCAACTATGACACTTTCAAGATGGCGGCACTAGGCCTTGGTCCAAAAATGCAGAAATATGGACATATATGAGACCCTTTCTAAGGGGAAAAAAAAATAAAAAAAAATGTTCAGCTATTATGCACTAAATTAAATGTACTTATGGATATTATAATTACTTTCTACAAAATCTGCTAGGAAATAAAACCCAAAATTCTACACACTGCAGGTTTAAGAACAAAGGAAAATATTGTAAAAAATATATATATTTTAACTATTGATGGGCTATATCTTTAGACACAGATAGATAGATAAATAAACACATATATTTTAACTATTGATGGGCTATATCTTTTATAAACAATTACATTGATAAAAATCATTTAAAATACACAATTTCTATGTTTTACTGCAACAACTCAAAGTATTTGTGCTCCGGTGGTGTAGTGGATAGAGTGCGTACCATATTGGCTACGGCCTTCGTTGCAGTGGTTGCGGGTTCAAATCTGACCCATGGACCTTTACTGCAGGTCATCCCCCCTCTCTCTCTGTCTCTCTCTCTGTCTCCCCATTTCAACTCTGTACTGTCTAATAAAGCTATCTCTCTCTCTCTCTCTCTCTCTCTCTCTCTCTCTCTGTCTCCCCATTTCAACTCTGCACTGTCTAATAAAGCTCTCTCTCTCTCTGTCTCTCTCTCTCTCTGTCTCCCCATTTCAACTCTGCACTGTCTAATAAAGCTATCTCTCTCTCTCTCTCTCTCTCTCTGTCTCCCCATTTCAACTCTGTACTGTCTAATAAAGCTCTCTCTCTCCGTCTCCCCATTTCAACTCTGTACTGTCTAATAAAGCTCTCTCTCTCTCTCTCTCTCTCTCTCTCTGTCTCTCTCTCCGTCTCCCCATTTCAACTCTGTACTGTCTAATAAAGCTTGAAAATGCCAAAAAAATAATCTTAAAAAAAAAAATCAAAGTATTTTGTTTTGTTTGTTGGTAGAATAATGTCGTCTATCAGGAAAAATGTCTTTGAGTAAAAGTAAGAGAAGAATCCAGTAGATCTGGTTGAGTGACAGTAGGTCTGGTTGAGTGACAGTAGGTCTGGTTGAGTGACAGTAGGTCTGGTTGAGTGACAGTAGGTCTGGTTGAGTGACAGTAGGTCTGGTTGAGTGACAGTAGGTCTGGTTGAGTGACAGTAGGTCTGGTTGAGTGACTGTGACGATCACAAGAGACAAACTGCATCAGACAGAACTCTGCACAATGATCTTTATATAACACGGTGACGGGAACACACACACACACACACACACACAGACACACACACAGACACACACACAAACACACACACACACACACACACACACACACAGCGAGTGTGGTTGTGTAACAGTCTCAAATCATCTATTTTTGCAGGCGGCACACTCATTTCACCCGTGGCCTGCCCACAGACAGACACAGACAGACAGACAGACAGACAGACAGACAGACGGACAGACAGACAGACAGACAGACGGACGGACGGACGGACGGACGGACGGACAGACGGACGGACGGACGGACAGACAGACAGACAGACAGACAGACGGACAGACAGACAGACAGACAGACAGACAGACGGACAGACAGACAGACAGACAGACAGACGGACAGACAGACAGACAGACGGACAGATTAAACACATTACACACTGTACCTTTAATTGCCTTCAAATGTATTTCCAGAGAAGCTTCATTTCACTTTCTGTCTCTCTGTTTGTTTCAGGAAGCCTGAGGTAACAGCATCACCATGGGAACCAGGTCATAACAACCAGCTGACACACTGACAGACCGTCTGTAAACAATAAACAAACTGGATATGAGTTCTGAGTCGTTTGCATTGCTATCACATCCAAGTGTAACACGTGTAGAAACCAGACCACTTTTTCTCTCAAACAACTAACGATTAAACTTTAGTATGAGAGGGTGTGTCTCTCTCTATGTGTGTGTGTGTGTGTGTGTGTGTGAGTGAGAGAGACTGTGTGTGTATGTGTGTGTGTGTGAGTGAGAGAGACTGTGTGTGTGTGTGTGTGTGTGTGTGTGTGTGTGTGTGTGTGTGTGTGTGTGTGTGTGTGTGTGTGTGAGTGAGGGAGACTGTGTGTGTGTGTGTGTGTGTGTGTGTGTGTGTGTGTGTGTGTGTGTGTGTGTGTGTGAGTGAGAGAGACTGTGTGTGTTTGTTCCTGTGTGTGTGTGTGTGTGCGTGTGTGTGTGTGCTCTACTTTAGTGTTGTTTCCATCTGGACTTTACTGCAGGTTTTTATTCTAGATTTAAGAATCTGCCATTTAAGCAAAGCTGAGTAAGAGTTAAGTCAGTGTGTGTGTGTGTGTGTGTGTGTGTGTGTGTGTGTGTGTGTGTGTGTGTGTGTGTGTGTGTGTGTGTGTGTGTGTGTGTGTGTGTGTGTGTGTGTGTGTGTGTGTGTTATTATGTAGCAGCAAAAGTACTTTATACTTCACTGATCAGGGAATGCATTGAACTTAAGGAAAGACACTGCGGGCGAAAACATTGTTTTTCTAAGCACTGGTCAATTGAGATTTTTGTCTATTTTGCTTCCATAACAAAAGGACACAAATACATGAGGTAAATATATGAATGACTTGAGAACCTTTTATGAACCAATTTGCTTTTCCATGGGTAAAAGAGCCACGCCAGTTAATGCTAGCACTAACTTTACTTAAAGGTTGAGGAAGCCATTTTCGAAAAAAGCTTGTTCCAAAACACCCTTTTTGTCAAAATCAGTGAATATCTCCTCATGATCCACTTCGCTTTCCGTACTGGGTTGCTCAGAACATCTTGTGTTACAGTAATACACAGCCTAGGCTCTGTAATACAATTAACAACAATATAAAGAAACATCTTAATACTTTAGAGAAATAAAAAAATTCAGAAAAATGTACATTGAGAGATTTTTTTTCAAATTTTTATTTATTTTTTAAATCAAGGACAATTTTTTTTTGATTTTTTTTTGTGGGAGGAAACCGGAGCCCCCGGAGTAAACCCACACAGACACGTTGGAACGTAAAGTCCTGACACATTCGCTGCGTTCCAATCCCCATACTTCCCTACTATTTAGTATGCGAGAAAAAAAGATTTAGGATGTCCCAATTACATGCACGTCAATTGTAGTATGCTGACAATACATAAAGGTGAAGTGTAGTAAAAAGAAAGGGTATGTGATTTGGAACACAGGGATCGAAACCAGTTTGTTTCTGTGTGTGTGTGAGGACTAAATACTGAACCTATGTGCTGCCCTGTGGACTAAAACAGCCTGTGTGTGTGTGTGTGTGTGTGTGTGTGTGTGTGTGTGTGTGTGTGTGTGTGTGTGTGTGTGTGTGTGTGTGTGTGTGTGTGTGTGTGTGTGTGTGTGTGTGTGTTCTGTGCGCCTGTGTGTGTGTGTGTGTGTGTTGTTAGGCTGTGTGTGTGTGTGTGTTTCTGTGTGTGTGTGTGTTTTTTTTGTTGTTGTCTATCTCTATGCCTCTCAAGCCTGTGTGTGTTGTTAGGCTCTCTGTCTGTCTGTCTGTCTGTCTGTCTGTGTGTCTGTCAGTCTCTCTTTCTGTCTGTTTGTCTCTCTCTCTCCCCCTCCCTCCCTCCCTCTCTCTATCTCTCTGCCTCTCAATCCTTCTCTTTATAAGTCCTCCACTGTTTCGGGGTGATAAACTTTTTAAATCTCCTCCAAAGAGAAACCTTCTTCTTCTGGGCCTCTCCCACCTCCTCTGTGCCCTCTACTGCCCCTTGTGGTGCTTTCTGGCCGTACTGCGTATGTTCTCCGAC
>NC_137220.1:553601-561101 GCF_949987685.1 Ammodytes marinus
TCAGTGACCTTGTGCCATATTGTAGATTCTTATGTGTGACATCACAACTGTGCAAACTGTAGGGTTAGACAGTGAGACCATAAAACACTCTTTCTGCCTTTTCTCAGGCTAGGATGAACCGATTTCTAAAATGTTTGCACATTTATACTACATAGGATCTCAGAGTTCAATACACCTTCATATTCCCACCGGTGAAGTAGGTCTTTAAAGACTCCAGACTGTGAAACAATGTGTTTTAAGGTGAACTGTCTGTCTGTGTGTTCTGGCAGGTTATTGGTTGGAGCTCCGAGGGACAGGGCGGAGCCTAATGTCCCGGCCAATAGAACGGGAGGAGTGTACAGCTGCCCAATCACAGCCCAGCAGGCAGACTGCACCAGGATATCACTCATAGACCCAGGTAATATACAGGGTATATTATGCCCCTCTATGCCCCATAGAGTAGAGTGGAGAGACAGACAGCGTTATACACAGCAACCTTGGTGCTGACCTTCAGGTTGCGGTTTTCAAAATGTCCAAATGAAGATGAGGCTTTGTTGATCCGGGTGTGTTCTGTATCAAGGGAGCAGCATGAGGACAGAGTGGACCCAAGGTAGGTGAAGTGATCCACTGTTTTAAGTGGAACACCGTGTATGTGAAAACTGGGGGGTGTGGGGGCGGGAGTGGTGAGATGGGACATGACCTCAGTTTCTTGAGTATTAACCTGTAGGCCGAAGGATTGATACAGACCAGATATTGTGTTGAGTGCGTGTTGCATAGAGTCCGGGCTGTGAGCTACAACGGCACAGTCATCAGCATATTGAAGCTCACAGATTTGGCGGGTTTTTGTCTTGGTGTGGGCCTGGAGCCGGCGGATGTTGAAGAGGCTTCGGTCAAGACGGTATTCGACGTGGTCACCGTCTTCTTGTCCCATGACGCGGTGGAAGAGGCAGGTGACAGCAGAGAGGAGGGGGGGAGAGAGGGAGAGAGAGAGAGAGGGAGGAAGAGAGAGGGAGGGAGAGAGAGGGAGGGAGAGAGAGGGAGAGGGAGGGAGAGAGAGGGAGGGAGAGAGGGAGAGAGAGAGAGAGGGAGGGAGAGAGGGAGAGGGAGGGAGAGAGAGGGAGGGAAAGAGGGAGGGAGAGAGAGAGAGAGAGGGAGAGAGGGGGGAGAGAGGGAGAGAGGGAGAGAGAGAGGCAGGTTACGGCAGAGAGGAGGATGTTAAAGAGCACCGGAGCCAAGACACAGCCTCACTTCACCCCAACGTTCACCTCGAAAAACTCTGACTGGAGTTCTCCTGCGAGCACTCTGGCTTGCATCCCGTCATGCAACTGCTGTAGGATGCTGAGAAACTTGGGTGGTACCCCAAGTTTGGTGAGGTGTTTCCAGAGCAACTCACGGTTGACGGTGTCGAAGGCTTTGCTGAGGTCGATGAAGGCTATGTAGAGGTCTTTGTGGTGTTCCCTGCTCTTCTCCAGCAGCTGCCTCAAGACAAATACCATGTCTGATGTTGATCTGGAAACCACACTGTGTTTCTGGGAGCACAGCTTCTGATATGTGCTCAACCAGTCTGCTGAGCATGACCTTGGCCAGGACCTTCCCTGCGATGGAGAGGAGAGATATTCCGCGGCTGTTTCCGCATACTGCTCTGTCTCCTTTCTGTTTATAAATGACCACGATGTTTGCATCCTTCCAGTCCTGTGGGATTGTCCCATGTTCCCAGATGTTGTGGATCAGGAGGTGCAGGCGACGTGTGAGGATGTATCCTCTGTGTTTGAACACCTCTGCAGGGATTCCATCGTGTCCAGCGCTTTTGTTGTTTTTCAGCCCAGCAATGGCTTGCTGGATTTCTGAGTAGAGTGGTGGGGTGTCCAAGTGTGTGGTTGTTGGCAGGTCTGGGAGATTATCCAGGATATGTGGGTCGACTGGGTTGGTGTGGTTGAGGAGATTTTCAAAATGATTTTCCCAACGGGCAAGAATCTGGTGCCGGTCCTTGAAGAGCGTGGACCCGTCAGCTGATCGGACCGGGGAAATCGCCCGCTTCCTGGGACCGTACAAGGCTTTGATGGCATCGTAAAAGCCTTGGGTGTTGCTACAATCTGCCAGGTTCTGGATCTCTTGCGCCTTTTGCATCCACCAGGTGTCCTCCATACTCCGGAGGGCTCGCTGGGCTGCTGTTCTTGCTGCAGTGAAGGTGGATTTGAGGGTGGGAGATCCAGGGCAGGACAGGAGAGCTTTGTGGGCCTCACGCTTGGTTTTTAGGAGTGACTGTATCTCAGCTGAGTTACAGTCAAACCAGTCCTGGTGACGTTTCCTTGACTGGCCGAGCGCCTCTAAGGCTGAGCTATGGATAGCCGGGCGCAGAGCTGGCCAGTCGGCTGATTCCTCCGGGATGTTGTCGAGGTTTTCAGCAAGGAGCCGTCGCAGGTTGTCTGTGGTGGTGGGGCTGTTGAGAGCTGTGCGGTTGAGTCTCTTGTTTGGAGCTGTCCTCGGGCCACGGGGTTGAATACTCATGAGGAGTTTGGATCTGACCATGAGGCGGTCAGTCCAGCACTCAAGAAAGCTTGCGTGTAGGTGAGGATTAAGGTGAGGGTGAGGGTGCACAGACCTCACTCCCACCATCTTCACTCCTACCAGATTGACCTCCAGTGGCATGAGAGAACCCATGACGACCTTCGTCTGGCAGGAGCTGCAGGGGGCTGCCGGTGGTCCGGTCAGTTGGACTCCGCCTGTGCCTGTCCCCAGGTGCAAGTTTGTCTTCGGGGTTTGTTCCCCTAGCCACTGTACCTCCCGAGTTAACCCACGTGGCTGTGGGGTTGCCTTCTTCCGCCTTTCCAGCCGTTGTGGTGGTTCTCACACCCACCATCTTCCGCCTGTTCTGCCGTTGGGGTCTTCACTATTTGCCCATAGTTGGGTCTATTTACCCATAGTTGGGTCTATTTGCCCAGAGTTGGGTCTGTTTGCCCATAGTTGGGTCTGTTTTCCCATAGTTGGGTCTATTTGCCCAGAGTTGGGTCTATTTTCCCATAGCTGGGACAGTGGTTGACGGGCAGCAGGGCATTTCCACCCACCGATGGGCCTGCGTGCCGCGTCTCTGGGGCCCACTGCTGCTCCGAGATCCCGTACAACTTAGCCTGGAGCCGCAAGGGACTAGTTACCATGTCGCCACGAGGAGGCGTGTACGAGATCTTGGCGGTGGAGAGGCTATGTACCGGCTGAGGAGACTTACGCACTCGGCTCCTCTTTTCGCCCCTGATGACCAGGGGCTATCCGGTGGCAGTAGCTGAAAGCAGAAAGTAGCAAGCAGAAGCAGCAGCATGCAGCATGCACTAACTACAAGCACTAACACTCCAGCACTACTGCACACACACACACACACACACACACACACACACACACACACAAACACACACCAGTGTAAAAGCCTTTGATGAAATAATGTAAGGAGTCTGAGAGTCTTAGGTACTTGTCTGTTTTGTGTCTGTGATGATATCTCTGTTTAATAAAAACACATATGTATGTGTGTGTGTGTGTGTGTGTGTGTGTGTGTGTGTGTGTGTGTGTCTGTGTGTGTCTGTGTGTGTGTCTGTGTGTGTGTGTGTGTGTGTGTGTGTGTGTGTGTGTGTGTGTGTGTGTGTGTGTGTGTGTGTGTGTGTGTGTGTGTGTGTGTGTGTGTGTGTAATCATTAAAACTAGTGGTGGCTGCTATTACATCTACGGTGCCCACCATCTCTACCATTGTGTCCTTGAGCAAGACACTTAACCCGTCTGTACCAGTGCCCTATAAACTGATATTTAACCAAAGAAGGTCCTGGCAACCTTGCTACATGCCCGTTTACTAGGCTGTGTGTTATCACTGGATTTATATTCAGCAAACACACACAGTACAGACAGGTAGTGGATCATGAGGAGATATTCACACAGTACAGACAGGTAGTGGATCATGAGGAGATATTCACACAGTACAGACAGGTAGTGGATCATGAGGAGATATTCACACAGTACAGACAGGTAGTGGATCATGAGGAGATATTCACACAGTACAGACAGGTAGTGGATCATGAGGAGATATTCACTGATTTTGACAGAAAGTGATTCTGAACAACAAGCGTTCTCCAGAATCACTGACTACACCTTTAACTTGGGGGGAGGGGGGGGGGCATGGTTCTGTTTTATTAATGTATTTAAATAGTATATAGCTAACAACAGACTCCTACTCCTTTATAGTTCTACTGTTAACCACTCTGTGTTACCTTCACTGTGTATGGAATGTGCTTTACAGATTAAGTTGTATCTGTTCTGACTGTCTGTCTGTCTGTCTGTCTGTCTGTCTGTCTGTCTGTCTGTCTGTCTGTCTGTCTGTCTGTCTCTCCTGTCTGTCTGTGTGTCTGTATGTCTGTCTGTCTGTCTGTCTGTCTGTCTGTCTGTGTGTCTGTCTTTCTGTCTTTCTGTCTGTATCCCTCCCTGTCTGTCTGTCTGTCTCTCTCTCCTGTTTGTCTGTCTCCCTCCCTGTCTTTCTGTGTGTCTGTGTGTCTGTGTGTCTGTCTCTCTGTCTGTCCCTGTCTGTCTGTCTGTCTGTCTGTCAGAGGTGCAGTCAGATGACATGGTAGAAGACATGTGGTTGGGCGTGTCAGTGGCCAGTCAGGGACCACCGGGGGGGCGCGTACTGGTAAGTGACTGATTCCACACACACACACACACACACACACACACACACACACACACACACACACACACACACACACACACACACACACACACACATACACACACACACACACACACACAAACAACGGTGTTCCACATCTCATCCTCTTTCTTTCTAACCCGTTCCATGTATTACATTGTGCCCTCACTCTCTCTCCTCTCCTCCATACTACAGGGGCGACTGGCTCAGTTGGTAGAGCGGGTCGGCCGATGATCAAAGGGTTGGAGGTTCGATCCCCGCCCTGCCACCTGTGTCATAGTTGTTGTGTCCTTGGGCAAGACACTTCACCCACCTTGCCTCGTGTAAATGTCGATAGTTAGTCTGCTATCGGTGTATGAATGTGTGTGTGAATGGTAACGTGGGAATGGGAACAGGTCTCCCTTACAAAAGAGTCTTCGGTCTCAATGGGATTTACCTGTAGAAATAAAGGTTAAAAAAAGAAAAAGAAATACATCTGACCATAAACAGTGTCTAGTTAGCATGCAGTATGCTACAACTGGGACACACTTTAACTTATTTATTTCATCCTAACATGCTCCAAATCACATACTCTTTCTTTCAAGTGTTCAAAGTGTGTATGGTCAAATGCACAGTAAGAGCAAGTTCTCAGTCATATATTGAAATTCTTCCTTTGTTTTCCACAGACTGAGTGTCAAGAAATATATAAATATAGAATATACGTAAGGGATAAAGTATAGCGAATGGGTCACTTGCTAGAAATAAAGACCGACAAGCTGAACAGGATACGACCTAGTAACGGGGGAATAGTCTGCTCGCCCCGCTAGACTGTCTGCTTCAGCTGACCGGAGGCTCCGGCTCAGCTGTTAGCTAGAGCTACTGTTTTGCTAACACAACTCAAGACTCGCACACTCTACAAATAATAATTGTAATCGGCCAATATGTTTAACAAGAGCTCCATCTAGCTAACAAGCATCATCCCCCAACATAAATAACACAATTCACGAAGAAAATGACTGCGGAACAGTTAGCCTACATTGCGGGCTGCAGCCTGAAGTTACTGTCTAACTGTCAATATGCGGCCAAAGTAGCCTACTCACGTCGTGTTGACTGGAGTCCTGTTGGACATTAACCATGACTCCTGTGTTCCCTGCTCTCCTGATACATGCAAAGTCATGTTGAAAAAGTATTCCAGTGTTTTCTGAACGAGTAGTAGCCCTGTTTGTGGACGTCTATCCATCAAAACTGTGACGTAGGTCCTTAGCAACGGCCCTTGACAGCGGTCTGCTAGCTGGAAATAACAGACCTGTAGAATGCTGTGATTTACATAGGATTCTCAAAGTGCCATGTAATAAAAGTCAATAGAACATGGAAAAAAGCAGCAACAATATAGAATATACAATTTAAAAGGTAAAAGGTAAAAGGTCCTTCACTGAACATCTGTCCTTTCTGCAGTCCAAAGTAAAAGCCAGACTCAGCTTCCTCTATCACCGCTCCTCATTCACTGCCTCTGTCAAACGCTCCTCATTCACTGCCTCTGTCAACCGCTCCTCATTCTCTGCCTCTGTCAAACGCTCCTCATTCTCTGCCTCTGTCAAACGCTCCTCATTCACTGTCAACCGCTCCTCATTCACTGTCAACCGCTCCTCATTCACTGCGTCTGTCAAACGCTCCTCATTCACTGTCAACCGCTCCTCATTCACTGTCAACCGCTCCTCATTCACTGCGTCTGTCAAACGCTCCTCATTCACTGCCTCTGTCAACCGCTCCTCATTCACTGCCTCTGTCAACCGCTCCTCATTCACTGCCTCTGTCAACCGCTCCTCATTCTCTGCCTCTGTCAAACGCTCCTCATTCACTGCTTCTGTCAAACGCTCCTCATTCATTCTGTCAACCGCTCCTCATTCACTGCCTCTGTCAAACGCTCCTCATTCACTGCTTCTGTCAAACGCTCCTCATTCATTCTGTCAACCGCTCCTCATTCACTGCCTCTGTCAAACGCTCCCTGGTTCAGCCGACTGTCCTTCCACTATTCCATTACAGCGATGTCATCTACAGGTCCGCCCGTAAAGGAGCACTTGAGCGGCTTAAGCCTGATTTATACTTGTGCGGCTTTGCGCCTCTGCGTTCTCTGCTGGGTAGCACGGACACCGAACGTTCTCATGAACCGTTGGTAGTAGTTTTGCCCGTGTCGCAGATTGCACACTGCATTTTTGATGTAAATCGGCGAAATCCGTTGCTAAACAAATGAAAACTGGAAGATTTTGAGTTTGATGACGATGAGGAAGAGCTCCTGTGCTGTTGAAATCCCTCCTTGTTGCTTTGATGCCCAACCAAACCTCTGCGGCGTCTGCGGCATCTGGCGCATAGTCACAATTTTCAGTTGGTACGCGGCGGGGTCTGAGGCCACCGCACAGGATCTCTGCGGCTCCGCGGAGGCTCTGCGCACGCGGTACCGCACAAGTATAAATCAGGCTTAAACGTCCTCTATCACTCGGCCATTCGTTTTGCAAATAACGCCCCGTACAGGACCCATCACTGTGACCTCTACACCTTGGTAAACTGGCCACCCCTGGACATCAGGCGCAACATCCACTGGCTGATGCTGGTTTTTAAAACTCTTCTAGGTCTCACTCCTCCCTATCTAACTCAGCTTCTTCACCTGCGCCCCCACCCTACACACAACACCCGTTCTGCCCCCCTCATTCTGTTAAATGCTCTAGGGCATACTCCTCCCTGGGCCGTTCCTCCTTCCAGGTTGCGGCCGCTGACAGCTGGAACCAACTTCAAAAATCCCTAAAGTTACAATCCTTTACCTCTGTTAGTCTCTTCAAACAGGCCCTAACAAAATGTATAAAGCAC
>NC_137220.1:571101-573601 GCF_949987685.1 Ammodytes marinus
GAGAGAGAGAGAGAGAGAGAGAGAGAGCGAGAGAGAGAGAGAGACACACACACACACACAGAAAGAGAGAGAGACACACACACACACAGAAAGAGAGAGAGACACACACACACACACAGAAAGAGAGAGAGAGACACACACACACAGAAAGAGAGAGAGAGACACACACACACACTGACACACACACAGAAAGAGAGAGAGACACACACACACACACACTGACACACACACAGAAAGAGAGAGAGAGAGAGACACACACACACAGGCACTATAGAACCAACTGTTTTGTAAAGGTTAATTTACAGTTTAATCCTGTATTTAGTCAAAGTCAAAATCTCAGTGGAATTTTATTTGTTGAATTTTACATCAACGTTCTTTAAACTTAAACCTTTTATTCTGAATTTGAAGAGTTAAATTCAAAGGCACAAAATTCATGTGTGTGAGAGTGTGTGTCTATCTGTCTGTCTGTCTGTCTGTCTGTCTGTCTGTGTGTGTGTGTGTGTGTGTGTGTGTGTGTGTGCAGAGTCCTGTCAGAGATAAAGTGGAGCCGTTGGTGTTTTCTCTGAACGCGTCTTTACATGAGAAGATTCACCAGAAGAGGAACTCTTCGGTAGTGGAGATGAAACGCCTTCCAGTGCTTAGCCAGACCCCAAGACCCATCAGAACACAGGTCTGTCTGTCTGTCTATCTCTCTGTCTGTCTGTGTTTCTCTCTGTCCGTCTGTCTATCCGTCTGTCTGTCTGTGTTACGACCGGCTCGAGGAAGCAACATAGAGTAGTCCAACCAATGGTAAAAGTGTAAGAAAATGGTGTTTATTGTAGCAAAGGTTTAACAAAAAGGTGAATGGGAGCCATGCTGCTGGCCTTGGCTGGAGAGAGAGAGTTAATTAAGCCTCCAGGCTTAAATAGGCAGCGCAGGTGGCAGTCAACGAGGTGAGGGAGGGGCTTCAGGAGCCCTGCAAGCATAGAGCAGATCTACACATAACACACCCCCCCCCCCCCCCTTAAAACGGTTGCTCTGGCAACCACCAAGCCACACAAAGTCCAAGCAGCACAAAATCATTAAAAAGGATACCACCCGACTGCAGAAATGTCCCCCACTGGAGACCGAAGGCACAGGATGTAAAGGAGCTAGGGGAATCTTCTGCTTGGGCTCACCAATAGTCTGGGATGTGTCTGAAAGTGCAATAACAGAGTCAGTCGTTTTCTTTAACTCACTACCAACCGCAACACAACCGGCAGACTGTCTGACGGGATGCTCAATGTCTGGTGTAACAGCAACAGGCTTACTACGCTCTTGTTTCCTGCTCAAGACAGGGCAAACAGCAATAAGGTGACCGACCTTCCTGCAATAGAAACAAGCACGCTCTAGGGGAGCCCTGGACCTCCTAGCTGCAAAGGCCTTGGGAGGAGGCTTTGAAACCCTTTTAACCACAGCCCTTCCCTTCTGCCCCCCATGGTCCCTCTCAAAGCTTCTATTGTGCAACACAAACTCAGGAGCTGCAAGGACCCTACCACCGGCTAAGTCGTTTCCCAAGATGAAGGACACCCCTTCAATTGGAAGGCTTGGACACACAGCTACAGCTACCTCCCCAGACACCAGACCTGTTTCAAGTTTAAGGTTATGCATAGGCAGGGACAAATACCCACCCCCAAACCCTTGGACGAGGACATTAGAGCCCAACTCAGACTGGTCAGTAAACGGTAAGAAGTCCTGTAGAATCAAAGACTGAAAAGCACCGGAATCTCTCCAAATCCTAATCGGTTTCTTGTTTGAAGGGTCAGTGACAAGAGAAACAAAACCATCCATGAGGAAAGAAGAAGAGCCAGCCAGCTCATTCTTTTGAGCGGACTGGTCCATGTGTTGGGCGACAGCACACTTTTTCACCACTTTTAGTTAGGCAACAGGCTTATAGGACTCTTCTTTCTTACTCAAAACAGGGAAATCGGCAACGAAGTGACCACTCTCCTTGCAATAAAAACAAGTCTTCTCCAAGGGAGTACTCACAGTAGCCGACCTTCTAGTGAAAGCTGTAGAAACCGGGGGAGGAGATTTTGAAAACAGAGGTCTATTAAAATCAGCCCTTCCTTTTCTCTCACCTTGGTCGTCATCAAAGTTTACCTTGTTTGTCAATACAAACTTGTCTGCTAAAACAGCAGCTTTATCAAGAGAGGCTACTTTTTGCTGATTGAGATAATTACACACGGCACTAGGCAGACAATTTTTAAAGTCCTCGAGCAACACTAATTGTCTAAGATCCTCCTTAGTTTCCGCTTTCTGTGATCTGCACCAAGAACTAAAACTGATCTCCTTTTCTCTCGCAAACTCTACATAAGTTTGGTCATCCTGTTTACTGAGGCCTCTAAACCGCTGGCGGTACGCCTCCGGAACAAGCTCGTAAGTTCTTAGAATAGCGCTTTTAACTTTTTCATAGTCCTTGGTGTAGTGGCAACCTGTTTGCCACTTTATGCAGGACGTGGTTTCTAGACTCGTGCTCAAA
>NC_137220.1:583601-591101 GCF_949987685.1 Ammodytes marinus
TGTCGTATTTCATCCGGCCAAGATTGTTAGTGTTGAAAGCTGCATCCTATTTGGGCGATTCTGACCCACAATCCAGTGCGCACGTGAAGTGACGTCACATCGACGAAGCCTCCATATGAAAACAAACGGGGATGAGACGGATATAAAAGCAAGAGGCAAGATCAAGGCGCAATGTTATGATGAAATAAATAGGTTAAAGTATGTCCCAATTGTAGCATACTGCATCCTAACTAGATTCTTTTTATCGTTGGATGTAGTATGTAGAATAGAAAAAAGAAAGAGTAAGCGATTCGGAACGCAGCCCAGTGTTTAATGGTGACCTTTGACCTCTGACTTGATGACATCATCTCTGTGACATCACAGAATGGCTCCCCTAAGCCCCGCCTCCTTCAGCGGTCATGTGATCGGAGAGTCGGCCATGAAGAAGACAGAGGATGTTGGCAGTTTGCTGATCTTCACTTTACAGGTGTGTGTGTGTGTGTGTGTGTGTGTGTGTGTGTGTGTGTGTGTGTGTGTGTGTGTGTGTGTGTGTGTGTGTGTGTGTGTGTGTGTGTGTGTGTGTGTCTGTGTGTGTGTGTGTGTGCGTGTGTCTGTGTGTGTGTGTGTGTGTGTGTGTGTGTTGTTTTTTGTATTACAATTTTAATTTACAATGTGGCGTATCAAAAAAATGGTAAAATGGACTTGACTTATATAGCGCCTTCTAGCCGATTTTCTCAGCCCCAAAGCGCTTTACATATCTTACCACATTCACCCATTCATACACCGATGGCAGTAGCTGCCATGCAAGGCGCTCTCTGAACCATCGGAAGCAATTTGGGGTTCAGTGTCTTGCTCAGGGACACTTCGACATGTGGCAGGGAGACGGGGGATCGAACCTCCGACCCTGCACTCCAGAGGCGACATCCCTACCCACTTCGCCACTGCCGCCCCCGTATCAAACTTATTATGTAGATTTTGATCTCTTTTATTGATCTAGATTTTGAATGTCCGGTAAAGATGGTTGTATAGGAGAAATATACAGACAGAAACAGACAAGGTTTAGTCCAGGGATGTCCAAATTTTTTTCACTGAGGGCCACATACAGAAAAATCTACGAAGGGCCGAGCCACTTTGCAAATATAACACATTTATCAGGACATGGAGCTGCTCAGGGGCCGTATTCACAAAACATTTTAAGGCTAAGAGTAGGTCCTAACGTGCTGATTTAGGAGTAACTCTCAAAAATAAGGGGCGTTTCACTCCTAATTTTAGGACTCCTAACTTTTTAAGATAAGTGTAATTCACAAAGCATTTTAGCGCTAAAACTAGCTCCTAAATCTATGAAAAGCTAGGAGAGGACTCCTAAGTCACTAAGAGTAAATCACAGACAATCATTTGATGGTGTTTTGGAGAGATTTAATGCTAGTGAGCTTTACAAAAGGTATCTTAATAGCTGTAAGGGTTTAATGATCTTCGTAAAGCTATATTTAGAAAGTATAGACATATTTATATTTATTACATTTATAGAAAAAAATATTTATTAAGTTCCTTTTTCCTGCAGTTGCTTTGGGTTTACGATGCACTGAAAGTTACTGTTGGTGTCACGTTTGGGTTTAATTTCCTACTAGAGGCCTATTTGTGGCGCTTCGCAGCATCTCCTCCGTTCCACAGGTCCGCTACTGTATAGTTGCGCGTCTCGCCTTTTTCCTTCCGCATGCACTTTACGATTTCACCGGCTGTTGTTTCTAAATTGTGAATTTCCTGGTTTGTCGCTGTCTGACTATTGCTGCATAGTCGGCATTGAGAGAAATACAGTGAGAGTGCATGGCGTGCAGCTGTTCAATGAGGATATTTTTTCCGATTCAAATCATTGTACAATTTAAAATTAATAGACCAATGTGGCGCTATTGTAGGCTAATTGTGAACGAATGTGTGGGAAACCCTGCAGTATCTTGGTTTCATGTTAAATCAGTGTCACTTGTCATTAATTGTATATAAAAACTCTTTACTTTAATACAGCGACACGATATGGATATCTCCCACAGTGTTTCTATCATAAATTCACTCTTAGCTCTCATTCCCTCTCAGCCAATCACTGTGGGCATAGAAGGTATGAACATGACATCATCCATAGCAACAGGGTCAACACCGCCCTCTAGTCTTAGCTTAGGAGTCCCTCCCATTCCTTAGTAAAAGTTGGTCTTATCAGCTTTGTGAATAGGTTTTAAGAAATTACTCCTTACTAAGAACTTTTAGTGCTCCTTAGGAGTACTCTTAGTGCTAAGATAAAATGTTTTGTGAATACGGCCCCAGATGTTTAGTTTCATAGTGTCTTCGTAAATTGTAATCCTTCTTCATGGCAACACTTTCCTTGCAAATTAAACAGATACATTTCCCCTCAGAGCCGGCCCAAGCCTTTATGGGGTCCTAAGCAGAATTTGATTTGGGGGCCCCTCTCTAATGTTAGCGCTGCCCAATTCATTGACTATTGTTCAATGCCATTCAGATACCCAGTGTTTCTGCAAGTGCCTCCAAAGTCCAGCTGGGTGAAAATAGTAGCCAGCCGAGATCCCGACCCTCCTAGGGGGGTCCTGGGGTATGCCCCCCCAGGAGATTTTTTTTAACTTTTTAAAGTGAAATGCATGTTAAGAGGCTTAATCTGAAGAATTTTGTAAGAAAAAATAATTTGGAGACACTGTGTCGGATGAATTAGTAGCTTTTGAAGAAGGACACATGGATTTTCCAAAAGAAATAAAAATTATTAAAAATTTAAAAATGTAAAGGGCCTTATTACATTATATGTTTAAAATTGGCCACGGGCCAATAAAAAAGGGGCTGCGGGCCGCAGTTGGACACCCCTGGTTTAGTCAAATAAACACCTAAGTGTACATGTTGGACCTCTGATATATACTAGTATGAAAGAAAATAAATCTATAAACTAACCGTGGCTTGATATCCCCCCCCCTCCCCTGATAGGTCCAGATCCATGGTCAGCCCCTGGGTAACCTTGGTAACCTGGCGGTGCAGTTTGATTGGCCGAGGGAGTCGACCAATGGGAAGTGGCTGCTCTACCTGGAGGAGATTCAGCTGAACGGAACCTCGGCACACACCTGTGTCCCGCCCGGCAACCTCATCAACCCACTGCGGCTACAGGTCTGTGTGTGTGTGTGTGTGTGTGTGTGTGTGTGTGTGTGTGTGTGTGTGTGTGTGTGTGTGTGTGTGTGTGTGTGTGTGTGTGTGTGTGTGTGTGTGTGTGTGTGTGTGTGTGTGTGTGAGAGTGTGTGTGTGTGTGTGTGTGTGTGTGTGTGAGAGTGTGTGTGTGTGTGTGTGTGTGTGTGTGTGTGTGTGTGTGTGTGTGTGTGTGTGTGTGTGTGTGTGTGTGTGACAGAGCCTGCAGTTAGTTTACTAAACATGTTGACTCTTCCTGTGTCCAGCTGTCAGAGCGACAGAGGGAGAGGAGGAGTGTGGAGGACCAGAGAGAGACTCCAGCTGTTCCACTGCATTTACACACACAGAAGAAGAAGGCCTACACACTGGTACACACACACACACACACACACACACACACACACACACACACACACACACACACTGGTACACACACACACACACACACACACACACACACTCATTTCACCACTAATGAGCATGTGAGCTGTTGTGTCTGTTTGAACGTCTTGAAAGAAATAACACTTTAGAAATGTTTATCTGTTAGAAAATAAATAATGTGTGTCTGTGTGTGCGTGCCTGTGTGTGTGTGTGTGTGTGTGTGCGTGTCTGTCTGTGTGTGCGTGCCTGTGTGTGTGTGTCTGTGTGTGTGTGTGTGTGTGTGTGTCTGTCTGTCTGTCTCTGTGTGTGTGTGTGTGTGTGTGTGTGTGTGTGTGTGTGTGTGTGTGTGTGTGTGTCTGTCTGTCTCTGTCTGTGTGTGTGTGTGTCTGTGTGTGTGTGTGTGTGTGTGTTTGTCTGTCTCTGTCTGTGTGTGTGTGTCTGTCTGTCTCTCTGTGTGTGTGTGTGTGTCTGTGTGTGTGTGTGTGTGTGTGTGTGTGTGTGTGTGTGTGTGTGTGTGTGTGTGTGTGTGTGTGTGTGTGTGTGTGTGTGTGTGTGTCTGTCTCTCTCTGTGTGTGTGTGTGTAGGACTGTGGTCGTGGGGCGCAGTGTGTGAGCTTCTCCTGTCCTCTCCCTGACATGCAGCTCTCCGCCTCTCTGACAGTCACCGCTCGACTCTGGAACTCTACCATGATGGAGGTGAATCTTAAACTTGAATCCCTTATCACCATGAACAATTACAAAAGCAGGATTAAGGACTATTTAACCGCAAACTGTACATGCCCGGTTACTGAACACTGACTTACTGCCAATGAGATTGATGCCTTGTGACTTTTTATTTTATTTTTATTTATTTTTTATTGTGTTTTGTGTCTTGTTTTAAGTGTGAAATTTTGTTTTTTAATGTGAATCTTTTATGTTTGTATGCTGCCTCCTTCTTGGCCAGGACTCTCTTGAAAAAGAGATTTTGAATCTCAATGAGTATATTCCTGGAAAAATAAAGGTTAAAAAAAAAATTTAAAAAAAACCAGTCTGGTGGTTTATTTATCATTTTATATTGTGAAGGTGAAAGCAGACAGAGATGTTTCAAAGGCCTGAAGGTGAAAGCAGACAGAGATGTTTCAAAGGCCTGAAGGTGGAAGCAGACAGAGATGTTTCAAAGGCCTGAAGGTGAAAGCAGACAGAGATGTTTCAAAGGCCTGAAGGTGAAAGCAGACAGAGATGTTTCAATGGCCTGAAGGTGGAAGCAGACAGAGATGTTTCAAAGGCCTGAAGGTGGAAGCAGACAGAGATGTTTCAAAGGCCGTGTGTTGATGCCAGAGGGAAATACAAATATATATCAGTATCGTTTTATACCGAGATATGTATCATGTTGTAACTTAAAGTCTCTACGAGGAACTTTTAAATATTTCTGAAACAGTCTCATTTTTCCTCTGATGATCATGAATTACATCTAACAGCAAACGAGACCATCAGTGCAAAGAATGCTATTTTTATACAGTTTTTCTTAATGCCTGTGTGTGTGTGTGTGTGTGTGTGTGTGTGTGTGTGTGTGTGTGTGTGTGTGTGTGTGTGTGTGTGTGTGTGTGTGTGTGTGTGTGTGTGTGTGTGTGTGTGTGTGTGTGTGTGTGTGTGTGTGTGTGTGTGTGTGTGTGTGTGTGTGTGTGCGCGTGTAGGACTACAGTGATGCTCGGAGTGTGTTGGTTCGAGGTCTCGCGTCTCTAAAGCTTCAGACCAACAAATCGACCATCACCATGGCGACGCAGCAAACGCAGGTAAACTGCTGCTAACCCTATCTATGTCCCATATGTCTATTTAAACATGTCTTTGTCCCTATCTACCTGCTATATGTCTACACCATTCTCTCACCAAAACATCTTTAGAACATTTGCAGAAATCTAACCCTGCCTTCCGAATCGCCTACTCTTTCTTTTTTCTATTCTACACACTACATCGGACCATGAGAAAAATTCATCATAACATTGCTCCTTGATCTTGCCTCTTGCTTTTATATCCGTCTCATCCCCGGTTGTTTTCATATGGAGGTTTCGTCGATGTGATGTCACTTCAGGTGTGCACTGGATTGTGGGTCAGAATCGCCCAAATAGGATGCTGATTTCCAAACTAAAGATCTATGTAGTAGGACATCTGGGTATTTCTAACCATACTAAATCTGACCACAATAATCAGGACATCCTAAATCTGTTTTCTTCCAAACTAAATAGTAGAAAGTATGGGGACTGTCTGGAACGCAGTCTTGCCCTGTGTTCCAATCCCCATACTTCCCTTCTATTTAGTATGCCAGAAAAAGATTTAGGATGTTCCAATACGTGCACGTCAATTGCAGTATGCTAAAAATACATAAATGCCCCACTGTTACAACCCGGCTCGAGGAAGCAACATAGAGTAGTCAAACCAGGATGATATGTATAAAGAACTGGGTTTATTGTAACAGAAGGATCATCACAGCAGGTCACTGGGAACCAAACAGTTGGCCCTGGCTGGAGAGGCAGAGTGGTTGCGTTCCGAATCGCATACTCTTTCTTTTTTCTATTCTACATACTACATCCGACGATAAAAAGAATCTAGTTAGGATGCAGTAGACATACTATTGGGACATACTTTTCTCTCTTATTTCATCATAACATTGCGCCTTGATCTTGCCTCTTGCTTTTATATCCGTCGCATCCCCGTTTGTTTTCATAACATGGACCTATAGGCTTCGTCGATGTTACGTCACTTCACGTGCGCACTGGATTGTGGGTCAGAATCGCCCAAATAGGATGCACTTTTCAACACTAACAATCTTGGCCGCATGAAGTAGACCATCCGGGTACTTCTAACCATCCTAAATCTGGCCACAAGAATCGGGACATCCTAAATCTTTTTTCTACATACTATATAGTAGAAAGTATGCGATTCGGAACGCAACCAGTGAATGAAGCCTCCAGGCTCAATAGGCAGCAGCAGGTGGCAGGTAACGAGCAGGAGGAGGAGGAACTCCAAGAGCACTGCAACAGAGAACAGATCTACACATAACACCCACTAACTCCGGTAGCATTTTGGAGCATTCGTATTTATCTTGACATTTCATCGACATAATGAAAAAAAATCTTCCTTATCTGATTTTCTTTCCTCTCCTGTCTGTGGCCCTAAAACTATTCTGTACTTTAGTATGTAGTGTAGTAAAAAGACTAAAACTCTTCTGTACTTTAGTATGTAGTGTAGTAAAAAGACTAAAACTCTTCTGTACTTTAGTATGTAGTGTAGTAAAAAGACTAAAACTCTTCTGTTCTTTAGTATGTAGTGTAGTAAAAAGACTAAAACTCTTCTGTTCTTTAGTATGTAGTGTAGTAAAAAGACTAAAACTCTTCTGTACTTTAGTATGTAGTGTAGTAAGAAGACTAAAACTCTTCTGTACTTTAGTATGTAGTGTAGTAAAAAGACTAAAACTCTTCTGTTCTTTAGTATGCAGTGTGGTAAAAAGACTAAAACTCTTCTGTACTTTAGTATGTAGTGTAGTAAAAAGACTAAAACTCTTCTGTTCTTTAGTATGTAGTGTAGTAAAAAGACTAAAACTCTTCTGTACTTTAGTATGCAGTGTGGTAAAAAGACTAAAACTCTTCTGTACTTTAGTATGTAGTGTAGTAAAAAGACTAAAACTCTTCTGTTCTTTAGTATGTAGTGTAGTAAAAAGACTAAAACTCTTCTGTACTTTAATATGTAGTGTCGTAAAAAGACTAAAACTCTTCTGTACTTTAGTAGGTAGTGTAGTAAGAAGACTAAAACTATTCTGTACTTTAGTATGTAGTGTAGTAAAAAGACTAAAACTCTTCTGTACTTTAGTATGCAGTGTGGTAAAAAGACTAAAACTCTTCTGTACTTTAGTATGTAGAGTAGTAAAAAGACTAAAACTATTCTGTACTTTAGTATGTAGTGTAGTAAAAAGACTAAAACTCTTCTGTACTTTAGTATG
>NC_137220.1:598601-651101 GCF_949987685.1 Ammodytes marinus
GTCTGTGCTACTGAATGCAAACTAGATAGTTCTTATAGTCAGCTGTAGTAGGCCTATGCACGGTCAATATGTCTCTACCTGACCCAATAGTATGCAGGGTCAATATGTCTCTACCTGACCCAATAGTATGCAGGGTCAATATGTTTATACCTGACCCAATAGTATGCAGGGTCAATATGTTTATACCTGACCCAATAGTATGCAGGGTCAATATGTTTATACCTGACTCAATAACAGTTCTTATAGTCAGCTGTTAGGCCTATGCAGGGTCAATATGTTTATACCTGACCCAATAGTATGCAGGGTCAATATGCCTCTACCTGACCCAATAGTATGCAGGGTCAATATGCCTCTACCTGACCCAATAGTATGCAGGGTCAATATGTTTATACCTGACTCAATAACAGTTCTTATAGTCAGCTGTAGTAGGCCTATGCAGGGTCCATATCAGTTCTTATAGTCAGCTGTTAGGCCTATGCAGGGTCAATGTCTCTACCTGACCCAATAGCAGTTCTTATAGTCAGTTCTTAGGCCTATGCAGGGTCAATATGCCTCTACCTGACCCAATAGCAGTTCTTATAGTCAGTTCTTAGGCCTATGCAGGGTCAATATGCCTCTACCTGACCCAATAGCAGTTCTTATAGTCAGTTCTTAGGCCTATGCAGGGTCAATATGCCTCTACCTGACTCAATATCAGTTCTTAGGCCTATGCAGGGTCAATGTCTCTACCTGACCCAATAGCAGTTCTTAAGGCCAGGACACACCAGTCCGACATGTTCCAACTACGCAAAAAATGGAGTCGGCCGTTTCAGGAAGCTCCAGTCTTCCCGTCGCGGCCAAAGAACACACCGAGACGACTGTTTATTTTCCGTACGCTCGCGGGACGTAATGTCTCCACAACAGCAGGCGGCGCTAATCTGTATTGTGGCCCGAAAAAATACGAAAGCCGGAAATGATTGGACATCTCTCTAGAGCATAAACATAGATAGAAATACGTATTTATATTTACGGACCATAAGAGCACAATTTTTAGCAGAGAGTGTCGAGCATGGTGTTGAGCAGTCAACAAGGGTTGATGCATGTGAGTACTCTCAAAACGAAATGAACAAACACATTAAAACGATGGCTAGCTGTTGTTAGCTGTTTGTGCTACCCGCCTCACTTCCGGGCTTCACTGATTCGCTAGCCCTCCACCAATCAAATTGCTCCAAATGAAAGACGGTCGGCCGCCGATTGAACATGTCTAATCGGCGGCCGACAGGCTCAAAACAAGCCCGACGACCTCTACGTCGGCCGACGTCACGGCACACACCAAACAGATTCGTCTTTTTTTTTGACGACAGCGATTATCGGGCTGGTGTGTCCTGTTCTTTATAGTCAGTTCTTAGGCCTATGCAGGGTCAATATGTCTCTACCTGACCCAATAACAGTTCTTATAGTCAGTTCTTAGGCCTATGCAGGGTCAATATGCCTCTACCTGACCCAATAGCAGTTCTTAGGCCTATGCACGGTCAATATGCCTCTACCTGACCCAATAGTATGCAGGGTCAATATGTTTATACCTGACCCAATAGTATGCAGGGTCAATATGTTTATACCTGACTCAATAGCAGTTCTTATAGTCAGCTGTTAGGCCTATGCAGGGTCCATATGAAGTATTGGGGATTGGAACACAGCCTGTGAGTCTCTGAGCAGTGATGGATACATCTGAGGTTACGTGTTAAATGTTCAATGTGTTCTCACTAACAGACTAATAAAGAAAATGAAGCCCAGGATAAAGTTTGTGTGTGTGTGTGTGTGTGTGTGTGTGTGTGTGTGTGTGTGTGTGTGTGTGTGTGTGTGTGTGTGTGTGTGTGTGTGTGTGTGTGTGTGTGTGTGTGTGTGTGTGTGTGTGTGTGTGTGTGTGTGTGTGTGTGTGTAACTATCCTGGGCTTCATTTTCATAGTCCAACAGATCGACCAACGACTTGTCACACCACTCTGAAGCCAGCTGCTGCTTTATGACGTCTGGACTCAGTCAGTCCAGCTGATGTCAAATTATATTACACCTCTCTCCCTGTATCTATGTGAGTGTGTGTGTGTGTGTGTGTGTGTGCGTGTGTGTGTGTGTGGTGTCTTGATATGGAAAGGAGAGCAAACAGTGTTTTTATGTTTTTATGACTGTTGGAGAGTAAAAGATCATTTTAATGTATTCAACGGACATCAGACAACCACACACACACACACACACACACACACACACACACACACACACACACACACAGACTCTCAGAGACACATGTCCATATAAGTGCAGTAAAGTGGAGGGATGGGTGCTGTGACCGGGCAGGAGTTAAGGTGTGTAAAGAAAGGAGTTTGATTATAACTGTTAATGTAATGAGACTTACTGTAGGTCCATATAAGGTGAAGAGCAGGGCTATGAGGCTATGTCTGTCTGTCTGTCTGTCTGTCTGCCTGTCTGTCTGTCTGTCTGTCTGTCTGTCTGCCTGTCTGTCTGTCTGTCTGTCTGTGTGGTGACGCTGCAGAAGTGAAGGTGTGAGTATAAGTAGAGGAGAGTTTCTGGACACTGTGTTAGACTGCTGGAGACTCCACAGACTTCAGGTAACTTTCCTCATTCATAACTGTCTGTGTGTTGTTCCTCTTTGCTTTGGAAAGTGACTTTAAGTTTTTTCTATTAGTGTTGAACTCTTTCTGATCCAGAACTGAAAACCTGCACAGGTTCTGTAGGATTTAAAGTCTCTATGAGGAACTTTTAAATATTTCTGAAACAGTCTCATTTCTCCTTTGATGATCATAAATTACATGTAACAGCAAACGAGACCATCGTTGCAAACAATGCTATTTTTATATAGTTTTTTATAATGCCTTTGTCATGGGTATACGCTCACCCAGGAACAACAGCTGGCGTGGTAAAAACACTACTGCTTTTGAAAAAAATAACACAAAACTGAAAGTTCCTCGGAGCAACTTTTTTTTTTTTGGCATTTTTATGCTTTATTGATAGTGTAGAGACAGAGTTGAAATGGGGCAGAGAGGGGAGTGACATGTAGAGAACGACCGCGGGCTGGAATCAAACCCGGATCTGCTGCTGGGCCCGGCCCAGGGGGGGGAAGCCCTACCTACTGAGCTAAGGGCGCCCCTCCTCGGAGCAACTTTAACCTTTTAGATCTAGAGTTTTAGAACTGAAAGGGAACTCTGCAATGAACTAGCATCCACCAGCTGTCACTCAAATGCATAGCCTCTTGGATCCATTAGATTTAGTTCATATTATATCTGGAGTCTTTAACACTAATCTGATTAGATTTACAGAGAAAAGGCTGAATCAGGCAAGTAGAGTTTACTATTTTCTAATCTCCTGTTTTCTAATATCAAGTGAAAAACAAGATCTGTTCATAATCTTATTTGACAAACATGACAAAGGCATTAAGAAAAACTATATAAAAATATCATTCTTTGCACTGATGGTCTCGTTTGCTGTTAAATGTTATTTCATGGTTATCAGAGGAAAAATGAGACTGTTTCAGAAATATTTAAAAGTTCCTCGTAGCGACTTTAATTGAGACTAAATTCACCTTTTTGGACATTTACAGAGTTTCTTAGAAACAACAGCTGGGCTTCTGTTCCTTCATGTTAACACTGTGGCTGGCAAATGATCATTGTGTTTTTAACATGAAATCACATTGTTTTTAAATCGTATGTTTGTAACAGTGTTTAAGTTGATATTAACAATGTCAATCAATCCTTACCTGTGTTCTCTCCTTTAGTATCAAATGAATGCAAAGAAAGATACTTCATGAACTAGAATTTTAGATTTATATTAAATCAATGAGCCTGAGGTAACACAATGTCTTCTTCAAACATACAGTTGAGGACAGAATCATCAGCCCACCTATGAAAATGTCATTGTTATAAAAGTATTTCCCAAGTGCAGTCAAACAGAGCAAAGCTTTTTGAACAGCTTTTCCAAACATCCTACTGTTATTTTGGATGATTTCATTATTTAACTTTTGCACAGAGAAACTACATTATTTCACAAAAACTAAAAACTACCAGAACATCGGAAATACTTTTAAAAAAGTGATATTTTCTTAGGGGGCTTAGAATGATGTCCAACACTGTATAAATTAGACGAAACAAATGCTCCTACAACAGAGTGGTCTGGGTGAGAAACTTTATATAGTTTATTCTGTGATCTACATAGTTTTGAAGGATTCCACTGTTCACCATTGATAAATATGCAAAGTGCACTGAGCTGGTCTGCTCAGGTCGTATGGTGCAACTCCAACTCAAAGTGCTCTGGTGTTATTTAAATCATGAGGTTTGTGAGGGTGTGTCAAAGCCAGGTAGGAGGGCTAGAGAGAGACTAATGCCTACCAAACATGGAGTCTCAGCCCTCTTCACAGCAGACCCGGGTTAGAATCCAGCCCGGGTCGTTCTCTGCATGTCATTCCCCTCTCTGACACATTTCATCTCTATTAGATGTGAGAGACAAAGATAAAAATGCCCAAAAAATAATAATAATAAAAAAAGCCTTTTCACCATCTGTGCAGTTCAGGCTTCACTCTCCTCAGTAAAAGCTTGTTCAGATGTTCTTCATTAGGCTCCAGTGACTGTGCGACATTTGCATAATGATGACAGGACCATCTCTACTTTAATGTGACCTTCATCAATCTCTAGTTTTTCACTGTATTTTTTTCTAAATAGTGGAGAACGGGGTAATCTGAGCCACTTTTTACATTTGCTCCCCTCTAAGCGAGCTAAAATGATTTATCACTCAAATGTACACATTTCCCATTAATTCAGGATGTTTCCTAGAAGTGGGCATTAGCAGAATTATTTCAAGACAAAGGGCAGTGAAAATATGATTGTTTTAAAAAAAGTTGTCATGTGGCTCACTTTACCACAGCTGTGGGGTAAACTGAGCCAGACCAGAAAAATCAAGGGGGTAAAGTGAACCACTTACTTTTTACACTCTGAAACTACCATAACAACACATATTGTAACAGTTAGAATCCTGAAAGCTAGCCACACATTCCAGAACTAATGTCGGACTAGTAAAAGAATGATGGGGTTTGGTCAATTAAGCAAAGCACATTTTCTAAACACTTGAAAGTAACTCTGAACAAAATCAAATACAACATATTATAATTCAAAAGGTTTTAATAAGATTCAAATGAAAGATAGAACCAGTTAGATTAGAACACAGTCTGGGGGTCAGAACACAGGACCCTTAGAGCCAGCTTGTGTCTGGGGGTCAAAGCATAGGAAAATCAGAACCAGCGAGAACAGCCTGGGACTCAGAACACAGGAGAAGACCCAACTGGATTATAACATCAGCCTGTCATACTCTACAACTAGGCCTACTCCACATTCCAGCCCTGAAGGTTACAGGGAAAGATGAGAAGGTGCTCTTTCCATGTGGTTGCCCCAGGTCGTCTTCCTGGTGTATTTCCTTGGCATGATGGCTTTTCTACAATGTGTATGACATTAAAATAAAACACATGTTATGTAATATTACATTAAAATATGTTTAAGACTAAACTTAACTTGTGCCTCATGGTGGGGGAAAGTGAGACAGTGTCTCACTTTCCCCCACAGCATTTGGCTCACTTTCCCCCACCACCACAATTTGAGAAAAAACTACCTCTCTTAGCATTTCAGGCTAATCTTTAGCTAATATCATCACATGGTTTTTATATGTTGGTAGTTCATCAACACATATGATATAAGTTTTTCTAAGTGAATACATTTGCTTTGGCACAAAAGTTGATTAAGTTGACAGCAAGAAAATTTACTTATACATGCAAAATACCTATTTTGGTGAATAAAACATGCTTACCACAGCACCATGAGGTCCTCTCTTTCAGGGCCATGGGGAAATGAGAGGGGCTTGAAAACATATATCTCACATGACCACAAATGTTTTCCGTTGCCTAGATACAGGGGGTGGCTCACATTACCCGATGCCTCAGATTCCCCCGTTCTCCCCTACTTTATTTTGGATATATATATATTTTTTTAAAGATATTTTTTGCCATTTTTATGCTTTATTGATAGTGTAGAGACAGAGTTGAAATGGGGCAGAGAGGGGAGTGACATGCAGAGAACGACCGCGGGCTGGAATCGAACCCGGGTCCGCTGCTGGCCGAGGCCCATGGGGGGGACACCCTACCAACTGAGCTAAGGGTGACCCCGGTTAATTTTTTTAAAGAACTCAAACACACTGAAAAAGTGAACACACAAACAAAAGACAAAACAACATAAACAACTAACATGGCATACTCTACTCTACAGGTTTCTAAGTACATTGGTTGCGTTCCGAATCGCATACTCTTTCTTTTTTCTATTCTACATACTACATCCGACAATAAAAATAATCTAATTAGGATGCAGTAGGCATACTATTGGGACATACTTTACTCTCTTATTTCATCATAACATGGCTCCTTGATCTTGCCTCTTGCTTTTATATCCGTCTCATCCCCGTTTGTTTTCATACGGAGGCTTCGTCGATGTGATGTCACTTCATGTTGGACTGGATTGTGGGTCAGAATCGCCCAAATAGGATGCAGTTTTCAACACTAACAATCTTGGCTGGATGAAGTAGGACATCCGGGTACTTCTAACCATCCTAAATCTGGCCACAAGAATCGGGACATCCTTTTTTCTACATACTATATAGTAGAAAGTATGCGATTCGGAACGCAACCATTGTTTAAACTATAGGTAGATGTTAAGCAGAAAATAAAAACTCAACGAGGTGTCATGTAGGTCCCTTCAGTACTGTTATATAGTCCAGGAAAGGCTGACATATCTGTTTAAACTTCTCTGCTTTCCCTCTCAGATCTCATAAGAGCTATAGAACTCCATGAGCCACATATGGAAGCAGGGGGCCATCTCCTTATTCCAAACCTTCAGGAAACAAAAGTAAAGGCAAGGCAAGGCAAGGCAATTTTATTTATAGAGCACATTTCAGGCACAGGGCCACTCAAGGTGCTTCACAGGGTTAAAATCAAATAAAGAATACAAAAAAAAAGAAAAAAAAGAAAGACCCTCACAAGATGGGGACACTAAAGATGAAACACATGACAGATTCATAAAAGTAAAACAGTTTCAGAGCTCCACTGGTTTCTCTCATCAGGACCTTATAAAGTTACTTACTGTGCCAGGGGTATGAATAATTTCGGTTTTGACTGTACTACAAACCACCAGTAGGAGGTGCTAGCACAGCAAAGGAGACACTGGTTAACGAGAGAACAGAGAAACTGTGTAATGGGACAAACTATATCAGTTTCTACTAAATAGCAGGAAGGATAGGTATTGTTACGCGGGGTAAATATCACCACCGTAGACAGTAGGACATCTGGGTATTTTTCAGCATTCTGCATCTGACATCATGTATTGGGACATCCTTACCAAACAATTAGCTGGGAAGTTTGGGGATTGGAACTCAACCACTATGTAGCAAGAACATTAAAACACGTTAGATTGTGTCTGACCGCTGAAAGTACAGCAACATGTCGCCTATAAACGATGTAATCCATGTGATGTGTGTTACTATAGCAACATGTCGCCTATAAACGATGTAATCCATGTGATTTGTGTTTTGCAGGAATGGCGTTTCTTCGGCTTCCGGCCTCGATGCTGCTGTTGGCTTCATTCCTCCTTCTTCTCTACGGGACGATATCATCAGCTGATCAGTCTCATGACCCGTTAGCTAAACGCTCTCATGACCTCCCGTTAGCTAAACGCTCTCATGACCTCCCGTTAGCTAAACGCTCTCATGACCTCCCGTTAGCTAAACGCTCTCATGACCTCCCGTTAGCTAAACGCTCTCATGACCTCCCGTTAGCTAAACAAGCCTTAGCGTTCCCGGCCAAGAGGATGAAGAGAGACATGGAAATGGAAACCAGAGAGAAGGTCGCTGCGACTTTAAATGGAGTGAAAGAATTGGTCTCATTCGCCACAGAAACTACCACAGAAGTTCTGTCGCACTCAAAAAAGTTGGTTAAAGTATTTGAGAGCCTCTCCTCCTTTGGCAAACTGTTGCCCGGCTTCTTAGGTGTGGCCTTCTCAATCGTTAACTTGGCCTTGGCCTTCGTGCCTCAGGATGACCCTCTGCAGAAAGGCTTTGATGAGCTGAACAGAAAGCTGGATGCTCTCTCCCTCCAGGTGTCTGACCTGTCCATAGATGTGGAATGGTTTAACTACGCCAGTGTCTACGCTCAGGACGAGGTCAAAATCCTCAACGCATGGAAGAAGTACAATGAGTTTCGTAAGAACGTTGAGTCAGAACAAAGTTCAGAAGGCAAACTCCTTCTGGCAAAGATATTCACCACCTATTATAAGCAGACAGGAACTGAAGGCAGCATGGACAACCTCTACCATTACCTAACCGTCAGCGAAATGTCGCTTAGTGGAAATCTCAACGACCTTCTTACGAGGAAGTATAAATGTAGCGTTAGAAAAATCAGTCAATACAACAAGTATTTCAGCAGCCTTCTGTTAAAGGGAATGGTCCTAAACCAACTCTACTGGAAACTGATCGGTCTGCACCGGCCAGCCAAAGTGGGCGAACACCAACAGATGTTGACAGACGTCTACAGCAAACAGAAAGCTGTGTTGAGAAACTGCCTGGAAAATAGTGAGCATTACATGAAGGAAGATGTAAAAAAGATCTCTACTTCAATGGCTCACGATGACAAAAAGGCCATCGCTGAAAAGGTGAAAACCTTCCTGGATGAGAAGTACTTCTGGTACGACTGGGTGGTGGTGGTGTACGACTCTAGTGAGAAAGGTAATCACGTCTTCTACGATATGACCACGGTGGATGTTGGTACGATCAGTGTGTCTGTGGGCTACATTCAGACAGCAGAGCAGGAAAAGAAAGAGGAAGTTATGTTTCAGTTTGGGTTCGTCCTGAACTATATAGTAAAATGGTATGAAGATCGCAGTTGTAAGATGTACAACAGCTATATAGCGGAGAGGGAGTATGATATCACGTACACTAAGTTTGTTAAAGTCATGCACAGCAGTTATAAGGAATACTATCACCGAGTCCCAGAGCCCCAGAAGATCTTCGACTGTACAATCAATGGATACTGGTACAAAACGTCGGTGTATTTCTCTCGTGGCGGCCCCGCCTGCAGTAAAAACAGCTGTGCAAACGGAGGAGAGTGTGTGTCTCTGCTGAAGTCCAACGAACATGTGTGTGAGTGTCCAGACGGTTTCTATGGAGACACATGTGAGAAGGAGATAATCAACATCGATGTCCCAGAGATCGATGAACGCCTCATTCACGTGCCGCTCCGTTAACACGAACTGAAGCTGTACAAGAGAAACACTTACCAATGTAAGAGTGAATGTGAAGAATATAATAAAACATGTCTCTACATTCCAGAAGGTGTTTGTGTGAGTTCTTGTGTCTCACTGAGGTCAGGCTGAACCATAAATATATCAACTTTTAACAAGAAAAGGTATCCAATGGGAATATACATCCCTTTATTATCCGAAATGTAAATCCATTTGTTATTTTTTATTATTTATTTTTTATCTAACAAATAGAACCCAGGAGGTGAGGGTTAACAACATGGTCTCTGAATCCTCCAACTCCATCAGTACAAGTGCACCTCCCTGTGTCAACTCACCAGTCCCTTTCACTTTGTACACACATTACTTCCCCCACAGTCACTTGGGATGTTTTATTTTGTAATTCTGTGATGACACTGCCCTCCTCAGCCTGGGACACTTTGACCTCTGTGCTTTGGGTCTTTGACTTGAACATTTCAGTTTACACCCTTGATTTTTCTGGTCTGTCTCAGTTTACCCCACAGCTGGGGTAAAGTGAGACAAAACGATCTTATTTTCACTGCCCTTTTGTCTTGAATAAATTCTGCTAATGGCCATTTCTAGGAAACATCCTGAAGTAATGGGAAATAATTAAATTTGAATGATATACAATTGTATTAGGCAAGTGAGGATTTTGGGCATATCATCATTTTGATGCATATTTCCCAACTTCAAGCTGTATAAACCTAAGTGCTTATTGGATTTAAGCATACCAGGTGATGTGTATTCGTGTAATGAGTGAGGGTGTGGCCTAAAGAGATCAACACTCTATATCAAGGTGTGCATCATTATTTGGCAGCTTCTCTTTCTCAGGCAAAATGGGAAAAAAATGAGATTTAAAGGACTCTGAAAAGTCAAAAATTGTAAAACGTCTTTCAGAGGGATGCAGCACTCTTGAAATTGCTAAGATATTGGGGCGTGACCACAGAACCATCAAACGTTTTGTTGCAAATAGCCAACAAGGTCGCAAGAAACATATTGAGAAAAAAAGACGCAAATTAACTGCCAAAGATTTGAGAAGAATCAAACGTGAAGCTACCAGGAACCCATTATCCTCCAGTTCTGCCATATTCCAGAACTGCAACCTACCCGGAGTGCTCAGAAGTACAAGGTGTTCAGTGCTTAGAGACATGGCCAAGGTAAGGAAGGCTGAAACCTGACCATCACTGAACAAAACACACAAGTTGAAACGTCAAGACTGGGCCAAGAAATATCTGAAGACAGATTTTTCAAAGGTTGTATGGACTGATGAGATGAGAGTGACTCTTGATGGACCAGATGGATGGGCCCGTGGCTGGATCAGTAACGGACACAGAGCTCCACTTCGACTCAGACGCCAGCAAGGTTGAGGTGGGGTACTGGTATGGGCTGGTATTATTAAAGATGAGCTAGTTGGACCTTTTCGGGTTGAAGATGGCCTCAAAATCAACTCCCAAACCTACTGCCAGTTTCTAGAAGATACTTTCTTCAAGCAGTGGTACAGGAAAAAGTCTGCATCTTTCAAGAAGACCATGATTTTTAAGCAGGACAATGCTCCATCACATGCATCGAAGTACTCAATTGCATGGCTAGCCAGTAAAGGCCTTAAGGATGAAAAAATTATTACATGACCCCCTTCCTCACCTGACTTAAACCCTATTGAGAACCTGTGGGCCCTGCTTAAACGGGATATTTACAGTGAAGGAAATCAGTACACCTCTCGGAACAGTGTCTGGGAGGCTGTGGTTGCTGCTGCACAAAAAGTTGATCGTCAACAGATCAAGAAACTGACAGACTCCATGAATGGAAGGCTTGTGACAGTTATTGAAAAGAAGGGTGGCTATATTGGTCACAGATTTTTTTTTTGTTGACATTTTTATTTGTAAATTTTGAGTTGTTTTATTATTCTCACTTTAACAGATGAAAATAAACAAGTGAGATGGGAAAATTTTTGTTTTTTTATTTAGTTGCATAATAATTCTGCATACTAATAGTTGCCTAATAATTGTGCACATATATATATTCTCGTAGGAAAGACAAAACCTCACTTTTACTTTCTTAAACGTTTAGGTTCATTAACATTTTGGATTGACCGAGAGCACTGTAGTTGTTCAATAATAAAATTAATCCTCAAAAATACAACTTGCCTAATAATTGTGCACACAGTGTATATACACTCACCGGCCACTTTATTAGGTACAGCGGTTCATTTTCTTGTTAACACATATAACTAATCAGCCAATCACATGTCAGCAACTCAATGCATTTAGGCATGCAGACCTTGACAGGACAATTTATTGAAATTAAAACAGAGCAACAGAATGGGGGAGAAAGGGGTTTTAAGTGACTTTGAACATGGCAATGTTGAGGGTGCCAGAAGGGCTGGTCTGACTATTTCAGATGGTCTGACTAGGTTTACAGAGAATGGTCGGAAAAAGAAAAAATATCCAGTGAGCGGCATTTGTGTGGACGTAAAATGCCTTGTTGAAGTCAGAGGTCAGTGGAGGATGGACATACTGGTTTGAGATGATAGAAAGGCAACAGTAACTCAAATAACCACTCGTTACAACCAGGGTATGCAGAATACCATCTCTGCACACAAAACATGACCAACCTTGAAGCAGATGGGCTACAGCAACAGAAGCCCCTATCAGGTGCTACTCCTGTCAGCTAAAAACAGGAAATGAGGCTACAATTCTCAAAGGATCACCAATATTGGACAATAGAAGATGGAAAAATCATGCCTGGTCTGATGAGTCTCGATTTCAGTTGCGACATTCAGATGGCAGGTTCAGAATTTGACGTAAACAACATGAAAGCATGGATCTATCCTGCTGTGCACCATCAGCCATGCCATGTTCAAATTCACCTAAACCCCTTTTTTCCCCATTCTGATGCTCGGTTTGACTTCAATACACGTCTAAATGCCTAAATGCATTAAATTGCTGCTAAGTGATTGGCTGATTAGCTTTTTGTTTTTATAAGCCATTGAACAGGTGTACCTAATAAAGTGGCCGGTGAGTGTATATATACAGGTATATATAATTATTATTTATTTTTTTACACAAGAAAATAACCCAGTTCATGGGTAATATTTAACCCAGCAAGAGTTCATTTCACCCACTAGTTGTGTCCCATAGTGACCCAGGAGCTGGGTAAAGGTTGGGTTATGTATTATGTCAGCACTTTTTACCGTCTATCTTTATTTGATGAGCACAGGGGACTGTGGGAGGGGACTATCATTTGTTGGAAGAGTTCAATGTTGGTCATTTGTCAGGAATATGTCTTAATGTGGACGGCTGTGTGTGTGTGCTGGGAGCAGAACAACACCTCAGTCCTGCCTGTTTCATCTGATCATTTGATTATTCTATTCAAGCGTCCAAACTAAAATGACCAAAAGAGTCAATATTTAGTCTTTCCTATTTTTCTGATCACATCCACGTCTCCTCCTTTTGAAAGGGCCTGGAGTGGAGCCCAGGGAGAATAGCTGTTACTTCGGTCATAACTGATGGGTATCCTGCTTTTTTATTTATATTTTTTAAATAACCACTAACATAGCAGTAGCCTAGTGCTGAAGCCTAATGCAGAGGGAGTGACGAGCAGACAGGTGTGTGACTGGTGAAGGAATACTCACCTGTATAAAGCCTATGCAGCAATCACACCTGCAAGCTTTTTATTATATCATTTTTAGCTTTATTTATACAGTCAAGTCATAAAGAATGAGATAGTATTTACAGTGAAAATGCGTTTACATATACTGGAAGTATGAAGGAGGGACTTTATTTATATTAAATTCAATATGTCCAGGGCTTTTAAATATGTTTAAAGCCTGTAAACCTGGTCTAAAACAGTAAAAAAACATCACTCACACACACACACACACACAGACACACACACACACGCGCGCGCGCGCACACACACACACACACACACACGTGTCTCTGCTTGTCAGGCTGCCATTGTAAATACAGGATTCTCATAAATGATTTTGTACACACAGTAAAGACAGGTGGCGAGTTCATAAGGAGATACTCAGTGATTTTGACAAAGTGGTTTTGAATGGATGTAATTGAACTAGGGCTGTCAAATTAACGCGTTAATTTCGATTAATTAATCACAGAAAAATTAACGCGATTAATCGCACTTCTATAGTGCCCTTTGACCCGGTGTGTGTGTCATTTAGCCTGCTTGTTTTTTGTGGGTTTTTTTAGGCGCTAGTAAAAATAAATCCTTCCTTCATACCTTTTCACAAAAGCATTTTCACGCTGTTCTATGGCTGACCCTGTGTGAGGAACCCCTCTGTCTGTCTGTCTGTCTGTCTGTACTATGGCTGACCCTGTGTGAACTTGAGAGGGGAGATGAGAAAAGATTAATTTCAATGTATGTTATGTAATTTGACTAATAAAGATAACTTAACTACATTAACGTTTCACTATTTGAATGGACTTTCAAGTATTTATTTCTTATCGTCTACATTTGAATGAGTAATGTGTTTCTTTGTTTGTACTTTAAGATGTTCTTTTCTAAAGCTGAACCCAGTAAAGCGTTTACAGTAAAGGCAGTAGCTTCTGGTTCACTTACTTTATTCTGTGCAACAGGTTCAGTATTGATCATGTTGAATATTAAGCTGCTAATGAACACGACTTAAGAGTCACATGTTTAAGATTACACACCATAAAAGTTTGAAAAAAACAGTCACTTGTCCAATGTAAAGAGCACAGCTTCCACTGATGCAATTGATAATGGGTGTCTAAGATTTACAGAAGGTGTGTGAATGGCAATGGCCAATAGTAAATAATTTTGGCAGTGCTAACATTGGGGAGGGCCCCCTAAACACATTCTGCTTAGGGCCCCATGAAGGCTGGGGCCGGCCCTGGGTGTGAGTATAAGTAGAGGAGAGTTTCTGGACACTGTGTTAGACTGCTGGAGACTCCACAGACTTCAGGTAACTGTCTTCATTCATAACTGTCTGTGTGTTGTTCGTCTTTGCTTTGGAAAGTGACTTGAAGTTTGTTCTATTAGTATTCTCTTTCTGATCCAGAACTGAAAACCTGCACATGTCCTTCAGGATTTAACCTTTTAGATCTAGAGTTTTAGAACTCTGTGACAAACTGGCATCTACAAGCTGTCACTCAAATATGTAGCCTCATGGATCCATTACATTAAGTTAATTTCATATCTGACGGTTTTGGAATCCTACTTTGATGAGATGCACTCATTCTCTTAACCTTTCTTATACAGGTAAATCCCACTGAGACCGGAGACTCTTTTACAAGGGAAACCTTTGGAGAAGGCAAGTAGAATTTACTATTTTATAATATCTAAAGTTACAAGTGTTTTAGAAAAACCTGGTCGTAATCTGATATACTGTAGCTAAATCCATCAATAGTTTAGAGGACAAGAGCTTCAGGATTGAACTCTTCTGCTTTAAGTCTGGGCTCATTTCATATGGAAACATTTACAGAGTTAACTCTAATGTTCTTTGTACAGACTAGTTTTACTCTTTCCACCATCACATGACTGTTTGTTAAGGATCGAGCAGAACAAACATGTCAAGGTACGAACAGTAATAATAGTCTGTTTGTTACAACATTTAAGTTCATTATTAAGTTAGACTATAGTAACCTTGTTGGACATTTACAGAGTTTCTTAGAAACAACACCTGGGCTTCTGTTTCTTCATGTGAACACTGTGGCTGGCAAATGATCATTGTGTTTTCATCTCATGTTTAAAATTATGTCATTTTGCATTGAGCAACAGTGTTTAAGTCGATATTAACAATGTCAATCAATCCTTACCTGTGTTCTCTCCTTTAGTATCAAATGAATGCAAAGAAAGTTACTTTATGAACTTGAATTTTAGATTTTTTATTTTTTTTTATAAATATTCGCCCCCCCCATGAAAATGTCATTGTTATAAAAGTATTTAAGTGCAGTCAAACAGAGCAAGGCATTTTGAACACAGCTTTTTCTACTTTTAATTTGGATGATTTCATAATTTAACTTTTGCACAGAGAAACAACATTATTTCACAAAAGACAAAAACTACCAGAACATCGGAAATACTTTTAAAAAAGTTAAATTTTCCTAAGGGGGCTTAGAATGATGTCCAAAACTGTATAACTTAGAAAAAAACAAATGCTCCTACAACAGAGTGGTCTGGGTGAGAAACTTCAAAGAGTTTATTCTGTGATATATATCGTTTTGAAGGATTCCACTGTTCACCATTGATAAATATGCAAAGTGCACTGAGCTGGCCTGCTCAGGTCGTATGGTGCAGCTCCAACTCAAAGTGCTCTGGTGTTATTTAAATCATGAAAAATTAGAATATCGTGCAAAAGTTAATTTATTTCAGTAATTCAACTTCAAAGGTGAAAATAATACATTATATAGACTAATTACATGCAAAGTGAGATATTTCAAGCCTTTATTTGTTATAATTTTGATTATTATGGCTGACAGTTTATGAAAAACCCAAATTCAAAATCTCAGAAATGTTTTATATTACATGAAATCAATGAATAAGGGATTTTAAATACAGAAATGTTGGCCCTCTATAAAGTATAATCATCCAGAGGAGGAAAGACTTTGTGATTATTGTACCCTTGATGTGGAGAATGAGTTTCATTTTCTGTTTTATTGCCCTCTGTACCATGGGTTGCGTCAGAGATTGTTCGATCAGTGTGGTGATGTTGATTTCATGTGGATGAATGATGCAGACAGGCTGAAGTGGCTCTTTGACTTTAAGGTATTTGCCCTTGCTGGCTATCTGGAGAAGGCCTGGGCCAAGAGAACAAAACATACTTATCAATGAGATCTTTATGTTTGCTTTTCTTTTATTTCGTTTGCGTCTGTTTCCTTGTTGTCCTACTGTGAAATGTGATCTCCATTTATTTACAGGAAGTGAATGTTATCATGTGAATTTGATACAGTTGTTGGTGTCTTATAATCCCGAAGGGGATGGGTCCTTGTTTGGACATGACACAAAAATAAAAAAATTCATTCATTCATTCATTCATTCATTCATTCATTCATTCATTCATTCATTCATTCTCACTTTATTTGCTGTTCTCGTCCCCTAATAACTGAACCAAAAGGTAGAGTGTAAAGGTGGCTCAGCTCAGGGCTGGACTGGCCATCGGGCGTACCGGGCAATGCCCGGTGGGCCGGCAGGCATTTTGGCAGGCATTCAGGCATTTTGGGCATTTCGGCCAAGTCACACAGCCCAGGGCCGAGGTCCCTTTCCTCTCGGGAGTGCCATGGACATAAACATGTGCGTGCAGGCTGTCAACTTCACCTGAAAGTTAAATAAAACTTTGTCCCAGCACTCCCAGGCCATTATGAGTCCTCACTGCGCATGTGTCGGCGTCTGCGTGTTCCTGTCACGAGCTCTACAAGAAAGTGACTTTTTAACACTGTTTTTACCCACTTTCAAGGACACACTTTTAAAACCTGACTGGTTTTAACAACATATTTTATCCAAATACGGGCTGAAGTCCTCTCGGACGTGGATTTTAACCTCCTTTCAAACAAAACTTAGACAAAACTAGCAGAGACAACATGGCTGTCCTCAGCTGACACTGACAGCGTGGGAAAAGAAACCCCGACACCAGCACTATCACACTCACGGACTTTAACGTGGTCGGTTCTTATTGAAATTGGTTTTATCCGCGCTGCAAAGATCTTAACAAAATATCAAGCCACTGGCGACGATCTTTTAACCGGACAAACTGCTGCAAGCGCTGCGGGCCCGGTAGCTATACCGGCCCAGTCAACAGAGACCAGCAATGGCACTTACCTCTCCATCTACTCCCTGCGATGGCTGTTTTCGGCTGAGCCAGAAAGTCGCCGAACTTGAGGGACGAGTCTCTCGCCTCTACCAGATTGGAGAGGACGAGCGGATCCTCGACACAATGTTAGAACAAGCGCAGTGTTCCAGCACCACGGCGGCTGCAGCAGGTGAGGCTGCTGGAGACCTCGATGACACGGTGCCGTGGACCAACACCACCCAGCCCCCGACTGGAGACCAGTGGACCCGAGTGGGAGCAAAACCTAAGGCTCTCCTGTGTTCCACCCCGGGGCAGTCGGCTCCATGGACGCAGGTTCATCGGGGGAAACACAGCAGTAAACCGGGGAGTCATCGGGGGAAACACAGCAGTAAACCGGGGAGACCATCGCCCCCGTGTCCTCCTGCAGCTCAGGATCTATGCCTCTCCAACCAGTTCATCGTGCTGGGTGAACAGGAGTTTCCTCCACTCGATGGATCAATGCAACGGGCCCCAGAAAACAGGCTGTCTGCTCCCCCGACCCGCACCAATGACACGGCTGGCTCCATGCCAGCGGCTCGGCCCTCTACTCTCCGGAAGGCTGTGTCAGTAACGTTCACACCTCGGCCAAATCCTCCTACAGTCGGTTCATCTGCTCGCCAGGCCTCGAGCACCCTGGCTTCTCCTCCCATCAGCAGGACCTCCACCCGACCCGGCCCATGCCCATCAGGCATGTGAAAACACAATCCTCCACAACAGTGTGCCAGTGTGCGACTGTCAACAATGTTGCTGATGAAATGCGCAGCGTTTTGGAGGCCCAGCCCTCTGTGAACACCGTGGTGGTTCACGTTGGAACCAATGATGCCCAAAGGCAGCAGTCTGAAATTTTAAAGCAGGATTTTGTCCGGCTTTTTGGCATTCTGAAGCAGGCCAGAGTGAGAGTCTTCATCTCCGGACCAGTCCCCACCCTCGGCCGCGGAATGGGGCGTTTCACCAGGCTGCTGAGCCTCCACACTTGGCTGTCCGCTACCTGCCAGGAGCACGGGGCAGTTTTCATTGATAATTTTAATCTTTTTTGGGAACGCAGGGACTCTTTTAGACATGACGGCCTTCATCTTAATTTCTGGGGAGCGCGACTTCTCTCGCACAACATAAACTTCTCCGTCCCACACCACATGAACAATCAACACGCCGCTGAACAGCTTCATCTTCATCATCATCATCATTCACCTCATCACGTGATTGACAGACAACATATCCAGGTACACTCTCCACTACACCCCATAGTATCACTAGTAAAACTCACCCAATCCCTGTATGTCAGTCTGTCAGATCATCACTAATCCCTCCTCACAGATCATACAGGTCACGTCACAGACCACTTGCGATTACTAGTAATTTGAAAACTATACCTATTATGTGTAATAGATCAACTGTGATGGCCCACCCCGCTGTTGTGAACCCGGACATAAGCATTTCAGAGCTAAACTCACCAAACATCCTCAAACCAAGAAAGGGTTTGGGTTTTCTTCATTTAAACATTAGAAGTTTGCTTCAGCACAATAGATTAGACCATGTTAAGATCTTAGTGTCTCAGGCTGACCCAGATGTCTTGGTTCTGACTGAATCATGGCTGAAGAGCAGTACACATGACTCTATGGTGGCAATAAATGACTATAATGTATTCAGAATAGACAGGACCACACGGGGTGGGGGAGTGGCTGTCTACGTTAAATCACATTATTCTGTAACATTATTACATGCTGTCTCTGTTCGTAGCTGCTTTGAATTTATTGCACTGGATTTGTCTTTATCATCCAATGATTGTTTTGTTGTAATTGGTGTGTACAGGCCCCCTTCAGCGGTAACTAGCTCCTTGACTGAGCTAGCACATTTAATCTATCCATATGTAAATAGAGAAGTCATTGTGATGGGTGATTTTAACATTGACTGGCTTTCTGGTGCCTCTGAACCTTTCAAAGAAATCTGTAGCAACCTAAATCTTACACAAATAATAACTGAGCCTACAAGACCCAATCTAAAAAACCCAGCTAAATCAACTTTGATTGATTTAATATTATCAAACCAAATCAATAAAATAGTTTGTGCTGGTGTCTTTGACCTTGGGATCAGTGATCACTGCCCGGTGGCCTGTATCAGAAGCATTCATCTAAAAAAATCTCAACCTAAAATCATTATTAAGCGTAATTTTAAAGGTTTTAACCAGCAAGCCTTTTTGAATGAACTCCATCACAGTGACATTCATCTCACAACTGAAATATCTGATGTTGAATTAGCCTTGGATACCTTCACCTCAATTTTGAATCATCATGCACCCCACAAAAAGCTCAGGGTAAAAAATAAATAGAACTCCTGGTTTACCAATGAGCTATCTGACTTATTTACAGAGAGAAATAAAGCATGGTCTCTAGTAGGGATGTAACGATATGAAATTTTGAGTACGATACGATACGATACGATATTGCGATTGATATCACGATATCACGATACGATATTAAGCGCGGAATTCATTTCTACCCCCTCAAATGAAATGTTGTACCGCTGATTTAAATAAAACACAAACGAATAATTCAAATTTTTATATCTTATTATGAAGAGATTTCTGAGAGATTTAAACAACTTATCACCAAAACAAAGACACTGCTTCTCTACTATTTTTTAAAAGAAGCATTACACCTATAATTTTAAAATTAAATAGGAATTTTAAATCTAAACTTTAGGCACTTGTCTGTAACTGTAAAAGTATGCATACAATAAAATAATTTAACAATAGTGTGATAATTTTCCCATGTCTTATTTGCTTATCAACTCTATTTTATTCAACACTATTTTTGCAAGCCATGCTTTTACCTTAATAGGCCTACATTATGACAGGCACAATGAACTCAGTGAAATATTAAATTATGATTTTTATTTGTTATTAATTAAAACTGCAGTCTCAAAATCAATGTTTTTGCAGTGCACTCCTCTCCCTCCTCCCTTCCTCACGCTTGACAGTAGGGATTCCATAGTATTGCGCAACATGCCGGTGTTACGCCGAAAGCTGTGACCTGCCAGAATGTGTGATATTCTGGCAGGTCACAGCTTTCGGCGTAACACCGGTATAGCTCGTATAGCTGAGTTCCTATGCTAGTTCACGTGAAGTTGTGATGAACATATAAAGGATCTTTGGACTTATTTCCTTCATCTGCCTTTCACCGAAGTTCGTCGACTTTACCGGGGATTTAACTCGCGGTCGCGGTGGATGTTTTTTTTTTTTTTTTTGTATCTCATTTCCTCACGTTCACCTGGATTCATAATGATATAACTCACCCGCGAGCAACTTTCTCTTCAGTCTGGTAAGCTAGTAAGCTACTATGCCGATCTTTTTCTCTATCTCTCCCTTTTCTCTTTCTCTCTCTTCTTCTTTGCTGCTGCGTGACTCAATGTTGTGAAGCTGCACGCGTTGCTCTGCGTAGTGTAAACAACGGCCCACGTGAGACGTGACTGTTCAATTTAAAGTTAGAAGTCATGTTTCAGTGATAAGATGTTGTGTCAATGTGTTATTGTTTGGTTTCCAATGCTGGTGTGGCCCATACAGTGTTAGAATGAGTGCTACGTTTATGACAACGTTGCTTACCAGACTCTCCACAATGACGGAGCGCATTTACCATGCACGCTCCTCAATACCGTGACACGGTATAAGAAGAAAGAACATACGGTTGACATTCGTGGCCTTTTCATATCGCGAACGACCGTTTTGCGGTATATTGTTACATCCCTAGTCTCTAGCCAGACGCTCTGGAGAAGATTTGAATTGGACAGTTTTTAGACAAATCAGAAATAGGTGTACGACCATGGTTAGGAAAACTAAATCGGATTACTACCTTGATTTAATTTCCAACTGCTACTCCAACCCTGCATTATTTTGGAAGGCTGTCAATTATAATAAAAACAATTCTAGCACTGTTCCCAGTCAGATAAAAATAAATGGTCAGACTTTAAATGACCAGAAAGAGATTGGTTTAGCCTTTAATAAACATTTTTTAGCTGCTGGTCAACTCTTTCATAATGAAGGATCTACGCCTTCTACCACCACTAATAATTTACCACCTGTCTCTCAAACTCCTCTTTTTAGCCTTGTTCCAGTTCCAACAAGTGTTGTTGTAGATGCGCTTCTAGCCATCAACCCCAAGAAGTACATGGGAGAGGACAATTTGGACCCATTTACAATCAATCTCTCTACACATATAATATCAAAACAAATAACCCATATTTTTAATCTTTCCATCTCCTCCGGTATTGTTCCTAAAGTTTGGAAAAAAGCTCATGTCACCCCATTGCATAAAGGGGGTGACAAAAGTGATCTCAATAATTACAGGCCAATTTCAAAACTCCCATGCCTGGCAAAAATCCTAGAATCAGTTATTAATAATCAGTTGAAAACCTTTTTATCCAGTGCTTCCATTTTGAGCCCATTTCAATCTGGTTTTAGGGCAGGTCACAGTACTGTGTCTGCTGTCACTTTGGTCTTAGACAACATTGTTACAGCTATCGACAAAAAAAAGCACTGTGCAGCACTTTTTGTTGATCTGTCAAAAGCCTTTGATACTTTAGATCACCATTTGCTTTTACAGAGGCTGCATGAAATTGGTTTTGATTATTCTACATGTAGCTGGTTTAGGGACTATCTCTCTGATAGACAGCAGTCAGTAAAACTGGGAAGCCACCAAACTGAGTTTTTAACAGTTACAAATGGTGTTCCGCAGGGCTCAATTTTAGGTCCAGTCCTATTCACAATTTACATCAGTAACATTGTTTCATCGCTGCAAAACTGTCACGCCCATTTGTATGCTGACGACACTGTACTGTACTGCATTTCTGATTCGGTCCATCAATCTGTTCAGAACCTTCAGAGCTCTTTTAACACCCTGCAGGACTGTCTAGTGGACCTCAGGCTTGTTCTTAATACAGACAAAACTAAATATATGTGTTTCTCCAGAGCAAGAACTATACATTTTAATGATCTTATTATTCATACAAATAATGGATCTCAAATTGAAAGAGTCACTGAATATAAATATCTCGGCATCTGGATAGATGAAAAAGTATCTTTTAAATTTCACATAAAAAATCTTGTCTGTCGTCTGCGACAAAAGATTGGATATTTTTATAGGAACAAAGCCACCTTTCCGTTGTTCAGTAGGAAAAGGATTATTGAGGCAGTTTTTATGTCTGTCCTTGATTACGGTGATGTGGTTTATCGGCATGCATCTCATTCATGTCTTAAATTCCTAGACTCTGTTTTTCACTCTGCTTTAAGGTTCATTACAGGAGATGCTTATGACACACACCATTGTCTTTTATATGAAAAGGTTGGGTGGTCCTCTCTTAAAGAGAGACGTGATGCACATTGGCATATTCTTATATATAAAGCCCTGACCGGAAAGCTGCCACTCTATTTGACAACAATGCTGCATATTTCAGATGGGCTTTATCAAACCCGCTCAACTGAAATGCTCATGTTATATGTTCCATACGCCCGGTCTGACCTTGGTAAAACTGCTTTTAGCCACAGTGCCCCTGACTCCTGGAACAGCCTACAACATCAAATTAAAATAAATACACTCATAACTGTTAACCAATTTAAAGTTATTATTTTGAATCAGCCCCACTCCACTTGTAACTGTTTTAATCAGGCTATTGTTCTGCTTTATTCAATTGATCTGAATGTTTTAATTGTTGTTGTCTCTTTGTAAGCTTGTTGTGTATTCTCATTTTATATTGTGTATCTGTAATTGACTCGACGTCATTGTAAAAGAGCGTAACCCTCAATTGATCTTTCGAGAATAAATAAAGGAAAATTAAAAATGAAATGAATGAGTGGTTCTAGGCTGGGCCTGGCCCTATCACACACACAGCAGAGGGCCGCCCATTCAGAGGCTGCATTGAATTCTATTATCACGCATTCAACTTCTACTCTGTAATTATGAGCATCTGACGATGGTCAGTTACGTTCAGGGCCGTCGGACTGCGGACAGGCTTGGGGGGCCCAAGGCAGAGGGAGGCTGCACCCAAAAAGATTAAAACGTATTTTTTTATTTTTTTTACTGGCTCAATATAGGCCCCTGATCTTTGAAGGCCCAGAAAAAATGTATTTTGGGAAAAAAAACAGATATCATGGGCCTTTCATTCGTCAGTACATGTTTGTTATTTTTTAAATAACATTGTTCGGGTCTACGAAGATCAGGGGCCTATATTGGGCCATTAAAAAATGCAAACGAAGGGAAAAAATTCCCGAAGCTGACTGGATTTTTTAAACATGTACATTTATTCTTTCTGCTTTTTGGTCATTCTGTGTCTATAAATTATTCCAGAAAATAGTACTAAATAGCTTGAATAGGAAACAGTTGATTTAGCCTTAGTTTTCTCCTCAAAGTGCACCAGATTGATGAATTTTACTTTAACATTTAAAAAAAAATCTTCCGGGGGAGCATTTCCCCGGACCCCCCTAGAAGGTTCAGGGTCCACGACACAATCTCCCAAATTCCTGTGAGAAACACTGTGTGTGTGCATGTTTATTAAGAGTCATTAGACCAGGGGTTGTGTTCAAGTACGCGTACTGATTTGGTCATTCATCAATAGAAACATTGTGTTGTTATCTGGCTCAGAGAGGGACCAGTCACTCATACGTTTTGGGCTAAAGACAAACATAGCTTTTACATTTTGGATTGTAAGACCCCTATACAGAAAGACTTCCTGTATAGGGGCCCAGAATTTGGTGCAACGCCCCTGCCTCCGCATATCGTATAAATAATCATGGTGGGCTGCCATGGCCAAAAATGCCAGGGCCGATATTTTGTCCCAGTCTGGCTCAGCTGTTTGCTTAGTTCTCCAGTGGAGTCAGCTAGGTCTAGTGTCCCAAAGAAGTGTTTCATAAACGGGCAAAGGCTGCGCATAATGCCCCCCCCCCCCTTACACACACACACACACACACTGTTTGCATGAGGCAAGGCTAAAGACCGACGATATGATTGTTTATGATTCCTTCATAAACACGTAAAATACATTTCAATCTGCATAATATCCCAAACTATAAATGAAAGACGAGTCAAAAGGTTGATCATAGGGTGCTCTCTTACAGCGGGTATGGAAAGTATTCAGACCCCCTCACATTTATCACCCTTTGTTCATTTGCATCCATTTGCTAAAATCATATAAGTTGATTTGAGTTCTGTCAGGTTGGATGGTGAACGTTGATGGACAGCCATTTTCACGTTTCTCCAGAGATGCTCAATTGGGTTTAAGTCACAGAGTTGTTCCTTAGCCACTCCTTTGTAAGTTTAGCTGTGTTCTTAGGGTCATTGTGTTGTGTTGTTACATTTGCAAACATTTCTACAATTCTGTGTTTTAATGTCAACATGTATATTAATGAGAACTGAAAATCAACTTAAATGATTTTAGCAAATGGATGCAAATTAACAAAGAGTGGTAAATGTAAGGCGGTCTGGAGACTTTCCGTACCCTCTGTAGACCTGAATGTCCAGATGATAGAAACATGTGCTTTCTCTCTTCAATGAAACATGGAGGACTGTCTTCTACTGATCACATGACCATAGTTACAGTCAAAACCGACATTATTCATACCCCTGGCAAATTTTGACTTAAAGTTACTTAACTTTTATGAAACCAGCAAGTTCTTTCTTGATTGGAAATGACTCAGGCTTCTCCCAAAAGATATTAAGACGATGTACAAGGGGCATCATTGTGGAAAAAAAATTCAGCTTTTATTAACATTTGAACAAAGATTGGCAAAATTTGCCAGGGGTATGAATAATTTCGGTTTTGACTGTACTACAAACCACCAGTAGGAGGTGCTAGCACAGCAAAGGAGACACCGGTTAACAACCAACAGAGAAACTGTGTTCTACTAAATAGCAGGAAGGATAGGTATTGTTACGCAGGGTAAATATTGATGTTGTAGCACATCTGGGTATTTTTCAGCATTCTGCATCAGACATCATGTATTGGGACATCCTTACCAAACAATTAGCAGGAAGTTTGGGGATTGGAACTCAACCACTATGTAGCAAGAACATTAAACCGTTAGATTGTGTCTGACCGCTGAAAGTACAGCAACAAGTCGCCTATAAACGATGTAATCCATGTGATGTGTGTTACTATAGCAACATGTCGCCTATAAACGATGTAATCCATGTGATGTGTGTTACTACAGCAACATGTCGCCTATAAACGATGTAATCCATGTGATGTGTGTTACTATAGCAACATGTCGCCTATAAACGATGTAATCCATGTGATGTGTGTTACTATAGCAACATGTCGCCTATAAACGATGTAATCCATGTGATTTGTGTTTTGCAGGAATGGCGTTTCTTCGGCTTCCGGCCTCGATGCTGCTGTTGGCTTCATTCCTCCTTCTTCTCTACGGGACGATATCATCAGCTGATCAGTCTCATGACCCGTTAGCTAAACGCTCTCATGACCTCCCGTTAGCTAAACGCTCTCATGACCTCCCGTTAGCTAAACGCTCACATGACCTCCCGTTAGCTAAACGCTATCATGACCTCCCGTTAGCTAAACGCTCTCATGACTTCCCGTTAGCTAAATGCTCACATGACCTCCCGTTAGCTAAACGCTCTCATGACCTCCTGTTAGCTAAACGCTCTCATGACCTTCCGTTAGCTAAACGCTCTCATGACCTCCCGATAGCTAAACGAGCCTTAGCGTTCCCGGCCAAGAGGATGAAGAGAGACATGGAAATGGAAACCAGAGAGAAGGTCGCTGCGTCTTTAAATGGAGTGAAAGAATTGGTCTCATTCGCCACAGACGCTACCACAGAAGTTCTGTCGCACTCAAAAAAGTTGGTTAAAGTATTTGAGAGCCTCTCCTCCTTTGGCAAAATGTTGCCCGGCTTCTTAGGTTTGGCCTTCTCAATCGTTAACTTGGGCTTGGCCTTGGTGCCTCAGGATGACCCTCTGCAGAAAGGCTTTGACGAGCTGAACAGAAAGCTGGATGCTCTCTCCCTCCAGGTGTCTGACCTGTCCATAGATGTGGAATGGTTTAACTACGCCAGTGTCTACGCTCAGGACGAGGTCAAAATCCTCAACGCATGGAAGAAGTACAATGAGTTTCGTAAGAACGTTGAGTCAGAACAAAGTTCAGAAGGCAAACTCCTTCTGGCAAAGATATTCACCACCTATTATAAGCTCACTGGAACTGAAGGCAGCATGGACAACCTCTACCATTACCTAACCGTCAGCGAAATGTCGCTTAGTGGAAATCTCAACGACCTTCTTACGAGGAAGTATAAATGTAGCGTTAGAAAAATCAGTCAATACAACAAGTATTTCAGCAGCCTTCTGTTAAAGGGAATGGTCCTAAACCAACTCTACTGGAAACTGATCGGTCTGCACCGGCCAGCCAAAGTGGGCGAACACCAACAGATGTTGACAGACGTCTACAGCAAACAGAAAGCTGTGTTGAGAAACTGCCTAGAAAATAGTGAGCATTACATGAAGGAAGATGTAAAAAAGATCTCTACATCAATGGCTCACGATGACAAAAAGGCCATCGCTGAAAAGGTGAAAACCTTCCTGGATGAGAAGTACTTCTGGTACGACTGGGTGGTGGTGGTGTACGACTCTAGTGAGAAAGGTGATCACGTCTTCTACAATATGACCACGGTGGATGTTGGTACGATCAGTGTGACTGTGGGCGACATTCAGACAGCAGAGCAGGAAAAGAAAGAGGAAGTTCTGAGTGAGTTTGATGCAACCCTGTACAATATAGTAAGAAGTTCTAATGATCGCAGTTGTAAGAAGTACAGAGACACTATAGATATAACGATATATTTACCCTATATACCGGACGACGTGTTTGGGTTGGAGTTGGAGGATATTAAAGACAAAAATCTACTCAATGAGTTTGTTAAATTCATGCACAGCAGTTATACGGAAGACTATCACCGAGTCCCAGAGCCCCTGAAGATCTTCGAATGTACAATCGATGGACACTCGTACAAGACGTCGGTGTATTTCTCTCGTGGCGGCCCCGCCTGCAGTGAAAACAGCTGTGCAAACGGAGGAGAGTGTGTGTCTCTGCTGAAGTCCAACGAACATGTGTGTGAGTGTCCAGACGGTTTCTATGGAGAAACATGTGAGAAGGAGATAAACAACATCGATGTTCCAGAGATCGATGAACGCCTCATTCACGTGCCGCTCCGTTAACACGAACTGAAGCTGTACAAGAGAAACACTTACAACTGTAAGAGTGAATGTGAAGAATATAATAAAACATGTCTCTACATTCCAGAAGGTGTTTGTGTGAGTTCTTGTGTCTCACTGAGGTCAGGCTGAACCATAAATATATCAACGTTTAACAAGAAAATGTATCTGATTAATTTAAACCCTTTTATTGTTGTTATTTTTTCCGTTTTAACAAATAGAACCCAGGAGGTGAGGGTTAACAACATGGTCTCTGAATCCAACTCCATCAGTACAGGTGCACCTCCCTGTGTCAACTCACCAGTCCCTTTCACTTTGTACACAAATGACTTCCCCCACAGCCACTTAAGACGTTTTATTTTGAAATTCTCTGATGACACTCCCATCCTCAGCCTGTTGTATCAGCACACAGATCCCTCATCGTTGTTTAACCAGAAAGTACAAACTTTTCTTCAGTGGTGTGATGCAAATAGGCACGGGGTATGAAAACCATGAGCAAAAACACCACGGTTTAACAGTAGCAGAGAACGAGGTAATGTGAGACATCGGGTGATGTGAGACACCCGCTGTATCTAGGCACCGGAACATATTTGTGGTCATGTGAGATTTATGTTTTCAAGCCCCTCTCATTTCCCCTTAGCCATGAAAGAAACAACCTCATTGTGCTGTTGTAAGCATCTGTTATTTGAATGTTAATTAAAACATTATGAATTATATGTTGTATTTGATCAGAGTTACTTTCAAGTGTTAAGAAAAAAAATTGCTTAATTGACCAAACCCCATGATTCTGTTACTCATCTGACATTAGTTCTGGAATAAGTGGTTTTCAAGCTAGCTGTCAGGATTCTAACTGTTACAACGTGGTGTTGTGGTAGTTTCATTGTGGGAAAAGTAAGTGGATCAGTTTACCCCTAAGCTGGGGTAAACCGAGACAACTTTTTTTTAAACAATCATATTTTTACTGCCCTTCGTCCTGAATAAATTCTGATCATTTCCATTGCTAGGAAACATCCTGAATAAATGGTAAATGCATAAATTTGACTGATAAATCATTTTACCTTGCTTAGAAGGGAGAAACTGTAAAAAGAGTCACACTTTACCCCACTCTCCCCTACAACCATCTTTAACGGACATTATCTCATTATAGAGATTTTTGTCTATTTTGTGCCAGTTGATGACTGACATAAAGAATATTTTTTTTGTAGAAATGTTAGAATAATTAGTCATAGTAAGTTGACTTCATGATACTATGAATTATATATTCAAACAAACTTTAATACATTTAATTAAAACCATTTAGTTGTCCACTGTATGGAAACACATATGATCAAATATATTATGTTTATAAGCATAAAAATGTGCAGTCTATTTTAACTTATACCATAGTCTTTGAGAATACTCTATTCTGATTGGTTGGAGAACATTCCATGGGTGTGGATTAACCCCTGATGTATGGACACCTCGATGGAACCGTTTACATTCTGTCCACTTTAATGCGTCTGATAAAACAGTGTTGATAAGGGATTTATAAAGCCTAAAATATCCTGCCGTGCAATAGCCTCTGGACACCACAGGATGGCGCTCGCAACACAAGAGCTGTAGTAACGATAGTAGTAAAATAAAGTGGCTAAACTAATTGTCCTCCGGCTAAACTTCAATGGTTATCTCGTCAAAAAGGTGAGTAAGACCCCTGTTTGATTTGAAAAAGATTTTTAACATATATCTGACTAATTCACATTTCTCAGCCATGTTCTATCCAGATTCTGTTGTAGTTCCTCACAGCTCCACTAGATGCTGCTGACGAGGCGATGGAAACTTTGAAGGTTCAGTTTATACTGAATTAAACATAATACAAATGTGAAACTTTGCCAGTTGATTACTGACATTAAAAATGTTTTGTTTTGTATTTAAGTTTTATCAGAAATGTTTGAATAAATATGTAAATTTGGCAAAATCTTACTTATTATGTGTATTCGGATCTTTTTAAAAACCAAGAACCTCTCTATTATAAATAAAGGTTAAAAATATGAATGAAAAGTTGAATGTGAATCCTCCTTCAGTCAGACGGCTTCCCTCCACCACAGTGTTTGAGGGTTACCGCCCCTTGAGGCGCCTCAGACCTTAGACCACAGCTCCCCTACACAGCTTCAGCAATGGAAGTTTTGGTCATCCACCTCAACACAATCAATCAATAAGAAAAAAAACAATGATAAAGTATAAAAAAACAATGTTGCTCACGACAAACCAGAATTTGGGCGATCAAAGGCATTAAGTGCTAAAGTGCTTATCTGCGAGGAGAACTGAGGAAGCTTCGCCCAAAGAAAGCAGCGGGCCCGGATAACGTGTGCCCACGTCTACTGAAGACCTGCGCTGCTGAACTTGGGGAGCCGCTGCAGCACGTCTTCAACCTCAGCCTACAACTAGGGAGAGTGCCCACCCTCTGGAAGACATCTTGCATAGTTCCGGTTCCAAAGAAAACCCGACCTAGCGAGCTGACTGACTTCCGACCGGTGGCACTCACATCACATCTGATGAAGACTCTGGAGCGGCTCCTTCTCAGACACCTCAGGCCTCAGGTGCAGCACGCTCAGGACCCTCTACAGTTTGCCTACCGGACAGGGGTTGGTGTGGAGGATGCCATCCTGTATCTCCTACACCGGGCCCACTCACATCTGGACAAGGGGGCGGGCACAGTCAGGATTCTTTTCCTAGACTTCTCTAGTGCCTTCAACACAATCCAGCCCCTCATTCTGCAAAACAAACTGTCAGCCATGCATGTGGACCCCCACCTGATAACTTGGATCACCAACTACCTCACAGACAGACCACAGTTTGTTCGATTAAAGGACACCACATCGGACATCTTAATCAGCAGCACTGGGGCGCCTCAGGGGACTGTGCTTGCCCCTCTTCTCTTCACCTTATACACCTCCGACTTCAGCCACAACTCTGCATCATGCCATGTCCAGAAGTTTGCTGACGACACGGCCATCATGGGGTGTATAGGGGGGGACCAAGAGGAGGAGTACCGGACTCTAGTGAGTGACTTTGTCACCTGGAGCCATGCAAACCACCTGCAGCTCAATATATCGAAAACCAAAGAGCTGGTGATTGACTTTGGGAAGGCAAAGCCACGCCCCCAAGCAGTGGAAATCGATGGGGTAGAGGTGGAAACTGTGGGCAGTTACAAATACCTGGGAGTGTGGCTGGACAAGAAGCTGGACTGGGCAATAAATACCAGCCATCTGTACAAAAAAGGCCAAAGCAGATTATACTTTTTAAGGAGGCTGCGATCTTTCAACATCTGCAGCAAACTTCTGCTTATGTTTTACCAGTCGGTGGTCGCCAGCATCCTCTTTTACGCTGTGGTGTGTTGGGGAGGCAGCGCAACCAAGAGGGACTCCTCCAGGCTGGACAAGCTCATCAGGCGGGCCGGCTCTGTGGTCGGCATGAAGCTGGATGGTCTGGTGACAGTGGCAGAGAAGAGAACCGCAAGGAAACTTCTGGCCATCCTGGAGGACACTGGCCACCCTCTGCACACTGTCATCAGCAACCAGAGAAGCTCCTTCAGTGACAGGCTGCTCCTCCCCAGATGCAGAACCAACAGACTAAAAAACTCATTTGTCCATCGTGCCATCATACTCCACAACTCCACACATGGAGGGAGGAGGGGGGTGGCTGATGGAACATAACCGCAACAGCTTGCATAATCTACTTATTTATTTATTTATTACTACACACTAAGGTCAAACAGAGATATAAATGAATAACTGTTGCTAACATCTGCTGCTGCTGCTTCTTTTTAAAATGTATTTATAAATATAAATCTGTATTTTACTTTTTTACCATGTATATTGATGCATTTTAGTGACTTGCTTGTGTCTTGTTGTATGTACTACAGCTGCTGCTGGATTTTTGAATTTCCCTGAAGGAACACTCCCAAGGGATCAATAAAGTGTCTATCTATCTATCTATCTATCTATCTGCAGCAGGAGGTGAAACAAAGAGTTTGATGAACTTGAGATTGAATGTTGAATGTGTCCTCACTCTCAGACCATCAGAGATAAACTGCTGTCCTTTTACTGCCACGTCTTCAGTTATATTTAAATATCTCTCTCCCTGTACTCTATCCAGGGCTTCATTTACATAGTCTAGTAAAAGAGCAGCTGTTTAATACTGGAGATATGATCCGAAGTTTATGGAAGTCCTGTGTATGGAAATGTCCTTTTGTACCGAATAAACCTCTCTTTTTGTTCTGCCCTGTTTTCTTTTTTTTTTAAGATCATTTTTGGGCATTTTTTCCTTATTGGACAGATTTTTAGAGACAGAGATGAAATGTGTCAGAGAGGGGAATGACATGCAGAGAACGACCCGGGTTAGATTCTATTTTTTTTAACCTCCTCTTGTCTCCTGTGTCTGCAATCTGGCTCCAGTTAAAGATGCTGCTAGAGCACAACACACACACACACACACACACACACACACACACACACACACACACACACACACACACACACACACACTCTCAACATAAAATGTATGAGACAATATGTCATGAATTCCTGCTTTTTTTTTAGTTTGAAAAGATTCATTTCAGGGGCATTGTGGTTCAAATATTTTAAATCTGATATATGGCGATGTCTGTGTCCAGCTTGACAGATTTTGTGTCTTTGGAACATGAACCAAAGTCGTGTTTGATGAACTTGAGGTTAAATGGTGAATGTGTCCTCGCTCACAGACCAGAGATAAACTGTCTCTGGTGTCATTGTACTGTCACCTGATAACCAAATGATGCTCCGCCTGAGTTCAGATTAACTCTCTCCCTTCACTTCATCAGGAGCTTCATTTACATATTCCAACAGAACAGTTGGCACACACTCTCTGGTCCCTTTTTGAACATGGTAACCACCACCCTCCTCTGCCACTCCTTTGGCAAAGTCCCAGACTTCTATTAGACAATGCAATGTTGAAGAGACATGTCATCTAAAACAGCCCCTCCACACCCAGCCTCTCTCTCTCTCTCTCTCTCTCTCCTCTCTCTCTCTCTCTCTCTCTCTCTCTCTCTCTCTCTCTCTCTCTCTCTCTCTCTGTCTATATATATATATATATATATATATATACACTATATATATATATATATATATATATATATATATACATATATATATATATATATATATATATACACTATATATATATAACAATAATATGTATGAATAACATAACCCCTCCAAAACCCAGAGCTTTTAGCATTTCTATACAGATCTCATCAACCCATGAGGCGTTGCCACTGCTGAGTAGTTTGACTTCCACCAGGGAGATAGACCATGACCCCCCATCAGCCTCCAGCATAGATCCTTCGCCCATTAGAGCACCCCATCCTTACTGTACACGTAATATAAGTGTAAACTAACAACACATGCTACCACCATTATGGCTGTTTCAGACACAATGGCCTGATAAAATATCGTCAGTGAGAGGAGTGGGTATACTGACACCCAGCAACAAGCAGGGACATCACTCAGAACTGTTGCAGCCTTTACATGGCTTTTCTTTTAATGTCATTAGTTCTACATCTGATCTGCCCTGTCCAAATATAGCTATAACGTGCCCAAGAACCACTAGGATGAGTACACGCCACTGCAAAATGTATGAACTAGTATTAAAAGGCACTTTGGGTTTCAACGGGAATCCCGGAATTTAAAAATGGTCCAAATATGGAATTTTCCCCAACCTTAGCTTGGATGGTTCCATCTTTCCACCTCCTCAAGTCACGGACAGTTTTCCTGAATCACTTTGACCTGAAGTCTTTCTCCATGGTTTCTCCGTACTTCTCCCACACCCTCTGCTTTGCCTCTGACACGGCAGAGGCTGCAGCCCTTCAGGTGCCCTAACCCTAACCCCCCTCTAGCCCTTCGGGCCTGTCGGTGCCCTTCAGTCAGACGACTTCCCTGACCACCGAGATCAACGACGGTGTTCGAGGGTTACGGCCTCAAACCTTAGACAACAGCTCTCCTACAGCAATGTAAGTTTTGATCATCCACACAACACAATCAATCAATAAGACAATTAACAATAAAATAGAACTGTTAACAATGTTGCTCACGACAAAGTGCTAAAGTGCTTATCTGCAGCAGGAGGTGAAAGAAAGAGTTTGATGAACTTGAGGTTGAATGTTGAATGTGTCCTCACTCTCAGACCATCAGAGATAAACTGTCTCTTGTGTCATTGTACTGCCACCTGATAACCAAATGATGCTCCGCCTGAGTTCAGATTAAAACTCTCCCTTTACTTCATCAGGAGCTTCATTTACATATTCCAACAGAACACAACTCTGATGTAATATAATGAGACTTACTTTGGTCCATATAAGGTAAAGAGCAGGGCTATGTCTGTCTGTCTGTCTGTCTGTCTGTCTGTCTGTCTGCCTGTGTGGTGACGTTGCAGAAGGTAAGGTGTGAGTATAAGTAGAGGAGAGTTTCTGGACACTGTGTTAGACTGCTGGAGACTCCACAGACTTCAGGTAACTTTCCTCGTTCATAACTGTCTGTGTGTTGTTCGTCTTTGCTTTGGAAAGTGACTTTAAGTTTAATATATTAGTGTTGAACTCTTTCTGATCCAGAACTGAAAACCTGCACAGGTTCAGTAGGATTTAAAGTTGCTACGAGGAACTTTGAAATATTTCTGAAACAGTCTAATTTTTCCTCTGATGATCATAAATGACATGTAACATTAAACGAGACCATCAATGCAAAGAATGCTATTTTTATATAGTTTTTCTTAATGCCTTTGTCATGGGTATACGCTCACCCAGGAACAACAGCTGGCGTGGTAAAAACACTACCGCTTTTGAAAAAATTAACACAAAAAAATGAAATTTCGTTCTAGTTTTAGAACAGAAAGAGAACTCTGCAACAAGTTCTGAACTTCTGCTTTAAGTCTGCGTTCATTTCATATGGAAACATTTACAGAGTTAACTCTAATGTTCTTTGTACAGACTAGTTTTACTCTTTCCACCATGACGTGACGTGATGTTTGTTAAGGATGGCATCGAGCAGAACAAACATGTCAAGGTACCAACAGTAACACTAGTCTGTCTAAAGCAGTAGTTTTTACGATGCCAGCTATATAGTTCTAGGGTGAGGGACCCATGACAAAAGCATGAGGAAAACTAAATAAGAATAGCATTCCTTTGGTGGTCTCTTCACTGATGGTCTCGTTTGCTATTACATGCCAACTACCAGCACACAAATAACTTTTTCTGTGATCTACATAGTTTTGAAGGATTCCACTGTTCACCATTGATAAATATGCAAAGTGCACTGAGCTAGTCTGCTCAGGTCGTATGGTGCAGCTCCAACTCAAAGTGCTCTGGTGATATTTAAATCATGAGGTTTGTGAGGGTGTGTCAAAGCCAGGTAGGAGGGCTAGAGAGAGACTAATGCCTATTATACATAGAGTCTCAGTCCTCTTCACAGCAGACCCGGGTTAGAATCCAGCCCGGGTCGTTCTCTGCATGTCATTCCCCTCTCTGTCTGTCTGTCTGTCTGTCTGTCTGTCTGTCTGTCTGTCTGTCTGTCTGTCTGTCCTCTTCACAGCAGACCCGGGTTAGAATCCAGCCCGGGTCGTTCTCTGCACGTCATTCCCCTCTCTGTCTGTCTGTCTGTCTGTCTGTCTGTCCTCTTCACAGCAGACCTGGGTTAGAATCCAGCCCGGGTCGTTCTCTGCATGTCATTCCCCTCTCTCTGACACATTTCATCTCTATTAGACAGTGTGGAGAACAAAAGATCAAAATGCCCCAAAAAAATAAACTTAAAAAAAAGCCTTTTCACCATCTGTGCAGTTCAGGCTTCATTCTCCTCAGTAAAAGCTCGTTCAGATGTTCTTCATTAGGCTCCAGTGGCTGTGCGACATTTGCATAATGATGACAGGACCATCTCTACTTTAATGTGACCTTCATCAATCTCTAGTTATACTTTTTAATTTATTTTAACCAAAGTCTGGCACAGGAGGTTCCAGTTATTCCTTAAATACTGTAATTTCACAGGATGTCCCCAGTACTCGAGAAAAATACCACAAAAATAACTACGACTTGTCTGTCAACAACTCTTCATAATTGTGAGGTTTTATAATTATTATTTATTTCTTAAACAACATTACATTTTATTTCACTCTGACCCACTGTGCAATAAGTACAAAAAAAAAAAAGATATGATGAAATAATAATAATACATTCTGAATAGTACAAATCCATTAAGACTAATGCCTATTATATACATAGCCCAGGTCACACATCCAATCCCATCCTCGTCGCCAATTTGTTGTAGAAATTTGATATATCTATAACCTTGAAATAAGAATAAGTATTTTTCAAAAAAAGTAAAAAGCAGAGTCACAAAAACAACTGTTGAGCAGAGCGGGGTCATTTATTAAGTACGGGCCACTCAATGTATTGAGGGCCCGTAATTATTACTCTCCACCATACTTATTAAGTACGGGCCCTCAATGTATTGAGGGCCCGTAATTATTACTCTCCACCATACTTATTCTAACTTCTTCTGACTTCTTCCTCACATTTTCTAGTTGCTTCTCCTCCCACACCGTTGCACGTAGAAACGCAAAAAATTTCACACAACGTGCGTCCCCGCCCCACGGGGTGTGCTATCATACAGTTTTTTGAATTTCCGCTAGGGGGCGCTGTTATGCAGTCCCGACTGAAAGAACTTTGAGAGGCCACGCCCCGCACGCCGTAACTCCGATTGACTTGAAATTTCTCACACAGGTGTATGTTAGGGTGCTCTACAAAAAAGCCTCTGGGACCATAAAAATTCTTCAGGGAATATTTCCCGCTAATTAGCATAAACTGAAAAACAGGGTGTTATCCACAACTTTCTGAAATTTGACTGTATCAACACCAAATTTCTCGTGAAGCCCCGGGGGACTACAATAAACATACCCGTAAAAGATTAGTAGGACAACTTGGAAAACATGTCCGCCATTGACTAAAACGTTTACGCAGGGGTGGGGCTTAATAACACGTTGGCCATAACTCCTTAACCATAGGTCCTATCATCATCAAACTTACTGGGTATGTGCAGAAGTCATGTGGTAGCATGTCCCTCGAAGCTTATCGAGATAAACCCATAGGGGGCGCCACAATTGCCCCCTGACTCAGATTGACTTGAAATTTCTTACACATGTACAGCTCATGGTGCTCTACAATATAGCCTCTCGGACAATAGGGGTCAGCCATGATTATTTTTTTTGCCGCCATTGCCCAAAACGTTTACGCAGGGGCGGGGCTTATTAACAAATTGGCCATAACTCCTTAACCATAGGTCCTATCATCATGAAACTTGCTGGGTATGTGCAGAAGTCATGTGGTAGCATGTCCCTCAGAGCTTATCAAGATTAACCCATAGGGGGCGCCACAAATGTCACCCGACTCCGATTGACTTGAAATTGATTACACTTGTACAGCTCATGGTACTCTACAATATAGCCTCACGGACAGTTTTCAGAATTTCCGCTAGGGGGCGCTGTTATTAAGCAACGACTGAAGAAAGTTTGAGAGGCCACGCCCCGCACACCGTAAGTCCGATTGACTTGAAAATTCTCACACAGGTGTATGTTAGGGTGCTCTACACAAAAGCTTCTTGGACCATAAAAGTCAACCTGGAAATATTTTCGGCTAATTAGCATAAACTGAAAAACAGGGTTTTAACCACAACTTTTTCAAATGTTACTCTATCAACACCAAATGTCTCACGAAGCCCCGGGGGACTATGACGCACGTCTCCGAAAAATATTAGTAGGATAGCTTGGAAAACATGGCCGCCATTGACTAAGATGTTTACGCAGGGGCGGGGCTTAATTAAAAATTGGCCATAACTCGCTGACCATAGGTCCTGTCATCATGAAACTTGCAGGATATGTGCAGAAGACATGTGGCAGCGTGGCCCTCTAAGCTTGTCGAGGTTAACCCATTGGAGGCGCCACAAATGCGTGAAAAACGTAATTCACCAATGCACTGTTTGCCAGGCCACGCCCATGGCTGGACTGACCAGCTGGCATACCGGGCAAATGCCCGGTGGGCCGGCGGCCTTTTGGGCCGACCCGGGCCGACGAGGTTCAATTAAAAATAAAAAGTAAAAAAATCTGGCCCGTCCCATCCATGGCCGGCCCGGCCCGGCCCATGTCACACAGCGGAGGGCCGAGGTCCCGCCCCTTGCGCCTCGGCTGTCAATCACTCAATCAAGTCACGTCACTAACAGACAGAAAAACAACTCGAGAAAAACGGAGAAGAAACGGAAAGGAGACAGTTGCTGGACTAGTGGTAAGAAGTTGAAAATAAAGTTATGTTGAGAACAATTATTTGTGTAGCTTGCTGAATTTTAACCAACACAGCATGTGTACAGTTTGCCAACAGCTAGCTGCTTGCGTTAACATCATGGATAGAGCCATTTATAGAGCCAGGTCAAAGTGGCTATTTTAGCTAATAACCTACTAAACATTTGCTAGCTCTCTTGTGGTTTTTAAGAGGAGTTAAATAGCTCTGTTGTTGGTGTATTGAAAGAGTATCATTACTTTGCTAGCTGATCAACATTAAAGTGAGGAAGCTGTCAGTTTTTGCTTCTTGCTGTACTTATTCAGTATAGTGGATTTAATAATGTTTTACTTAAATATACTTTTCTGTACTGATTGTTGACATGGTTAAACATACTTGAACTTTATTTATTTTATATATAATTTAAATGCAATTTAAAAATGCAGACTGTAATTTGACCTGACCATTAAAAATATATTAATATATCACAAAGTTAACAGTAAATGCAGAAAAGTATATTCACTCAAATATGCAACATAAAGTTGTCACACTTTCTCCTTTCACAACACTTTCAGTGTTTGAGGCATTAGGCTTCTCTTTTTTAGAAACATTCAGAAAATTAGACCACCACGACCACCACAGAATTGTAGCCTACTTACTTTTTACAAGCTGTTGAGTTTCTTTTACTAGACCAGCTTTCTAGACCATCATGTACTTTAGAATAATACACTTTATTCCATTACTTTTGTACACTTTTTTCACATTGGTTTACTTGGTAAAACAACAATTTGTGCATTTTGCCTGTATAAATCTATTGTAATGCATCTTTCTACCTCTTTAACTGATACATCCTTAAAACCTCAAACAATTGTGTGTCTCTCCTCATTCATGAAACAGGTTGAGACACCATCCACAGAGGAGGAGTCTGTCGAGAGAGAGAGAGCAAGGAGCAGGAGGTTGATTACTTTGTCCGTCCTGAGCCTACCATGTTAGATTTGAGCACCAAAGACTTTGACGTCATCGTTCTCAGCCACTCGCTCTGTTCGCTGATTGGACGGCCAAACATTTTCCTGAGCTCAAACACGTGAATTCACCGCAGCCCCAGACTGACTACTGAATGGAAAATGAAATTTGGGGGGAAGTAGGTAGGTGGGCGGAGCCAGGCTACAACAGAATACTATAGCTATTATAAAACTTTGTAAATATTATTGTATTATATGTCTGTACACTTGTTCAAAATAAACCAACATTTTAATTTAATTCAATGGAACAGTCATCTTTAAGGGACCGTGATAAATGTGTTCTAGTGGGTGGTCGATCAATTATGGTGGGCCGGTCTGGGTCCAAAATGCCGGTCCAGCCCTGGCCACGCCCCTTTCCCCCTGACTCCGATCGACTTATCATGTGTCAGACATGTACAGCTCATGTTGCTCTACGATAAAGCCTCTCGGTCCCCGATTTACACGGGCAGCCCGTACTTTCAAAATCTCCGCGGGATTTCTAGTTTATTTATTTATTTATTATTCCGAACAATTACACACAATACACAATTTTCTCTTTGCATATTCATACATAATTCTTTGTGTTATGGTCCGAAGGGTAGCAGGAGAAGCCAAAGGCTAATCAGGTCCCGCCCCCACTTCCATCAGATTCAGATACACAGATACTGATACAGATAAAACGATAGTTACGTATGTAACTACGGTTCTATGAGTTCAGACGGTGCTTTCAGCACTGGATGTTCCATCGCGCGCATGCGCAGGTCGAGGATTATACCAAAAAAGTCACCTGTGACACCTGGGTGACCCGAGAATATGTATATATTCCGGAAGTCACTCGAGGATCTGTTCCAACTGGATCTTCTCGCGGTATCTGAGAAGTCTGAGTGACAGAGAACTCTGGCGGTCATCCGGAACTCATAGAACCGTAGTTACATACGTAACTATCGTTCTATTTCAGAGGCGGTGCTTTCAGCACTGGATGACTTATACCAGAAAGGTCACGAAGAGTTCTCATCAATTAAGGGCTTACAGCCATCAACAAGACAGCCGCCATCCCACAGGATGAGGAGCAGAAACATTTACTCTGTAGAGCTGCGCAACGTACATGATGAAGACCATGTAGCCGCAGAGCAAATGTCCTGACGTGGAATCTGCTTCAAGGCAGTCCATGATGTAGCCATACTCCTGGTAGAGTGGCACTTTACGGCCAAGGCATGGGGAGCCCCTGTGCTCTATATGCATTCAAGACCACATCCACAAGCCAGTGGCAGTTTCTCTGTTTGGACAGGGCAGCCCCCTTCCTGCAGCTCCCATAGCAGACAAAGAGGTTATTTGTCTTACACAAGCTGGTTGTTGCCACAACCTATGCCCTAAGCGCCCGCACCGGGCACAGTGAGTCTGACATTCTTTCTGCATCCCCTGGTGAGCCTAGGGGATTGAAAGCAGCCAACTCGATCAATTGGTTTACATAGTGGGGAGACAATCGTTTGGAAAGGAAGGATGGGGTCAGCACCACTCCTGATCCCTCTACATGCCAGCACACCTGGCTCACTGACAAGACATGGAGTTCACCGACCGCTTGCAGTCACAACGGCAAGAGGAATGACAGCCGCGTCTTCATAGACAGCCGCGTCGGGTCGGCCTGACTCAGCGGCTCAGATGGGTGTAGACCTAAGACCCACACAGACTGCAGAAAGTGTAGTACCACTCTCAATGAGCAAGTCCCTGGGACTTTGCCATGTGCCATGCACTACTGTGAACCAACTTCCACCTGTTTGCATAGAGCCATATAGTGGAGAGTGCCCTTGAACTTATAAAGTTATGGACCTCTGACTGGTCGCAATACGTCAACAGTGGGTCCTGGCTATCAGGAGCCACACGCACAGCTGCAGGTGCCCGAGTTTGGGTGCCCTACATGCGACCGCCTACCTGAGACAGAAGGTCCTGTCCCTCTGGAAGGCACCAAGGGACTCCTTTGAGGAGTTTTAGTAACGCTGGGAACCATGGCCTTCCTGGCCAATGTGGAGCCACCCAACGTAGGCTGTAACTGCAATGCTGGACCCCGTCCAGTGTTGCCAGTAAAAACTGAATTAGAGTCAATGCATGAAGCAGGCTGACTGGCCAAGCATAAGCCAGAGCCTCCTGTCTCAGGGGACTGGTCCTCTCCATCCAGGAGAACCAAGGGGGGACAGTGTGTCGTCTCCTCGGAAGCAAAGAGATATGCCACTGCCCTGCCATACTTGTCCCAATCATGCCTACCACCTCCGGATGGAGTCTCCACTCTCCGGGGGGTGGCCCCTGGCGAGAGAGAAGGTCTATCGCTGTGTTCCAGACACCTGGAACATGGACAGCTTAGATAATGGGGTAGCACCCACATAAGGAGCCCTTGCTTTACCCGCAGGCCCTGCTTCGATCTGGTGCCCACGTGGTGGTTGAAGCCTGAGTGCTAAGAACCCTGCAAGGAGTTCCAGCCTAACACATGCTCCAGTCTCTGCTGGGCATCCCACTGGCCTACGACAGTCCTGCACTAATAGATTGCGTCCCAGTCTGACAAGGAGGCGTCTGTCTCTACAACCTCACACCGGGAGATTCCTCCCTAAGGGCGACCCTGCAATCAGGGATGCCCTCTCTCTCCAGGGTCTGAGGGCCCGATGACACTGCCCAGACACCCTGACCATCTTGCGTCTCTGCCACTTGGGGTCAAAGTGGAGACCATTCGCCCAGATCTGAAGAGAACTCACTTTGAGAAGGCCTAGTCGGACCCTCATGGATGCCGAGGTCAGCGTACTTATCAGTCAAAGGAAGAGGCTGTATTCCAGCAGCTTCCCCTGCATGAAGTGCTGTATTAGCTGCCGAATGGTAGCTACGCGCTCTGGAGAAAGGCAGGCTCGTATGGCCGCCGAGTCGAGCTCCAGCCTCAAGCAACTCACAACCCAACACATGTAAGGTCAGTCTGCCCCAGGGCAGGTGTGGCTACTCTCGTAGTTTACCACCACCGGTATGAGTGTGAACGAATTGAACCAGGAAATGTAAAGCGTCTTTGAGTGCCTAGGCAATAAAGCGCTATATAAAACCTATCAATTATTATTACTATTAAGGTGTAAGGTTGCCCTTTGTAAGATTGATCGTAAGGCCAAGCCTGTTCCTGGCTGGCTGAGGAGTGTGGCTGTGTCGCTGACCGCCTGCTCCTGAGTTGGGTGAAATGATCAACCAGTTATCTAGGTATGGCAGTACACCATACCGCTGAGCTGTAATGGCGACAGGGATGCTGCCACACACTGTTTAATATACGCAGAGCCAGGGACGGCCCAAACGGAAGAACCCTGAACTGGTACACCTTGCCCAGAAATGCAAAGGGGAGGACCACCTGTGACATTGGGCAGTAGGGACTTGAAAGTAGCGTCTTTCAGGGCTATTGACACAACCCGGTCCGCCTGAGCGATAGACTGGAGGACACCTGCAACACGCAGCATGTGGAAAGGAAGAACCGTGAGGCACCGATTCCGCCCTCTTAGTCCAGAATGGGGCGAACACGCCCCACTTTGTTGGTACCTGAAATTAGGCTAAATAGAACCTACCGAGCATCGAGTAGCACCCCCAGGGACTCTGGGGGATTGCGGCGGACGTGGTTGAAGATATTGGCACGGGGTACCACAGAGGAATCAGGCAGAGGCGCACGTCGCAGCGTGCAACTACCGTCTAGCCTGGTCAACCTGAACACTTCGCACCGGGGCCTGACGTGTCTGGCCTGTGATCACTGGAAGAGAATAGAGGGTCTGTCGACACACCTCCAACTGGAATGACTGCGCCAGCCAACCTGCCAAGCTCCCTAAGTCATAATGCAAAGTCTGCAGTGAAGCATCACTGAGGGTCCGTGCTGAGTGACCAGCACCTGACCCCTGTATGGTTTGCGACAGAGCCAGGACTATGTGAGAAAACAACTTCCCAAGACGGCCCCCACGGGAAGCAACGTCGTAACTCCTAGTAAGGCGGTCGCATGTAATCCGGCACTGGGGCCGAGGGCAGCGCACATCGGCTCTCAGAGCCTCGTCTGGGGAGACAACCAGGGATGCTATAGCAGGCTCAATCGGAGCTAACCAGTCCAAGCCGGCTGCCAGAGCTCTGCTGTCACTAGTGTGATGGGAGAGAGCCCTTATATCTGGCCAGCATCTACGGAGCTCTGCGAAGTAAGGCTCAGAGGAGGCACACAGAAACGGAAGATTGAGGGCCTGCCGAAAAAAGGCATTCACAGGTGCAGATGAAACCAGAGCTTCATCTAACCCAATACTTGGCAAGTCACGGACGGACACTGAGCCGAGCTGCCCACCTGTAAGAGATTACAGGACGCAGCTATGGACGGCCTGTCATCCCCTGAGTAGGAAGGATGCACAGCCGCAAGGCTACTCACTGCCGCTGGCACCCTGAGCTGGTTGGAGGCTAGCAGGAGAGCTTCTACCTAGCAAGCCTCAGTGCCTGAGGCATGAAACTACAGCTCATGCATGGGTTATCTGACAGCGCTTCCCTCAGGTGCTCACCCGAGACCTGCAGGGCACTTGTCATGGCCATTCTCCACTGTAGGGAGGTCATGAAGGCGTCACAATTATGGTTGTCTAGCATATCAGTAATTTAGCAGGCTAGGCTAAATGAATTAGTAGCCTACTCAACCGAGCTTCAGGCGCAAGCACCAGAGCAACGGAGCGACACCCCTAAAAGTAACAGTGACGGCGACTTTAGGAAGGCCTAAGCTGCCTACTGTCAAGCCAATTAAAATATGCATCTGATTAAGGTATGCAACCGGGCTTTAGGCGAGAGCAACCGAGCCTCGGTGCGACACCGGCAGAATAATACAGTGGCGGTGTAAACTATGCTGCCCACTGGCGAGCAAATACAGCAGGCTTCGCACCCAAGCGCAACGGTGTAACGTGGCGCAAATAAGCCGCATACTAGCAAGTAAATTATGTATGCAACCGGGCTTCAGGCGAGAGCAACCGAGCCACGGTGCGACACCGCTAGAATAATACAGTGGCGGTGTAAAACTATGCCGCCCACTGGCGAGCAAGTTACAGTAGGCTAGGCAATCGAGCTTTAGGCGAGAGCACCCTAGCAACGACGCGACCCCCCTACATTAACCCCCCCCCTCCCCCAGCCGCTCACTCTCGATTAAATCAAAGTAAGCAACCGGTCTAGGCGAAACTCAACACCCGAGCACAGCGATGCTAGAAAAACAATACATTTGAGCATACAATTAGCAACCGGGCTTAGCGAAAAGCACACAAGCAACGGTGCGAACCGAAAGAATAACACGGCGACTGTGAAACCAGCCGCTGCCTGACAATTAAAGCAAGGTGGAAAGGTGATACTAGCTTCCGCGGTAGCCGGCGGCTACGCGTAGCCTTCACACTTTACTCACCCCCCTGACCGGCCGCAGCCGAAGTCGAACGAATTGCAAGTCGCAGCCTTTGGTGGACGAAGTCAAATCGAAGCCCCAACCCTTAGGTTACAAAGCTACTTGCGACAAGCTAATGGTATACTATCACACAACAATGTGTGTGACCTGCTAGTCCGCGAGAAGATAGAAGGAACAGATCCTCGAGTGACTTCCGGAATATATACATATTCTCGGGTCACCCAGGTGTCACAGGTGACTTTTTTGGTATAATCCTCGACCTGCGCATGCGCGCGATGGAACATCCAGTGCTGAAAGCGAACGAAATAGAACCTTTTTTTTTTAAGAAGATGCAGTCCAATACACAGACAATTTTATACATGCTTTCCATTTTCCTCTCTGCCTGTGACAATGCAGATAGTGATTTGGCCTTGTACATTGCTTCCCTGTTAGTCTAAACACATCTGCAAAATTATTGAAAACAGTCAGTCTGTCTGCTGACCTCGGCTGTAGGCCCATAAAGTGGGCCCTTTTGATTTGCCTTTGAAAGTAATTCTCCCATGTATTCTATAAAGTCTTCCATTTTTGAATCGGGTGTTCTATACACACAGCTGATAATTAACATGTATCTTTCATTTGAATTTCAATAGTCACACATTCCATTAGGTTATCAATTGCAGAGCACGTGGTATTTACGATTTCAAACCTTATATTTTGACACAAACCAGTTTAAATCCCTTTAGTTCAAAGTGCTTTTGCCTTTTTTAATCCACGTTTCTGACACTGCAATGATGTTGAACTGGTTGGAGAATTTCTGTAGATATTCCTTAATATATGAAACGTTTGTGTAGAGACTTCTGCTATCAAAAATTAATGATGGACAATTTCCCATTTGTTTGAAAGCATCTGATGAATTAATCTTCAGTAAGGTAATGGAAGTCTCTTTTTCCGATAGTGTAGAAGTGATTGTCTGGGTCAATGATTTAATTTGGGTCCGAAAATAATGATTAGCTAATAAGTCCAGACTTTCTTTTATCCAAGCGGATGTTTTGCTCATTCTCGCTGCTTAGGTTGATCAGATCCTCGTCCCTCCGGAATTGATCCAAATCCTCCTCCGTTTTGATTTGCACAATTTTGGCTTCTTCGGGTGTAGCTCCATTCATTTTGGTGAAGATTCTTCCATGTCTCGTCCAAGTTTTTTTAACCCTCTCGCTTGATAGGTCAGATAAGCGTTTCTCTTGGTTAAATTTTCACTCATTCCAATTTGTTCACCTTTAAGCTTCTTGCCTTGACTGAGCAGATTTATCTTATGCTTTCTACTCACAAATTTCAGAATGACAGCACGCTTTTTGGCAAACTTGGAGAAGAAAACAGGACTCCACGTTCTCTAGATCCAGATTAATGGCTTTGCTTCTCAGAAACATTGCCACTTGATTTTCCACCGTTACATTCCCTGTATCGCCCTCTTCTTCTCCATTTCCGGCAGCTCCATACGACCTTGGTTTAATAACCATACCAGTCAGGATCACATCTCTGTTTTTTGCTTGTTAATCCTGGTCATCAATTTTATCTCCAAGCTCTTTCAAGAGCTGATCTTCCTTCACATTGACGGCTTGAAGCTCCTTCAATTCGATCATCAGTGGCTTCAGACCAGTAGCTATTTTTTCTTAAATTTTTTCATCAAAACGCCCCATCCATTCGTCAATGATCCCAGCCAGCTCAGCTTTCAGCAGTGCCCGCTCCGTCTCCCTCTCACTTTGCATTTCTCTCATCAAGTCTGCCAACTGTTTTTTCATTTCTTACGCATATCCTTTGTCTTCCTCCTTCTCCTGCTTATCAATGTTTTTTTGTTTTCTGGACTCTCCAGAGATTTTTCAGGCAGTGAATCTGTGTTCTCCACTGCTCTCGGTAAATAGGTCTTACCTCACGGCAAGCTCAACTCCTACATGATCCTTCACCAAGAGCTGGTTCACAAGTCTGACATATTTACACATTCTAATCACTCAGGAAACAAAAATACCCTCTTGTGAAAGACCCTAGACGAAACACATGACAGATCAATTTAAAGGAATACTTCACCCATACGGAACCGGCGTTCTATCATTATAAAATCACTATTATAATACTAGAACTGCAAGCAGTTGTGAACGGGGGCCAAGCCTCCCACGCGACTCGGGATCGGGCGTTGTCGTCCGCGGCGCCGGCCCCTCGCTTCACGGAATCCGGAGATGTAAAGTTTTTTAATGTGCGATGTTCGGTGTGGGAGTTATAGCCCCAAACGCGTTTTCTTTGCTTTTTGTGGTTTTGGCGCCCCCTATGGATGACATTCGCAAAACTACGTTAGATAGAAAGATGCAGCTCAATGTACCAAACAAGTGGATGTCAAGTTTTTGAATGTGCGATGTTCGGTTGGGGAGTTATAGCAAAATCAAATTGTCATCCTCTCCATTGTAAAGACACTTTTTTGAATTTTCCCATTTTCCCGCCTAAAGACTTAGAAAATGGCGAAAACAGGCAAAAAAATTGAAAAACTCTTTTTTTTAATAAGTCCGGCCCACATAGAAATTTCTAGCCCATATTTTTTCCATAGGCTCAAGTATGCCCCATGATAGTCTCCCTTCAGTTTCAAGAAAATCCCCTTTTTTTTTTTTTTTAAGGAATTTTCGCGAATCTTTCAAGCGCTACTGTTTGGTCTTCCGATGGTCGTAGAAAAACTATTTGACCCACTTTTGCTCGTGGGAGTCAGGAGAGCGTAATGCTTTTGGTTTCGTCCAAATCGGGCGAAAACTGTAGGAGGAGTATGTTTTGGTGACTGACACAGTTTTTGCGACGTAGAAAAATATCTATCCTATCGCAAATGGGCGTGGCCTATCTCAAAAGATGCAGCTGACTTGTGGGCATCTGTGGATATAAAGGTTTTGACTGTCGGCCTTTCGGTGCGGAAGTTATAGCCCAAAACGCCTTTTCCTTTGTTGTAGCGCCACCTAGTGGCCGGCATGTCTGAATTTTTTTGTATGCTGAGAGACCGGGGGTCTGAACTAGTGATGCAAGTGGCATGTCCCAACCCTTTACGGTTTGGGCTGCAGCACCACTTGTACGTAAGGAATAGGAATAATAATAATAATAATAATCCCTACAAGAACAATAGGGTTCCCTGCCCCGCAGGGCTTGGGAACCGCGTTGCTCTGCAAAACGCGGTCCCAGCCCTACTCGGGCTTGGCCCCCTAATAATGAATCAGGTTTTTCTTCCCTCATTCTTCCCTTAGTCTTCCCTTGGCCCAGCTGTCCTGTTAATCCTAACCCTTACTGTGATGTCACAAGAAGGAAACTATAGGGTTAGACAGTTAGACCATAAAACACTCTTTCTGCCTTTTCTCAGGCTAAGGTGATCCGATTTATTTTATTTTTTTTGCACATTTATACTAAATAGGATCTCCGAGTTCAATACACCTTCATATTCCAACTGGTGAAGTCGGTCTTTAAGGAAAACAGTTTCAGGGCTACACTGTTTTCTCTGATCAGTTTGTGTCACAAGACAGTAAACGAGGGGGAACAGGAAATAATGTCTAAGAATAACAGTGTGAGTGGCAGTTGTTGAGCAGCAGTTGTCTTTGCGTGCTACAGGTGAGATAAAGGGAACAGAAATAAGACAAACATATGGATAATATAAATGGAACAGCCGATATGAAATAAACAAACAGGTAAGGTACTACAGGAACACAAAGGAGAACTGATTAATGAACACAGAAACCGCTGCAGTCCAGACAGACAGACAGACACACAGACAGACACAGAGACAGGCCAACAGTGACTTAAAGCAGACAGTAGATCAGGATGGAGGTAGCTCACGTCTGTTTTGTTCAGTTGTTGGATTGATTCTCCAGCATAGTCTGACAAAAAAGTGTCTCATGAATGGCTAGTCTCCCTCCCCACCCCCCCGTTGACCCAACTCACAACCAGATGGTTGAAGCTCCGCCCCTCTCTTCACCCGAGTGTCCATGCTATCCTTCCTGCTATACTAAATAGCAGGAAGGATAGGTATTGTTACGTCGGGTAAATATCACCACAGTAGACAGTAGGACATCTGGGTATTTTTCAGCATGCTGCATCTGACTTTTGGGAAATCCGTACAAAACAATTAGCTGGGAAGTTTGGGGATTGGAACTCAATCACTAGTTAGCAAGAACATTAAACCGTTCGATTTTGTCTTAGACCGCTGAAACACAGCAACATGTCGCCTATAAACGATGTAATCCATGTGATTTGTGTTACTATAGCAACATGTCGCCTATAAACGATGTAATCCATGTGATGTGTGTTACTACAGCAACATGTCGCCTATAAACGATGTAATCCATGTGATTTGTGTTTTGCAGGAATGGCGTTTCTTCGGCTTCCGGCCTCGATGCTGCTGTTGGCTTCATTCCTCCTTCTTCTCTACGGGACGACATCAGCTGATCAGTCACATGACCCTCCACCGGGCCCTCCGTTACCTGAACAAGATATGGAATTTCGCTACAGAGAGAAGCTCGCTGCGTCCTTAAGTTCAGCGAAAGAGGTGCTCTCATTAATGTCCCAGACCGATACGTTGGGGAAAGTGTTGAAGAGCTTCTCCACCTTTGGCAAAATGATGCCCGGCATTGTGGGTTTGGCCTTTTCGTTCATCAACTTGGCCTTCGCCCACAAGTCTCAGAGAAATGCTGTGACAGACCTGGAGAACGGTTTCGCTGAGGTGAACAGAAAGCTGGATGCTCTCTCCCTCCAGGTGTCTGACCTGTCCATAGATGCGGAATGGTTTAACTACGCCAGTGTCTACGCTCAGGACGAGGTCAAAATCCTCAACGCATGGAGGAAGTACAATGAGTTTCGTAAGAACGTTAAGTCAGAACAATGTATAGATGGCAAACTCCTTCTGGCAAAGATATTCACCACCTATTATAAGCTCACTGGAACTGAAGGCAGCATGGACAACCTCTACCATTACCTCACCGTCAGAGGCAAAACTGTTCTCACCAAAAACCTCAATGACCTTCTGACTAGGAAGTTTAAATGTAGCGTTAGAAAGATCATCCAATACAACCAGCATTTCAGCAGCCTTCTGTTAAAAGGAATGGTCCTAAACCAACTCTACTGGAAACTGATCGGTCTGCACCGGCCAGCCAAAGTGGACGAACACCAACAGATGTTTACAGACGTCTACAGCAAACAGAAAGCTGTGTTGAGAAACTGCCTGGAAAATAGTGAGCCTTACGTGAAGGGCGATGTGAAAGAGATCGCTACATCAATGGATCACAACAACAAACAAGCCATCGCTGAAAAGGTGAAAACCTTCCTGGATGAGAAGTACTACTGGTACGACTGGGTGGTGGTGGTGTACGACTCTAGTGAGAAAGATAATCACTTATTCTACCATATGACCACAACTACAGTAGATGCGAGTTCAATCGGTGTGTCTGTGGGCTACATTCAGAAAGAAGAGCAGGGAGATAATGCTTATACAGAGCAGGAAAACAAAGCCAAGGATGAGATTATGCAATGCCATAGCAAGAAATATTATGGTAAATCACTGGGTGACATAAAGTGTGTTGATGTCAGGAAGTATTGTGGTGATGGACCAGTCAAAGAGTTTGTTAAAATGGCACACATTGGTCTTTGGGACCCTGCTCAAGCCCCAAAGCCCTTTCTGATCTTTAAATGTTGGTACAAAAAGGATAAGGCACAAAAATTAAATGTGTATTACTTTAAAGAAGGAGAAGGTGGTGACCCCTGCAGTAAAAACCCCTGTAACAACAAAGGAAAGTGTGTGTCGCTGCTGAAGTCCAACGAACCTGTGTGTGAGTGTCCAGACGGTTTCTATGGAGACACATGTGAGAAGGAGATCATCAACATCGATATCCCAGAGATCGATGGACGCCTCATTCACGTGCCGCTCCGTTAACACGAACTGAAGCTGTACAAGAGAAACACTTACCAATGTAAGAGTGAATGTGAAGAACATAATAAAACATGTCTCTACATTCCAGAAGGTGTTTGTGTGAGTTCTTGTGTCTCACTGAGGTCAGGCTGAACCATAAATATATCAACGTTTAACAAGAAAATGTATCTGATGAATGTAAACCCTTTTATTATTGTTATTTTTTCCGTTTTAACAAATAGAACCCAGGAGGTGAGGGTTAACAACATGGTCTCTGAATCCAAATCCATCAGTACAGGTGCACACCAAGACTGTGTCAACTCACCAGTCCCTTTCACTTTGTACACAAATGACTTCTCCCACAGCCACTTAGGACGTTTTATTTTGAAATCCTCTGAGGACACTGCCATCCTCAGCCTGTTGTATCAGCACACAGATCCCTCATCGTAGTTTAACCAGTGCAGTGATACAAACGAGATCATAAGGCTGTAATAATCAAGCAAAGAGTATTTAATCAAACAAACAGAAGCTTCACGTTCTTAGATCCTTGAGAACATGCAGGTCCATCCGGTGGCTCTCTGATCAGATGTCACATCCTTTATACAAGCCAGTTCAGCATCAGCAAGAATGTTGTGTGTTTCACTTGGCAGTCAGGTGAGGGGGAGGGGGTGGGGGAGGGCTCAGCGACAGACTGTTTACTGCTGCAGGGGGGTGGGGGGGTTGTGGTATCCAAGGGAGGCAGGGGGGTGGGGGGGGAGGGTTGGGGAGGCACAGTCTGAGTGCTCTTCAATAAACATTTGAGGAATCTAATCTTAGACATACAGGAGTAATACAAGATAAATACAATGTTTCTTATTGCATTAATAAGCATTCTAACATTGAGTCCGGAGATATTTCATTACACCAGGTACAAACTTTTCTTCAGTGGCGTGATGCAAATCGGCCCGGGGTCAGTGTGATAGGCCCGGGGTCAGTGTGATAGGCCCGGGGTCAGTGTGATAGGCCCGGGGTCAGTGTGATAGGCCCGGGGTCAGTGTGATAGGCCCGGGGTCAGTGTGATATCCTGACAGTATGAAGCAGGAACCTGTGAAGGCGACTGTGTCTCAGTTGGTAGAGCGGGTCGGCCAATGATACAAGGGTTGGCGGTTCGATTCCCACCCTGCCACCTGTGTCATAGTTGTTGTGTCCTTGGGCATATAAATCCTATCCATTATTATTATTATTATTATTATTATTATTATTATTATTATTATTATTATTATTATTATTATTATTATTATTATTATTATTATTATTATTATTATTATTAATAAATACTACGGTCTCACAGTATGATGGTATTGTGATAACAGCTCTCAAATTATTTTGTTATATTGTTATTTTAAAATTCCTGGGTAAAAAACATATATATTTTAGTAAATGTATTAATTTCATTTAGTTTTCTCTTGTTAATTGAAGCTAAGGGTCTGTAGAACAATGTTGGTTTGAGTGTCAAGAAACCAGACCAGGGGGCGCCCTTACCTCAGTTGGTAGGGCGTCCCCCCCCCCCATGGGCCCTTAGCTCAGTTGGTAGGGCGTCCCCCCCCATGGGCCCTTAGCTCAGTTGGTAAGGCGTCCCCCCCCCATGGGCCCTTAGCTCAGTTGGTAAGGCGTCCCCCCCCCATGGGCCCTTAGCTCAGTTGGTAGGGCGTCCCCCCCATGGGCCCTTAGCTCAGTTGGTAGGGCGTCCCCCCCATGGGCCCTTAGCTCAGTTGGTAGGGCGTCCCCCCCCCATGGGCCCTTAGCTCAGTTGGTAGGGCGTCCCCCCCATGGGCCCTTAGCTCAGTTGGTAGGGCGTCCCCCCCATGGGCCCTTAGCTCAGTTGGTAGGGCGTCCCCCCCATGGGCCTCGGCCAGCAGCGGACCCGGGTTTGATTCCAGCCCGCGGTCGTTCTCTGCATGTCACTCCCCTCTCTGCCCCATTTCAACTCTACTCAACTCTCTACACTATCAATAAAGCATAAACATGCCCCAAAAAAAAGAAAGAAACCAGACCAACCAAATATTGCTCTATAGACCTTTTTCTTCAATCTATAAGTGAAAAGTAAACTAGACTTTGAAATGAGTGTCCAAGCACCACGTCATAAGAGCAGACAGAAGACAGTCACTGCCAGTCAGCCCTCACTCACTGCATCAAATACATCATTAGATCATTTCATTGATAAAATCTGCGAATGAGATAAAATAAAAATAACAGCATCAAGCAGAATTTTTGAATGAGTGTGGTTGTATTCAGTTCATCCGCATGGTCAGTGTGTTACCTTATGGACACACACACACACACACACACACACACACACACACACACACACACACACACACACACACACACACACACACACACAGTTCTTCTGCATAGTTAGTGTGTTACCTTATGGAGATGGCCCTCAGTCACTGTAAGGAGTTTGGGGGAGACATGGCTGTAGCAGAAGTCAACATTGTACTGATAAAGAGGGGACCAGGAGAAAACTGTTGTTCATCATGTATATAAATGCT
>NC_137220.1:666101-681101 GCF_949987685.1 Ammodytes marinus
TATCAAAAGCTTTTGACAGATCAACAAAAAGTGCTGCACAGTGCATTTTTTTATCGATAGCTGTAACAATGTTGTCTAAGACCAAAGTGACAGCAGATATAGTACTGTGGCCTGCCCTAAAACCAGATTGAAATGGACTCAAAATGGAAGCACTGGATAAAAAGGATTTCAACTGAGTATTAATGACTGATTCTAGAATTTTTGCCAGGCATGGGAGTTTGGAAATTGGCCTGTAATTGTTAAGATCACTTTTGTCACCCCCTTTATGTAATGGAATGACGTGAGCTTTTTTCCAGACTTTAGGAACAATACCAGAAGAGATGGAAAGATTAAAAATATGGGTTATTTGTTTTGATATGATAAGTGCAGAGAGATTTATTGAAAATGGGTCCAAATTGTCCTCTCCCATGTACTTCCTGGGGTTGATGGCAAGAAGCGCATCTACAACAATACTTGTTGGGACTTGAACAAGGCTGAAAAGAGGAGTTTTAGAGACAGGTGGTATGCTATTTTTATTTCTCGTGGTGGTAGGCGTAGAAGGCGTAGATACTCCATTGTGAAAGAGTTTACCAGCAGCTATAAAGTGTTTATTGAAAGCTAAACCAATTTCTTTCTGATCATTTAAAATATGATCATTTATTTTTAACTGACTGGGAACAGTGCTAGAATTGTTTTTGTTATAATTCACAGCCTTCCAAAATAGTGCAGGGTTGGAGTAGCAGTTTGAAATTAGTTCGAGGTAGTAGTCTGATTTAGCTTTCCTAACCATGGATATGCACCTATTTCTGATTTGTCTGAAAGCAGTCCACTTGGAGTTTTCACCAGAGCGTCTAGCTAGGGACCATGCTTTATTTCTCTCTGCAAATATATCGGACAATTCATTTGTGAACCAGGGGTTTGATCTATTTTTTACTCTGTGCTTTTTAAGGGGTGCATGCTTGTTCAAAATGGAGGAGAAAGTATTGGTGAAAAATTCTAAGGCCAATTCCACATCAGATATTTCACTTGTGAGATGAATGTCACTTTGATAGAGTTCATTTAAAAATGCTTGCTCGTTAGATAGATAGATAGATAGATAGATAGATAGATAGATAGATAGATAGATGGATAGATAGATAGATAGATACTCTATTATTGTTATTATCACAAGGGCTAGGCCAGTGGCGCACCTTTGAGTTGAACATTGGGTTTAGGGTTGGGGTCCGGAAATTTCTTATAATTTAACGTTAAATTCTGGTGCACTTTTATGTGACACTGAGGAAATGTTTTTTTTTTAAATCTCCTTAGAAGAGAAGAAAATAGTAGCCTAAATAGAACATACACAGAATACATTCTACAATAGGTATACCTGTTATGAAAAAGCTTCACAAAACAAAGTCTATGATCAATGGGAAACACTGCTGTCTGACAACCCATTTCAGAGAATGTTTCAACTATTGAGTCTTGGATTTGGAAAGTGGCCAGATTTAGCTCAAAATGCTACCTGCGATTAATGTGCTGTGCAGCCTGAACGCGGAGTTGTGTGTGTCTCAGTGGCGATTCCAGGAAATTTTGACTGGGGGTGGCCAAGGTGGGCCACAGAGCTAGAGTGGGGTGGCCATCGCACCCCTAAATTAATAGTGTAACCCAGGTTAACTGACCTAAACAAATAAAAGGTTAAACACAATAATAACTGTATTGTGGAAATCTAATATAGCATGTTGTATTAAGTTAAATACAATTTAAAAACTAAAAACATGACTATAATGTAAAAAACCTTTATTGTTGTTATATTGTACTTTTGTAATAATATAATTGGTGTAATACTCCTTTAGCTAGTGCAGCCGAGAACAACCAATCAGAACGGTGTAGCGTCACTAGTGAGTGAGTGAGCGAGCGAGCGGAAGAGAGAGAGAACGAGAGTCAGTTTGCTACGGAAAAATACTAGCAACACAGAGACAGAAAACGGAGTAAAAGAGGAGAAAATTAGAGTTAAAAGAGAATAGATAAAAGCGAAAGCAAAGCAAGGTTTTAAGAGCATTTAGCCTCACTTTTGACTTTCTTTTTGGAGTGTTTTATATTACTTTTTTATCGTTCTTTTGGAGGATTTTGTTACTTTTTTTTCTATGCCACGGGACTCTTGTTGTTATTCGTTGGAGGACTCGGCCGGGTTTTTTATGAGGAGGAGATCGTTTGGTGGAACTGAACCGAAGAAAGAAGATGGCGAGCTACCTTTAGCAAGATATCATATTACAAGCTGCAGCACTTCCCGCTGCAGGACTGACACTACTGTTTCTTGGATAAAGAAAGGACACTGAGTTTGGTAGGACAAAATAACTTCCAAAAGTGGCTGTAACATGCAGTGAAGCTTCAACTCAAGGAAAGGATTTAACAAAAGGACTGATTAGATAGTGTTCGAAACTCAAGTGTATTGATCCCAGATAATACTGGTGTAGTTCTTTCTTTTTTACTTGATGCACTGAGCTGTGCTTTATTTTATTTTTTTGCATTTATTTTTGTTTATTGGGTTTACTATTGTGCAATGTGGGTATTTGGTATTTAAATTTTTAAATACAAAATAGTACTAAAATATCAACTGAGCACCAATAAGATAAAATCACATTTTAAATTGAGTAACAAAAATTAGGAAACAAAGAACAAAAAGAGACAATAGTCAACCAAATAGCAACTTAAAGGTGCAAGTTGGAAATATTTTATTTAGGTCTAAATCAGCCGAAGTGAAACCAATAAGGGGGAATACTTTTCTTTTTTTTGACATATTTGATTTATTCTATTTTTTTATGGTTATGCCGAAATGTGTATTTTTTCATATGAATGATGAATGGATTTAATATTTTTTCTTGCTACATAAATGAACTGAAGTTCAAACTTACCTCTCAGTCTTGGTGTGTCATTACTACTCAACAGTCACATACTGCTCCGTAGAACCTAGAATCTAGCCCTAGTTACTTGTAAGGATTTACAGTGCTACAAATGTGGCGAGCTAGCCAGGAGGCTAATTAGCTTAGCATAAAGGAGCCATAGAAATATTTGAAAACCGTTATAGACTACTTTAACCAAAGTAGATATCTTAGAGGCACCCAAGACTGATAAAATAGGTTAAAAACTGTAGCTTTGGAAAACAAAATACATCGAACAGAGAAAAAATGGAACTTTGTAATAGATATGACCTTAGAGGTCCAAATTGCCTCTTTGTAACTGGTATTGATGATTCATACACAGTAAACGAAATCACAGATGTCTTTAAAGTTAATGGAGACATTGCAAAGGCCGTTAAAATCCCAGACGAGCCAGAGCAACCTGCAGGAAGAGCTCTCATAGAGTTTCTTTCAGATAGGGCAATCTCGAGACTAAACCCTGCCGCTGTTGGTAACTTACCAAGCCCTAGAGACCCTAATGTGACATGGCATGTTAGGACCATTCGACAAATATGTCAGGACGAGCTTGGTAGGGAGTTAGCACAAAGATACTTAAGCGAACTGCAAGCTTTGCATGGCCACAGTAAAGCAGGCTTTTTCAACCTACTTCAGGGTGAGCTACAAACCCTCCAGTCTAACACAAGTCCTGCCCAGACAAATGAAGCATATTCACCTCAAAGGCGGCAAAGCCCTAACCCTTTCACTGAACCCCAGACCAATGATAGTCAGTATGGAACCATGGGTTCTACACATAACCCAACGTGTATGACTGACGATTCAGTCCAAGATAACAATCAACATGAACATTCAGGGAGACGTCCAGCTAGTATCTCACCTGACGTCCCTCCCTCAATCAGATCCATTAACCCACCACTCATTGATGAGAACATGTTTAACCCTCCGCACATTCAAAAAGTAGTGGTTGAACACATAATGCGCAGTGAGCCAAAGCCACCCAGCTACAGTCAGAGCAGAATACGAACATTCTCCGGCAAGTCTCCTAAACCAAATGGTGAAGTCGATTACGAAGCCTGGCGTACACAAGTTGAGCTTCTCCTTTGTGACACATCAGTCTCTGAAAACCAAAAGTTAAGGAGGATATTGGAGAGTCTACTTAGCCCTGCTACTGACATCGTTAAGCCCCTTGGCACTGGTTCACCCCTCCGTTTATATCTTGATCAGCTTGAAGCTGCTTTTGGAGTGGTAGAAGATGGCGAGGAGCTTTTTGCCACCTTCTTGAGCTCCAATCAGAACACTGGTGAAAAACCCTCTATGTTTTTGAACAGGCTTAACGTTTCTCTCACCAAGGCCATTCTTAGAGGTGGAGTCGACTCCAAAGATTCAAACAAACATCTACTTCGACAGTTCTGCAGAGGTTGCTGGGACCAAAGCTTGATCGTAAGTCTTCAGCTTGAACATCAAAAGAGTAGCCCACCATCCTTTTCTGAGTTGCTCCTTCTGCTCAGGGCAGAGGAAGATCGACGCTCTGCAAAACTTGAAAGAATGAAAAAACACTTAGGGAATGCAAAAGCTGTTTCACACATGCACTCAGTCTTTGACGTGCCAAGCTATGATCCTGATCCAGATGTTGCTTTTCCAAAGAAACAAGACAACACACAAAAGTTAGAGAAAGAGGTTGCTGAGCTAAGAATACAAGTAGCATCACTGTTACAGAAAGATAAATGTGAATCAAGAAAAACTGACACCAACAGCAGCCCCACTAGAGACAAAAGCTATGCAAAGGGTGAATGTCTTATTGCAAGCCCAGTAAACCCCCACCCAGTCGCAAAGTCTTCTAGCTATCCAAAGCCATGGTTCTGCTTCAAATGTGGCCAGGACGGTCACATTGCAGTTCACTGTGATAACGAACCAAACCCGGCTCTTGTCCGCAAAAAGAACTCTGAACTCAGAGTCAAACGTGAAAAGTATCAATCAAAACAGGAAGCTCCCCAGCAGGCTTTAAACTTTTAGCAGCTCCTGCTGTGGGACAACTGGGAGCTGATAACAAAGATTTGACGAGTCCCATGATAATGACACATAACTCGCGTAAGAAACCCAGACTCCTAAGATCAGACAGCAAAGCCAACTCTAACTTACCTGATGGTCTTATTGGTCCGCGTTATGTTGCAACAGTTTTAATCGAAGGTGTACAGTGTGAGTCCATCTTAGACACAGGGTCACAAGTCACGACCATCTCTGAAACATTTCATGCCTCATATCTGTCTTCCTTGCCCATACAACCCATTCAGAGTCTGCTTGAAATTGAAGGCGCTGGAGGGCAAACTGTACCTTACCTCGGCTATGTTGAAGTCAGCTTGACTTTTCCTGATACTGTCACTGGAACCAAAGAAGAGTTGAGAGCCTTAGCCCTGATTGTTCCTGAATGCCTCTTTAACAGTCAAACACCTGTGTTGGTTGGCACAAATGTTCTAATACAGCTATACAAGCATGCTGTAGAGCACAAAGGACCCAAGTTCTTAAAGAGGTCAGACAACTATGCACTACTCCTCCAGCATGTAGGCGACAGCAACAGGAGTGAAAGCAAACCTTGTCGTGTTAGATTGCATGGGAAAAGCCCTGTCTCCATCCCTCCCAAACAGAGAGTTCAGATCTTCGGGGATGTTCGAGTAGGCAAGACAAATCCCAACACCTCTTTTGTCCTTGAGCCACCTGAGTCTTCCTCACTGCCTGGTGGTTTAATGCTTGAATGTGCACTTTTGAACATTTCGTGCAAAGCTGCCAGCAAGATTCCTGTCTTCATCAGAAACATGACAGACCATAATGTCACCTTGCCGCCAAGGCATGTTATCGGCGAAATCTCAGCCGCAGCTTGTATCATGCCCCTTAACTCTGATCAACCTTCTTCCCCTCGTTGTGAGCCTACAACTGAGAAAGTCAATGAGAAACTACATTTTGACCTTGAGAACCCACTTATTGGGCATGAATGGAAAACACGCATCACAGATAAGTTAAACTCCATCATAGATGTGTTTGCTACTGATGAAATGTCTAATGGTCACACTAATGCAGTTAAGCACCATATCAGACTAAGCGATGAAACCCCTTTCAAAGAAAGACCCAGACCTATACACCCAAGTGACAGAGAAGCTGTCAAACAACACTTGAGAGAGCTTTTTGAAGCTGGTATAATCAGAGAATCTGAAAGTCCTTTTGCTTCTCCGATTGTCTTAGTCAAGAAGAAGAATGGAAAGATAAGACTCTGTGTTGACTACAGAAAACTAAATACACGTACCATTAAAGACGCTTATGCTCTACCTAACATCGAGGAGACATTCTCAGCGCTAAGTGGTGCAAAATGGTTCTCTGTGATGGACCTCAAATCTGGTTACTACCAGGTTGAAATGGCAGAAGAAGACAAGTACAAGACTGCTTTCATATGTCCCCTAGGCTTCTGGGAGTTCAACAGAATGCCCCAAGGCATAACAAATGCGCCCTCTACTTTTCAACGCCTAATGGAAAAGTGCGTTGGGGACTTACACATGAACGAAGTGCTTGTGTTCTTGGATGATCTTATCGTCTTCTCTGAGACTCTTGAAGAGCATGAGGGCCGGCTCATGAGAGTGTTGCAGCGCCTCAAAGACTATGGTCTCAAGTTATCGCCTGAGAAATGTCACTTTTTCAAGTCCTCAGTGAAGTATCTTGGCCATGTTGTGGATGCTCAGGGTGTTCACACTGATCCAGATAAAATTTCAGCTTTGAAAACCTGGCCTTGTCCTAAAAACAGAGAAGAGCTTGAAAAGTTTTTGGGCTTTGCAGGCTATTACCGGCGCTTCGTTGAAGGCTACTCGAAGATAGCCAAGCCCTTAAATGCTCTTAAAGCTGGATACCATCATCCTCGTAAAAGAGGAAAGATATACAAAAGACCCTGTCCCAAGGGCCCTGTGAACTCTCGGGTGCCTTTTGGTGATGAGTGGAACACTGAATGCGACCTTGCCTTTAAAACCCTTGTTGAGAGGTTAACATCCTCACCAATCCTTGCATTCGCAGACCCCAAGCTCCCTTATGTACTGCACACCGATGCTAGCGGAGAGGGTCTCGGTGCTGCTCTTTATCAAGAACAAGGCGGGAAGCTAAAGGTGATAGCTTATGCTAGCCGTGGGCTATCCAAAAGTGAAAAAAACTACCCAACACACAAGTTGGAGTACTTGGCATTGAAGTGGGCAGTCTGTGAAAAGTTCAACGACTATCTCTATGGTTCAGAGTTTGTGGTTCTTACTGACAATAACCCGCTCACCTATGTTCTCACTTCTGCCAAATTGGATGCTGCAGGACACCGCTGGCTAGCGGCTTTGTCAACTTACAACTTTAGCATAAAATATCGAGCAGGTCTCGCAAACGCAGACGCCGATGGTTTGTCCAGACGACCTCATGGTCCACCACAAGAAGATGATGCTTTCATAAGAGAACGCGAAAGAATTGAAGGCTTCAAACAACGCATCTTGAATGAGGAAGCTGAAGTGGTTTCCAGCGAGGTGGTCTCTGCTCTCTGTCAGCGTCACTGTATTCGTTCAAGTCTGGATGAGTCTGAGTTCCCCTGTCTGGCTGAATCCTTGGCCATGGATGCCTCAGCTATACCAGACTGTTTCGCCAATCCTGGACAAGACACCATACCTGGCATGAAAAAGGAAGACTGGTACAGATTTCAGAGGGAAGATCCAATTCTCAACAAGGTAATTTCTTTTCTTGAAGCAGCACATAAGCCACACTTCAAACAGACGAGCTGTGAGCCGCCTGAGGTCAGGCTACTTCTTAAAGAGTGGAACAAGCTTCTATTCAAAGATGGGGTGCTATATAGGAAATGCCTTGACCATGGTAATGAAATCCACCAGCTTGTCCTTCCCCAGAAGTTTAGAGACCGTGCTTTGAAGGGCATACATGAAGAAGTAGGCCATCTAGGTGCTGAGCGTGCACTCAGCCTTGCACGTGCTAGATTTTATTGGCCTAAAATGGCTAAGTCCATTGAAGAAAAATGTCAAACATGTGAAAGGTGCTTCAGGAGGAAAGCAACCCCACAAAAAGCAGCACCTATGCAGAACATACTTACCACCTATCCGCTAGAACTGGTGTGCATGGACTTCCTGTCGATAGAGCCTGACAGTCGTGATACAAGAAACGTCCTGGTCATTACAGACCACTTCACGAAATTCGCAATAGCGATACCAACCAGAGACCAAAAGGCAAAGACTACTGCTAAGGCACTGTGGGAAAACCTTATAGCCCCCTATGGTTTCCCCAGCCGCCTCCACAGCGACCAAGGGAGAGACTTTGAATCCCACACCATAAAGGAATTATGTTTTCTCATTGGAGCGGAAAAGGTGCGCACCACACCTTATCACCCTCAAGGGAATCCTGTCGAGCGATTCAATCGCACACTCTTGAGTATGCTTGGAACCCTGGAGGAGAAAGATAAACATCATTGGAGAGATTATGTAAAGCCACTTGTACATGCGTACAATTGCACACGAAATGACACCACTGGTTACTCACCGTACGAACTAATGTTCGGAAGACAGCCTACATTGCCAGTCGACTTCGTCCTGGGAACCAGCCCTGCTGCAGGATCTTGTACTACTCACTCAGAGTATGTAAACCAGCTACGCCAGCGTCTGCAGGAAAGCTACGCATTGGCTGCTAACAATAGTCGCAAGAGAGGAGAACAAAACAAAGCCAGATTTGATGCCAAAATCAGGGCAGCTGAACTAGTCACAGGAGACAGAGTGTTGGTGCGAAATGTCAACATTCGTGGAAAGCATAAACTGGCAGACAGATGGGAGCGCACAATCCATGTTGTGGTGAAGAGGATCAATGAGGGACCAGTCTATGTAGTTAAGCCTGAGAGAGGCAGTGGTCCAAACCGCACACTACATAGAGATCTTCTTCTTCCCTGTGGTTTTCTACCCGTGGGTGCAACTCCAGAAGAGGAAACAGACATAAAAAAGTCCACAAGGAGAAATCTGAGAAGCAAGAAGGGTTCAGACCCAGGAATGGATAAGGATGATCAGGAGGATGACATGAGTGAGGAGGAAGAGGAAAGCTATTGCTTCGAGAGAGTCATAGGGGTGACAACAAAACCTCCCATCATACAACTTGCAGGTGATGGACAATTTAGACAGCATCCAGCTGATTTCAACCCCCAGGCCAAAGAATTCACTCCTCAAGTCCCCAGAATCTTACCTGAAGAGGTGCAATCCGACCTTCCGGTCAATGTGCATGAGTCAGTCATTGAAATGGAGAATCATGCAGATAACTATCCTGCAAAGTCCCCTGACCATGTTGTCATAGACATCCCTGAGCCTGAAATGCAAAACCCCCCTTCACAAACTGAAGAGCAGACTACAGAGCAGGCACAGGATAAACCTGAATCAGAGCAGAGTCGTGGTGTTCAGTCAACACATGCAGCTCTGTCTGATAGTGAACCTGATGGGCCCAGACGCTCTACCAGAGATAGACATCCACCCCACAAATTTACTTATGAAGAGCTAGGAAAGCCACTTATTCTTGCTCTTAGTTCCCTCTTTGAAAAACTAAACTTTTCCCAAAGTTTGGGCACAGCTATCGCTGATCATTTTTAGAGACTGGTTTTACACACCTGAATACAAGATAGTATAGCCGACTTTAACTATGCAAAGGGACTTGCATAGAGTCAAGAGGGGAGATTGTAACCCAGGTTAACTGACCTAAACAAATAAAAGGTTAAACACAATAATAACTGTATTGTGGAAATCTAATATAGCATGTTGTATTAAGTTAAATACAATTTAAAAACTAAAAACATGACTATAATGTAAAAAACCTTTATTGTTGTTATATTGTACTTTTGTAATAATATAATTGGTGTAATACTCCTTTAGCTAGTGCAGCCGAGAACAACCAATCAGAACGGTGTAGCGTCACTAGTGAGTGAGTGAGCGAGCGAGCGGAAGAGAGAGAGAACGAGAGTCAGTTTGCTACGGAAAAATACTAGCAACACAGAGACAGAAAACGGAGTAAAAGAGGAGAAAATTAGAGTTAAAAGAGAATAGATAAAAGCGAAAGCAAAGCAAGGTTTTAAGAGCATTTAGCCTCACTTTTGACTTTCTTTTTGGAGTGTTTTATATTACTTTTTTATCGTTCTTTTGGAGGATTTTGTTACTTTTTTTTCTATGCCACGGGACTCTTGTTGTTATTCGTTGGAGGACTCGGCCGGGTTTTTTATGAGGAGGAGATCGTTTGGTGGAACTGAACCGAAGAAAGAAGATGGCGAGCTACCTTTAGCAAGATATCATATTACAAGCTGCAGCACTTCCCGCTGCAGGACTGACACTACTGTTTCTTGGATAAAGAAAGGACACTGAGTTTGGTAGGACAAAATAACTTCCAAAAGTGGCTGTAACATGCAGTGAAGCTTCAACTCAAGGAAAGGATTTAACAAAAGGACTGATTAGATAGTGTTCGAAACTCAAGTGTATTGATCCCAGATAATACTGGTGTAGTTCTTTCTTTTTTACTTGATGCACTGAGCTGTGCTTTATTTTATTTTTTTGCATTTATTTTTGTTTATTGGGTTTACTATTGTGCAATGTGGGTATTTGGTATTTAAATTTTTAAATACAAAATAGTACTAAAATATCAACTGAGCACCAATAAGATAAAATCACATTTTAAATTGAGTAACAAAAATTAGGAAACAAAGAACAAAAAGAGACAATAGTCAACCAAATAGCAACTTAAAGGTGCAAGTTGGAAATATTTTATTTAGGTCTAAATCAGCCGAAGTGAAACCAATAAGGGGGAATACTTTTCTTTTTTTTGACATATTTGATTTATTCTATTTTTTTATGGTTATGCCGAAATGTGTATTTTTTCATATGAATGATGAATGGATTTAATATTTTTTCTTGCTACATAAATGAACTGAAGTTCAAACTTACCTCTCAGTCTTGGTGTGTCATTACTACTCAACAGTCACATACTGCTCCGTAGAACCTAGAATCTAGCCCTAGTTACTTGTAAGGATTTACAGTGCTACAATAGCATGTGATATGCTGTAACCAATTCAAAGATGATTTATAATCCCAAATGCCCAAATCATGTTAGTATCCATTGTAATGTTTGTCAGAAAACTAAACCCCTGAAGGGGGGTCTGGGGGCATCCCCCCAGAATATTTTTTTGTGTTTTTAACATGTAATCTAAGCATTCTGGTGCATTCTGGCAAAGATAATAAAGGAAAAAGTCAATATTCATTTCAGTTCAGATGAATAGTAAAATTAGCAAAACAACATAACTTGCTAGCAGCCAGATGCCTAACAACTGGACAGAGGGACGGATGACAACTAGATTTTGACCAAATATCTTGCTAAAAAAATAAACCTTTATTTATGAAATTCTGCCCTAAGAACATGTTACACTTGCTAACTACAAACTTAAATTTTTTTATTCAGATTTCAAAAATCTGCTGGGACACGTGCCCATACACATGCATGGGTGGCACGCATGTCACAAGCACACTTATGCTGTTTTCAAGACCTTTGCTGACCAGAGACCAGTTCTAGTGGCCACAGTCCTACCATTAATTCAGTACTTGAAAATTGCAAACTGATCTCATATCAGTGGATTGGAGTGTTTGTGTGATGAACTTGGCAACTACCTATCAAAAAAAGTTAAGTTTTTTTTTTTCATCCCCCTCGCGCCCCCCCGGTAGAGTGTCCGCGCCCCACCGGTTGAGAACCACTGTTCTAGAGCGGTCCGGGGGAATGCTCCCCCGGAAGATTTTTTTTCAAATGTTAAAGTAAAATTCATCAATCTGGTGCACTTTGAAGAGAAAACTAAGGATAAATCAACTGTTTCCTATGTAAGCTATTTAGTAGGCTATTATTTGCTGGAATAATGTATAGACACAGATGACCAAAAAGCAGAAAGAAGAAATGTACATGTTTAAAAAATCCAGTCAGCTTCGGGAATTTTTTTCCTTTGTTTGTATTTTTTAATGGCCCAATATAGGCCCCTGATCTTCGTAGCCCCGAACAATGTTATTTAAAAAATAACATAAATGTACTGACGAATGAAAGGCCCATGAAATCTTTTTTTTTTCCCTAAATAACGTTTTTCTGGGCCTTCAAAGATCAGGGGCCTATATTGAGCCAGTAAAAAAAAGAATAAAAAAAAATATATATATATATTTTTTTTTGGGTGCAGCCCCCCTCTGCCTTGGGCCCCCCAAGTCTGTCCGACGGCCCTGAACGTAACTGACCATCGTCAGATGCTCATAATTACCGAGTAGAAGTTGAATGCATGATAATACAATTTAATGCAGCCTCTGAATGGGCGGCCCTCTGCTGTGTGTGTGATTGGGCCAGGCCCAGCCTAGAACCAATCATAATGAGTAATGGCCTGGGACAAAGTTTTATTTAACTTGCAGGTGAAGTTGACAGCCTGCACGCACAATTATATGTCCATGGCACTCCCGAGAGGGAAGGGCCCTCGGCCCTCGGCTGTGTGACTTGGCCGGGCCGGGCCGAGTCACACAGCCGAGGGTCCATAAAAAAAAAAAAAAAAAAAAAAAAAAAAAAAAGATTTTTATTTTTTATTTTTTTTATAAATGGACCCGGCCCGGCCCAAAATGCCTGCCGGCCCACCGGGACCATGCCCGGTATGCCAGATGGCCAGTCCACCCCTGCGTGGACCTTTACTGCAGGTTATCCCCCTCTCCCCCTCTCTCTCTCTCTCTCTCTCTCTCTCTCTCTCTCTCTCTCTCTGTCTCCCCATTTCAACTCTGTACTGTCTAATAAAGCTATCTCTCTCTCTCTCTCTCTCTCTCTCTCTCTCTCTCTCTCTCTCTCTCTCTCTCTCTCTCTCTCTCTCTCTCTCTGTCTCCCCATTTCAACTCTGTACTGTCTAATAAAGCTTGAAAATGCCAAAAAAAAATCTTAAAAAAAAAAAAATTCCCGTTCTGTGCGTGTGTCCACAGGGAGCCTTCAGAGAGCCCGTCTCGGGCGTCAGGATCTTTCGTTCCGTTTTCTTGGTTTTCTGAAGGACGGGGGTCTGTCTCCTCGCCCCCCCGCTCCCCCAAAACCACAACACTCAACTCCCCGGGACCACGTAGGTCCAAATCACAGGTAACTCCCCGGGACCACGCAGGTCCAAATCACAGGTATATGGAGAAGTGTTTAAGTTGGAACATTTCTAAAAGGTAGTAAAACAATGTATCATAAATAAAAATCTGGCAAAAATAGTAAAAAATTATAATTTGAATTGCATTGTTTTTTAAAAAGGTAAACTATGTCAAACAAAAGAAAGGAAAAAAAATCTATGAAATAATATATATAAATCTATGAAAGGTCCAAAACTTTTTTTTAAAACTCAAATAAGTGATGAAAAAAGATTAAACGAAATTAAAAAAAAATGAAAAAGAAAAATTCTTGGTTTTCTGACGGCAGGGGTCCCTCGCCCCGCCCCGCCCCGCTCCCCTTAAGTCACATCTCAAAACTCTCCAGGACCACGCAAGTCCACATCACAGTTACAAGGAGAAGAAGCACAAGTTAAAGCTGGGGTGGAGGATTTGGGGAGAAAATAGCAGTTGGGATAGAGATTTTAATCCAAATACCTCAACCGCTCCACTTGTTCTCTTTGGTCCCTCCCCTATGGTCCCTCCCTAACACGCTCTACACCAACAACGTCGTGCCAAAGTGAATGGACAGTCCCAACAGCCAATAAAAACAGAGAATCGGAGCCTCGCTCTGATTGGTCAAAGTGTACAGCTCATGTTAACTTTGACCAATCAGAAATCACATACCCCAGCTTTAAGCCCAAAATATTTATATTCTTTAAAGTCAGAACATTTCTAAAAAATAATTTTATTATCAAAAAAAAATCTGATATTTTAAAATGTTTCTGGTATAACTCCCCAAGTTAAAAAAAAAAGGAACTTTCAGTGTGTGTTAATTCTAGCGCCCCCCTTTGGACTAAAGCGGTAGTGTTTTTACCACGCCAGCTGTTGTTCCTGGGTGAGCGTATACCCATGACAAAGGCATTAAGAAAAACTATATAAAAATAGCATTCTTTGCACTGATGGTCTCGTTTTGCTGTTACATGTAATTCATGATCATCAGAGGAAAAATGAGACTGTTTCAGAAATATTTAAAAGTTCCTCGTAGATACTTTAAGGGCACAGGATTTTTTTTAAGATTTTTTTTTTGCATGTTTATGTTTTATTGACAGTGCAGAGAGACAGAGGTGAAATGGGGCAGAGAGGGGAGTGACATGCAGAGAACGACCGTGGGCTGGAATCAAACCCGGGTCCGCTGCTGGCCGAGGCCCATGGGGGGGGACGCCCTACCAACTGAGCTAAGGGCCTATGGGGGGGGACGCCCTACCAACTGAGCTAAGGGCCCATGGGGGGGGACGCCCTACCAACTGAGCTAAGGGCCCATGGGGGGGGACGCCCTACCAACTGAGCTAAGGGCTCCCCAGAGAGAGTTTATTTTAGGTCGATTTCGGTCTAAATGTGTAAAACCAAATCTCTGCTCTGACAATCAAGATTTATGTTCTGAGGATTTGCATAAAGGCAAGTCTTTACAATGGGACTGTGTAAACTCTGTTCTCACCCACACACACACACACACACACACTGTACCTTCACACACACACACGCAGCCACACACACACACACACACACAGTACCTTCACACACACACACACACACACAGCCACCACACACACACACACACACACACACAGTACCTTCACAGCCACACACACACACCTTCGGGCTACACCAGCAGAACATTTATCACCAACCACAAGCGTTTAGATAAAGCTCGACTATGATTCACTCACACCACTGATTTACTGTCACTAAATCCTGTGATCTGATTGGTCCACACACACACACACACACACACACACACACACACACACACACACACACACACACACACACACACACACACACAGTACCTTTACACACACACACAAACACAAACACAGACACACACACATACACACACACACACACACACACTCAAACACACACACACACACACACACACAGTACCTTTACACACACACACAAACACAAACACA
>NC_137220.1:701101-706101 GCF_949987685.1 Ammodytes marinus
GTTCTGAGGTCTTTACACTGGCTTCCAATCCTGTCACTCAAAGAATTGATTTCAAAATACTGATGTTGGTTTATAAAGCACTAAATGGTTTAGGGCCAAAATACATTACTGATATGCTGATACGTTATGAACCGTCCAGAGCCCTTAGGTCGTCTGGGACAGGTCTACTTACAGTCCCTAGAGTTAGGACTAAACGAGGAGAAGCAGCTTTTAGTTTTTATGCACCAGGAATCTGGAACAAACTCCCAGAAAACTTGAGGTCTGCTACAACTCTCAGTTCTTTTAAATCGAGTCTGAAGACTTTTTTGTTTCCATTTTAACCTGCAATTTTTATTTTTATTTGCTTCTTTTATTAGCTTTTAAATGTTTTATAATGTGTTTTATGTATTCTAATCTTGCCCCTGTAAAGCACTTTGAGTGGCCTTGTGTCTGAATTGTGCTATATAAATAAACTTGCCTTGCCTTGCCTTGATTTAGACAACAAGCGTTCTACAGAATCACTGACTACACCTTTAACTGATCTATGAAGGATTGATAAATGACTTATTAACTGTTAATCAATCAATACACACACACACACACACACACACACACACACACCGACCAGACCCCAATCATAATATCTGAACCTAAAATCTACAACTTCTAAAGCACTTACATCAACTAAACTTTCCATAATCATTCTCAGCACTATTCTGAAGGTTTTTATGAGACATTTTCTTCTTAAAAACATGATGAAAATGCATTTTTAAGACCTGTGCAAAATATTTTTGGATTTAAAAAAATAAAAAAAACAGATGTGTGTCTACAGTAGGTGACCATTCATAGCATACTGTCAGCTGGTGTGTGTGTGTGTGTGTGTGTGTGTGTGTGTGTGTGTGTGTGTGTGTGTTTACCTGTGTGTATGCTCATCAGGGCGGCTGTCTGTGTCTCGGTGTCCGTGTGTGTCTAACGTTCAACGCGGTAAATCTTCCGTTGCCGTTACCTTCCATTTGCAACTGAAACTTTGAGCCTTTTATATGTTAGCGCTTCTTCTTCTTCTTGTGAGTGAGTGAGTGAGTGAGTGAGTGTGTGTGTCTCTCTCTTTTTCTCTCACTCTCTCTCCCTCTCTCTCTCCCTCTGTGTGTGTGTGTCTCTCTTTCTCTCTCTCTCCCTTTCTCTCTCTTTCTGTGTGGGTGTGTCTCTCTCTCTCTCTCTCTCTCTCTCTCTCTGTGTGGGTATGTCTCTCTCTTTCTGTGTGTGTGTGACTGTGTGAGTGTGTGTGTGTGTGTGTGTGTGTGTGTGTGTGTGTGTGTGTGTGTGTGTGTGTGTGTGTGTGTGTGTGTGTGTGTGTGTGTGTGTGTGTGTGTGTGTGTGTGTGTGTGTGTGTGTGTGTGTGTGTGTGTGTGTGCCTGTCGGGGGGTTTCCGGTTGCGGACTCATCCCGAAATATCCCGAAGTGATGAAAAACTCTGGTGAAGAAAAAAAACCTGTTGCGTCACTAAGTAGCTGCGCAGAGGGAGCTGCGCAGAGAGACTATTCTCACCTGGATGCACATTCTACATACCGGTAAATGAGTGACGTCACTTCTTACCTTTTTATATAACGCTATGACTAGAGGGACAACACACACACACACAAACAGAGAGAGAGAGAGAGAGAGACAGACACACACACACACAGACACACACACACAGACACACACACAGAGACACACACACACACACACACACACACACACACACACACACACACACACACACACACACACACACACACACACACACACACACACACACACACATAGTAAGCCCGTGAGCGATTATATGGAAAAAGACACGCGAGCTGCGCAAAGGGAGCTGCGCAGAGAGACTATTCTCACCTGCATGCTGCTGCCGGTAACTGAGTGACGTCACTTCTTACCTTTGGTTATTGAGCCCGTGAGCGATTGTATGGAAACATTGAATGTATTACAAAGAGGAAAATCCCGCTGGATGAAGTGAAACTATATTTAACTAGTGGTTTGTAAAGATATACTGAAGAATTAACAGAGTTGTGAAGAAAAGCCCAGGGAATTATGTACTTGAGTAATCAAATCAAATCAAATAGATTGTTATTTGTATCACGCTTTTCATACTAAAGAGCAGCTGAAAGTGCCCTTCAACGAATACAACCAACAAGAGAAACTGAAAAACAGCAAATAAACTCAAGAGATGGAAATTAAGAGAAGAAATCCTTTACTTAGAAAAATAAATATGTTCCGGTCTCTTCAAAAATAACGTTGAGATAATGTCTGTTACAAGTTGCAAGTCCCTAAAAGTATTCATCTGGAATGTATAACGTTTAAAAATGCATAAGTAGAACATACCAAACTGTAACAATATTATTACTATTATGGTAAAAGTCAAATTCCTGCATTGAAGATAGTATGTAAGTAAAATCAGGAAAACATGTCCTTAAAGGTGCAAGGAGGAACTTTTAAATATTTCTGAAACAGTCTCATTTTTCCTCTGATGATCATAAATTACATGTAACAGCAAACCAGACCATCAGTGCAAAGAATGCTATTTTCATATAGCTTTGTAATTTTTGTTTCTACTTTATGATCATCAGAGGAAGAATGAGACTGTTTCAGAAATATTTAAAAGTTTGTCGTAGCGCCTTTAAAGCTGGAAATAGTGATGTTGACAACCAGCGTTCTCCAGAATCACTGGCTACACCTTTATGTAGTCAGTGAGTAAATGTGTTTGTTCCTTATCGCCTGCTGCCAGTAACTGAGAGATGTCATTACTTACCTGTAACTCACCCTTTTATATGGAACAATGACTATTAACAAAAGGTGTGTGTGTGTGTGTGTGTGTGTGTGTGTGTGTGTGTGTGTGTGTGTGTGTGTGTGTGTGTGTGTGTGTGTGTGTGTGTGTGTGTGTGTGTGTGTGTGTGTGTGTGTGTGTGTGTGTGTGTGTGTGTGTGTGTGTGTGTGTGTGTGTGTGCAGGCCTGCCCACACAATTGGCTGGGCCCCTGAAAACCTGTTTGTAGACTCAGGACAATGACAGAGTAACTAGCCTGTCCAGTTTATAAGAATGTAGAAGAACTGCAAAAGGTACCCAACCTGTTTTTTCATGGGGTCCAAATACTTTTCACAGCCACACCCAGACACAAGTAGCAGGTAGGCCTACATGTGTTTTCCGTGAGCAGGAACGACTCAGGAAATATAATCCAGACAAAACTGTTTAATATCAAAACCCAATCTTGTCACCATTTGGCACACAAAGGGTTTATAGGATGGATTATGTTTGAAACAGTTACACTCCGCTGTGCTCAATCTGAAACATTTTGAACATTTCTGCTTTTCTGCTGCTTTTTAAATGGCCTTAAGCGGAGCCGCAGCTCTGTGTAAACACACAACTCTGAATAGATATTGAATAGTTTGTAACGAGGCGAGGCTATGAAAGCTGTTTGTGTTGCTTTAGCTATCGGCACTGGCAACGCACGCGGACATGTTTTTTTCTTTCTCATTTCCTGTAAGCGTTGGATCTCATGACGTTTTTCAAGTTAATTCAAAGAGTTCTTCATACTTGAGGATTGGTATCTGGGCTGGGCCCTGAAGACCTCCAGTAAACCCCCCCCCCCTTACCCATGCTTTACTCGTATCAATGTGTGTGAGTGCGCTCATCCCTCAATAAACACACACATGTATTTGTAGAGAGACAAACTATCTTATCAACCAGGGACAGTTGGGGGAGCAAGGGCTTATTATTTTAAAATAGTAGCACATTTCTGACTTAGCCCAGCAGACCAATTTATTTTGATTCCCTTACACTCACAGATCAACAGATCTCTACAAAATAATCAGTTCACACAGAGACGTTGTTCTTCTTTAGTATTCACTAAAGCAAACTAAAAGTTTTTTCACAATTTGCACGTTTTCTATGCCATTAGTTTCTGGTGAGATACATTTACACTAATTGACTGCACCAAATATTGCACTTTTTTGTATTTCTGCACATGACATTAAATCATTTGAAATCTGTTGGTGGTATTGTTGAAATGAATAACACTTAAAAATTAACATCAACAACAGATTCTTCACACAAAAAATAAAAAGAAGGCGGTTCTCTGCATGAATAACCAAACCAACCCTCAACTATAAAGTTGGCCTATGTTTGGTTGCAACATTTAGGCTTAGTTCATTCTCCTCTCATCACTGCAAAAGCACTGAAATCATTACAAAAAAAGTTTTTAATCTTTGAACTCAAACATGTTCCTTCAGTTATTTCCAACTTCTTTGTGCCTTGTGTCTTTCTTTGCATTAAGAACTTTTTAGGTCTATTTTTATTTTTTATTTTTAGAAACAATACAGAAAGCAGGACCTTGGTGGTTACAATGATTAAAACAGGATGATGCTGCTCGTCAGCTTCATTGTGGTAGGACCCGGCTGGTTGGTCGATTGGCCAGGTTTCTGAAAAACTGGTCAGACCTGGCTGGCCGTGTCAACCTGAAGACTTACGTCAAAGCCTTTAGAAGTTATTGTCCCCAAAGGGAAATTCTTTTTCACAAAAATGTCCTTTATGGGGAGAGATAATTTAAACCTGTTTGTAGACCCAGGACAATGGCAGAGTAACTAGCCTGTCCTGTTTATAAGAATGTAGAAGAACAACAAAAGGTACCCAACCTGTTTTTTCATGGGGTCCAAATACTTTTCACAGCCACACCCAGACACAAGTAGCTTTTCTACTGCTTTTTAAATGGCCTTAAGCGGAGCCGCGGCTCTGTGTAAACACCCAACTCTGAATAGATATGGACATAAATATCTAAAAATCTAAAAAATAAAGGTTATCTAGGTAGGTTCTTGGCTTCCAAAGACCATGGGCCCCCCAAGTGGCTGGGCCCTAGAAAGCCTTCCCACTTTCTACCCCTTATGGGCGGCCCTGTGTGTGTGTGTGTGTGTGTGTGTGTGTGTGTGTGTGTGTTTTAGGGTTAACACTAGGTTTTAAGGTTCAGGTATGAATTAGGTTTATGTT
>NC_137220.1:708601-731101 GCF_949987685.1 Ammodytes marinus
AGAGATAGGGAGAGAGAGAGAGAGGGAGAGAGAGAGAGAGGGAGAAAGAGAGAGGGAGAGAGAGAGAGAGGGAGAAAGAGAGAGGGTTATGTCATCACGGCTGGAGGATGCTGGGAAAACTCTGCTTTATTTATAAACAAAATCAGCTAAATTTACTGGATGTTTTGATTCTGCCGTCGCCTTCATATTAAAACATCTGTGACACGAGCATCAACACAGGAGCCCCATTCACTATGGATAAACCTTTGGCATGTTCAAGCTTTATTAGACAGTACAGAGGTGAAATGGGGAGAGAGAGAGAGAGAGAGAGAGAGAGAGAGAGCTTTATTAGACAGTACAGAGGTGAAATGGGGAGACAGAGAGAGAGAGAGAGAGAGAGAGAGAGAGAGAGAGCTTTATTAGACAGTACAGAGTTGAAATGGGGAGAGAGAGAGAGAGAGAGAGAGAGAGAGAGAGAGAGAGCTTTATTAGACAGTACAGAGGTGAAATGGGGAGAGAGAGAGCTTTATTAGACAGTACAGAGTTGAAATGGGGAGAGAGAGAGAGAGAGAGAGAGAGAGAGAGAGAGAGCTTTATTAGACAGTACAGAGTTGAAATGGGGAGACAGACAGAGAGAGAGAGGGGGGGGGGATGACCTGCAGTAAAGGTCCACGGGTCAGATTTGAACCCGCGACCACTGCAACGAAGGCAGGAGCCAATATGGCACGCACTCTATCCACTACACCACCGGAGCACACTAAAAATGTATTTTAATTGAACTTTTATATATATTTTATTATATTTTTTTCTTTTTTTGAAGTAATTACTAAATAAAACATTGTGGGAAAAAGGGGTTAGGGTTTCACTAAAAGATTTGTACATACAGCTCTGGAAAAACAATAGAAGAGACCACTCCACATGTTCAGTGTCTCTCATTGTATTGTCATAATTTTGACTAGAATGAACAATTTGGTTTTATTCTACAAACTACTGACAACATTTCTACCAAATTCCCCCCAAAAATATTGTCATCAAAGAGCATTTCCATGAAGTAATGTAGAGATGAAGATTGAAGAACAATCCAGACTGGTCTCTCAATGTTTTCCGGATCTGTATAATCAAATACAAGGGCTCAAAACTGATTACATTTCAGGCAGGACCAAGATGAATGGGACAGTGGAATGGTAAGGAATTATAAATGTCTAATTCTTTATTATTATTCATTTGAGTTCTAGTGTTATTATTTTGTCCCCGTTTAACATTTTCCTTGATTTGTCAAATTGGTTATATTTATCTATTTATTCTTCCAGTGTGATGCTTGAAGAATAATTTGTGAAATGTGTATAAATGTAACTTGTTACAATTGGTCAATGTTTGTATTTGAAAATGTTTAAGAAAAAAAAAAAAAGTAGCATGGTGGTGTTTTACTATTGGCCACAAGGAGGCGCTAGTATCTAGTTAGCATGCACTATACTACAACTGGGACATACTTGTGCCATTCAGTGCCCCCGACTCCTGGAACAACTTACAGCAACAAATTAAACTAAATACCTTCATATCCTTTAACCAATTTAAACAAACTATCTTAAATCTGCCAAACTCTACCTGTAACTGTTTTAATTAGGCTATATTGTACTTTCACCCATTTCATTTTAATTGCTGCCACTTAATCTTCACCACTGTGTAAATGTTTCAATTGTTTTTTTCTCTTCACCTGTTGTGTATTTGATGTATTTGCGTTGAATATTGTGTATGTATTGTTGTTTTTCCTTTGAATTTGTTTTGAACTCGACATCATTGTAAATGAGGGTCAGCCCTCAATTGGTCTCTGCAGGATAAATAAAAGTTAAATGAAAAAAATGAAAAATTAAAACTTTAACTTATTTATTTCATCCTAACATGGCTCCTTGATCTTGCCTCTTGCTTATATATCCGTCTCATCGCTGGTTGTTTTCACTGGGAGGCTCAGTCCATGTGATGTAACTTCTGCTGCAGTGGATTGTGGGTCAGAACCTCCATAAAGCTGCTGGTTTCAACACTAAAAATCACTACCGGATGTAGTAGGACATCTGGGTATTTCTAACCATCCTAAATCTGACCACAAGAATCGGGACATCCTAAATCTTTTTTCTACCAAACTTAAATAGCAGAAAGTCTGGGGACTGGAACACAGGGTGAGTGTATAGTTGGCAAATCACTTCGAACAACATTACCCCAAAAACACACAAAACGCATTTAAACAAAAACCAAAGTCAACTTTAATGAGTGAGAGAGAGAGGCAACGACATACAGTTCAAATGTTGCAGCAGTTCTATAGGAGAGAAAGGGATTGTGTGTGTGTGTGTGTGTGTGTGTGTGTGTGTGTGTGTGTGTGTGTGTGTGTGCGCCTGCGACATACACAGAAAACTACAACAGAGAGGCTCATGGGAAACTGTCATCATCGTCTTCAGCCATTTCTTTGGCGAATTCCAAATCTTGCTGCTCGCGCTCCCGCCGCTCCTGAACACACACACACACACACGCACACGCACACGCACACGCACACGCACACACACACACACACGCACACACACACACACACACACACACACACACACACACACACACACACACACACACACACACACACACACACACACACACACACACACACACACAGTTTTAGATTATGTGGGGTTATAGTCTGAGTGAGTGAGTATGTTCAGTGTCTTTGCATGAATGTGTGTTTGTGTGTGAGAGTATGTGTGTCTCTTTGAGAGTGAGTGAGTGAGTGAGTGAGTGAGTGAGTGAGTGAGTGTGTATTTTTTGTTAGTGCGAGTATGTTTCTGGTGTGTGTGTGTGTGTGTGTGAGATTGAGTATATGTTTGGTGTGTATGAGTGAGTGATAGTGTGTGTGTTTGTGTGCGTGCCTGACTGTGTGTGTGAGAGAGTATGTGTGAGTGAGTGAGTGAGTGAGTGAGTGAGTGAGTGAGTGAGTGAGTGAGTGAGTGAGTGAGTGAGTGAGTGAGTGAGTGAGTGAGTGAGTGAGTGAGTGAGTGAGTGAGTGAGTGAGTGAGTGAGTGAGTGAGCATGTGTGAAACATGTGAGTGTGAGTGTGTGTGTGTGTGTGAGTGTGTGTGAGTGTATATTCTACCTCTGCTGATTCCAGGTCCTTGTTGTACGCTTTAGGGGGAAACCTCATGGCCTGAAAGACACAGAACACAACATCATTCTATTGCTCTTACTCCAGAATCCCTGATCTACTTCACACGTTCACATGCAGACTCATAATCGGGTAAATAAAGGAATAAGACTTCAACAGGACTTTTAAACTGCATGTAAACACCTTTATCCGATCTACTTCACACACAAATCGGCACAATAACGGACAAGCGAAGTCGGATAAGAACACCTAGATAACTCGTTCATAGTCGGCATTCTCTCTGCATGTATACAGGGATCGGACATCGCATATCGGAGTTCTCTTTCTGCGCTTGCTTGTGAATCCCTGCGGAGGATTTCACAAGGAAGTGGAAGGAGACAACGTAATAAATACTAGTGTTGTTGCCGTAAGGGAACCAGACGTGGCTCTATAACCACTTGTTGAAAGGGCTACAGCGCCACCTAGCATAGTGGAGACAGCCATGCATCGGACATTTATCCGATTCTCTGAAAGGCCATGTATACTCAGACAAGTGACACGGTCCGTTCGAGTGTCTAGTTCGGTATATGTCTTAATCCAATCTAGTTGTGCCATGGAAACGCACTGAGTGAGTCTGTCTGTCTGCCTAACTGTCTGTCTGTCTGCCTGTCTTACCTTGACAGACATGTTGTGTATGTCTGCCTAACTGTCTGTCTCTCTTACCTTGACAGACATGTTGTGTATGTCTGCCTGCCTGCCTGTCTCTCTTACCTTGACAGACATGTTGTGTATGTCTGCCTAACTGTCTGTCTCTCTTACCTTGACAGACATGTTGTGTATGTCTGCCTGCCTGCCTGTCTCTCTCTCTGCCTGTCTGTCTGCCTGTCTGCCTGTCTCTCTCACCTTGACAGACATGTTGTGTATGTCTGTCTGTCTGTCTGCCTGTCTCTCTTACCTTGACAGACATGTTGTGTATGTCTGTCTGTCTGTCTGCCTGTCTCTCTTACCTTGACAGACATGTTGTGTATGTCTGCCTGCCTGTCTCTCTCTCTCTGCCTGTCTGTCTGCCTGTCTGTCTGTCTATCTGTCTGCCTGTCTGTCTCTCACCTTGACAGACATGTTGTGTATGTCGAGGCAGAAGGAGATCCTCTGGTGGAAGGCCAGCTGAGGCTCTCTGTCTGTCTGCCTGTCTCTCTTACCTTGACAGACATGTTGTGTATGTCTGCCTGCCTGTCTCTCTCTCTCTGCCTGTCTGTCTGCCTGTCTCTCTCTCTGCCTGTCTGTCTGCCTGTCTGTCTCTCACCTTGACAGACATGTTGTGTATGTCGAGGCAGAAGGAGATCCTCTGATGGAAGGCCAGCTGAGGCTCTCTGGTGGTGTAGATGTCCATGGTCTCTTTGGATTGGACGAAACCTTTCTCATGGTTGATGCTCGCCTCGATCACACCGTCACGGATAGCCTGAAGGAGGGGGGGGGGGAGGGAGAGAGAGAGAGAGGGAGGGAGGGAGGGGGGGAGAGAGACAGAGAGAGGGGGAGGGGGAGGGAGGGAGGGAGAGAGAGAGAGAGAGGGAGGGAGGGAGGGAGAGAGAGAGAGAGAGAGAGAGAGAGAGAGGGAGGGAGAGAGAGAGAGAGAGGGAGGGAGAGAGACAGAGAGAGGGGGAGGGAGGGAGAGAGAGAGGGGGAGGGAGAGGGAGAGAGACACACACACACAGAGAGAGAAACATACACACACAAGAACACATACAGAGAGAGAGAGAGAGAGAGAGGTCACATCAGGGGTTTCGCTACAGTTTCACTTTTTGTTTTACTAATAAATTACATTGAATACAATGAGCTTTATTGACTATTATTGCAAACAGATAATTTAACTAATAAATTACTTTGTAACGTTGTAAGATGCATAACTCAATCATTCCTGTGAGTAGCCCACGACATACAAACACAATCAACTTAATGTAATACAACAGATAACAATACAGAAGTTATTCAATTATAATTTAAAGGTGCAGTCAGTGATTCTGGAGAACGCTTGTTGACATAATCACTTTGTCTAAATCAGTGAATATCTCCTCATGATCCACTACCTGTCTGTACTGTGTGAATATCTCCTCATGATCCACTACCTGTCTGTACTGTGTGAATATCTCCTCATGATCCACTACCTGTCTGTACTGTGTGAATATCTCCTCATGATCCACTACCTGTCTGTACTGAGTGAATATCTCCTCATGATCCACTACCTGTCTGTACTGTGTGAATATCTCCTCATGATCCACTACCTGTCTGTACTGTGTGAATATCTCCTCATGATCCACTACCTGTCTGTACTGTGTGAATATCTCCTCATGATCCGCTACCTGTCTGTACTGTGTGAATATCTCCTCATGATCCACTACCTGTCTGTACTGAGTGAATATCTCCTCATGATCCACTACCTGTCTGTACTGAGTGAATATCTCCTCATGATCCACTACCTGTCTGTACTGTGTGAATATCTCCTCATGATCCACTACCTGTCTGTACTGTGTGAATATCTCCTCATGATCCGCTACCTGTCTGTACTGTGTGAATATCTCCTCATGATCCACTACCTGTCTGTACTGTGTGAATATCTCCTCATGATCCACTACCTGTCTGTACTGTGTGAATATCTCCTCATGATCCACTACCTGTCTGTACTGTGTGAATATCTCCTCATGATCCACTACCTGTCTGTACTGTGTGAATATCTCCTCATGATCCACTACCTGTCTGTACTCTCCAGAATCACTGACTGCACCTTTAACTTTAAGACCTAGTCACAGTCACACTTTGTGTTTGAACGTGTGCGTGTGTGTGAGTGTGTGTCTCTCCCTCTGTCTGTGTGTGTCTGTCTGTCTGTCTGTCTGAATGTCTCTCTCTGTGTCTGTCTCTCTGAATGTCTCTATGTGTGCGTGTGTGTCTCTCTCTCTCTCTCTCTCTCTGTATGCGTGTGTGTGTCTCTCTCTCTCTCTCTGTATGTGTGTGTGTGTGTGTCTCTCTCTCTCTCTCTCTCTCTCTCTCTCTGTGTATGTGTGTGTGCGTGTGTGTGTGTGTGTCTGTGTCTCTCTCTGTGTGTGTGTGTGTGTGCGTGTGTGTGTTACCTTTGCCACGATGAACTCTGCGTCCTCTGGGCTGTCCAGCTGCAGCTTCTGAGCGATATCAGCCAATGAGATGCGAGAGTAGGACAGACTGATCATACGCACACCTGCACACACAGAGAGACAGACAGAGAGGGAGGGAGAGAGAGAGAGACAGACAGACAGACAGACAGACAGACAGACAGACAGACAGACAGACAGACAGACAGACACACGCACATAGAAAGTGAGAGATAGAGAGCGAGAGAGACACACACACACACAGACAGACAGACAGAGACACACACACACACAGAGAGAGAGACACACACACACACACACACACACCATATTAATATTGGTCACATATCAACCATGTCACACTATTTGTTGTTAATGACCCGCCTGGTTAAATTAAGGTAATAATAAAGGTTTGATTGACACACGGCAACATGTGATGTCACAGTGAGCGAGGCGTGTGATTGGCTCACCGGTCTTGATGACGTTGTGTCTGAGCCGGATGATCAGTGTGTAGGTCCCGTCAGTCTGGAACTTCTCATTAAACTGCTCCAAAGCCTGGTTGAACTTAGACAGGTTACCAGTACGCACAGCTAGAGAGAGAGACAGACACACAGACAGACAGACAGACAGACAGACAGACAGACAGACAGACAGACAGACAGGAGGGGGGGAGGGAGAGAGAGACAGAGGGAGGGAGGGAGGGAGAGAGAGACAGACACAAACACACAAGAAGGGAGAGAGAGCGACAGACACACACACAGAGGGAGAGAGAGAGACAGAGACACACACACATACACAGAGAAAAAGAGAGACAAAGACAGAGAGAGAGATCGAGAGAGAGAGAGACAGAGAAACACACAGAAATAATGTTAATATTCAGATTGAAAAAATAATACTAAATAGTGAGTGAGTGAGTGAGTGAGTGCGTGAGTGAGTGAGTGAGTGAGTGAGTGAGTGAGTGAGTGAGTGAGTGAGTGAGTGAGTGAGTGAGTGAGTGAGTGAGTGAGTGAGTGAGTGAGTGAGTGAGTGAGTAACCACTGACCCTGGGTAAGCAGGAAGTAAGGCATCAGAGATCTCTTGAGTGACGGCTGTCTGAACTGGAGTCTGTCTGGAATCTCTCCCAACAACAACTCCACCACGATCAGCAGCTTGTGCACCTGGACACAACAACATTAGAGTGTTAACGTGTGTGTGTGTGTGTGTGTGTGTGTGTGTGTGTGTGTGTGTGTGTGTGTGTGTGTGTGTGTGTGTGTGTGTGTGTGTGTGTGTGTGTGTGTGTGTGTGTGTGTGTGTGTGTGTGTGTGTGTGTGTGTGTGTGTGTGTGTGTGTGTGTGTGTGTGTGTGTTTCTGTGTGTGTGTGTGTGTGAGTGTAGCAGTGTGTGTGTGTGTGTGTGTGTGTGTGTGAGAGAGTGTAGCAGTGTGTGTGTGTGTGTGTGTTAACGTGTGTGTGTGTGTATATAATTAATTTTAAGAAACTCACTATCATTTGATCACATTGATATACTGTAACGATAGCTTTGTGAAGTGTATACTCTTCACATCAAAATCCAGAAGTGCCTATTTGTCACACACCGAGCCTCTCCAAGTCTTTAAAAGGGCAATCCAAAATGTAAAGACCTTTGTAAGTGAAGTACAATATTTTTTGCAGCAAAATTCAATACTTGTAAGGCCTTATGTAGAGAAAATTAAATGTAATGCTTTTTTGAAGGCAACTGGTGGTGTGTGTGTGTGTGTAGCAGTGTGTGTGTGTGTGTGTGTAGCAGTGTGTGTGTGTAGCAGAGTGTGTGTGTGTGTGTGTAGCAGAGTGTGTGTGTGTGTGTAGCAGTGTAATGTGTGTGTGGTACTGACGGTCTGTTTGAAGCCCACTGCAGTGTGTTGAGGAGCTTTCCTCAGAGCGTTGGTCAGAGTCCTGCGGGCCTCAGAGTACTCCAACTGGATCGCCTTGATACGACCTGCAGACAGACAGACAGGCAGAGAGACACACAGGTAGACAGACAGACAGGAGAGAGAGAGAGAGACAGAGAGACACACACACACGTAAACACTAGGTTCTCTGAATCCTTTTTCACACATAGTTCCCAGTAAATCACCACTAGTGATTTTCACTATTCACATGCAGCTCCATGAGGACCATGACCTTTGCAAAAAAAAATGTAAAAAAAAGTTTTTTGAAAATAATAATATCCCGAATACTGAATTGAGCTCCGAATACTAATTTAACAAACGAATACTCGGATATTCGAATAATTCGGGCCAGCCCTAGTGACCAGTATCTTCAAGGTCTGAGTGTGTGTGTGACCAGTGTGTGTGTGTGTGTGTGTGTGTGTGTGTGTGTGTGTGTGTGTGTGTGTGTGTGTGTGTGTGTCTGACCAGTGTGTGTGTGTGACCAGTGTGTGTGACCTGTGTGTGTGTGTGTGTGTGTGTACCTGTGTGTGTGTCTGTGTGTGTGTGTACCTGTGTAGTAGAGGTATCTGGCCCACTCGTTGTTGTTAGCCAGCTCGGGGAACACGCTCTTGGAGACCAGCTTCTCTGCCTGGTCGTACAGGTTGAAGTGGAGGTAGTTTCTCAGCAGCAGGTTCAGCAGCACAGCCTGGCCATCCGCATCATGACGCAGCGTCGCAGTGCGCAGGCGAGTGTGAAGGAAACTGGACCAAACACACAGAGAGGGAGAGGGGGGGTTATAAGGACTAAAAACTACCTTTAGACATACCTGGACCACATACACACAGAGAGGGGGGGTTATAAGGACTAAAAACTACCTTAAGAAATACCTGGACACCATACACACAGAGAGGGGGGGGTTATAAGGACTAAAAACTACCTTTAGAAATACCTGGACACCATACACACAGAGAGGGGGGGTTATAAGGACTAAAAACTACCTTTAGAAATACCTGGACCACACACACACAGAGAGGGGGGGGTTATAAGGACTAAAAACTACCTTTAGAAATACCTGGACACCATACACACAGAGAGGGGGGGTTATAAGGACTAAAAACTACCTTTAGAAATACCTGGACCACATACACAGAGAGGGGGGGTTATAAGGACTAAAAACTACATTAAGAAATACCTGGACCACATACACACAGAGAGGGGGGGTTAGGGAGGGTATAATGCAGGGGTATTCAACTAAAATTCAAATAGGTCCAGTTCGAGAAAATGTCCTCAAGCAAAGGTCCGGAACATCATAATGTCTAACTTGCGTTATGATTCAGTGTGATATATAGTGAAGTAGCCTAGTAGTTGTATCAACGTCTGCATGTAATTAACAACTGACTGTCAGATCAATATAGAAAGAACAATTCAAAAACATTTCAACAATATTTATTCTCACTTTTAAATAATTATAGATATATAATACTGAAGATATATGTATTATTTAAGTGACTCAACTGAAACTAATCTCTTCATAGAAAAGAAGGGCTGCATTTAAAAATAAAATGGTGAAAATAAATATAATAATAATCTTAAAATAAAGATAAAATATATAATTTGTTTTTGAAAAATTAAATAAAGTATAGCAGCAACTTCAGTGTTGCAGAACATAATGACTCTGGGTGCATCTGAGATTAGAAGGGGTGCAAAAAACTTAATTATGCAATTTGAGAAATATTTCAATGTATAATTTCTAAACTTCACTATACCTACTATGTTTGTTTAACATAGTAATTTCCCACTTTGTCTAATACTGGATTTTTATTTTGCGATTTTGAAAAGCTCTGAAAAAGTGACATGTCAGAAACTAAACCCCTGTAGGGGGGTCTGGGGGTATCCCCCCAGTAGTTTTTTTTGTGTTTTTAGAATGTAATCGGAGCATTCTGGTGCATTCTGGGGAAAAGAATAAAAGAAAAGGTCAACATTTAATTTAAGATGAATAGAAAAATTAACAAAACAACATAACTTGCTAGCAGCCAGATGCTTAACAACTGGACTGAGGGACAGATGACCACTAGCTTTTGCTAATGTTAGTGGGGGCTACTAGCCAAATATCTTGCTAAAAAATTAACCTGTATTTATAAATTCTGCCATTACTAAGAATATGTAAAACTTATAATGTAGATAATTGAAACTACATACAAAAAAATAATGTTTTTCCTGTTGCTGTTGTGGGCAGTAGATGCAGTGCTGCTGGCGATTGGTGATTATGTCAATCTTATGTCTGTGTCATTCACACATAGGTCTACATCGGGGTAATAGAGAATCCACATGATTGCACCTTGACCGGTTTTCACCAGTCTTACAAAAGGGGAAACAACTCAGCTGTTGATCGCTCGTTAACTCGCTCGCGACACACGGAGCCGGTGAGCGAGCGGGCGAGCGAGAGAGAAAGCTGTCTCTCACTCTCCTCCCGCTGTCTTTCTCACTCTAATCTGACTTATTTTGCTGAAATTCTCGTAATTCTTGCACTTCTCTCTGTCATCTCTCGCATGATCGCTCACTGTCTCTTTGTCTGTGAGCCAGCCTGAGCCGGGAATGCACAGATTCGATTGGCTGCCTGAGTAGCAGGAGGCGGGATGGCTTAACTCGAATGCATTTCCTGATTCGCGAAACCAGTACCGTAAAGTCTAGAAAAGCTGCGCCGGTCAAAATAGAAGCGCCCCGTCAAAATTTTAAATACTTAAATAATTTATTGACTACAGGTCCGGGTCCGTATAGGACGGCATCTGGGTCCGGACCCGGACCGCGGTCCGCCTGTTAGTGACCCCCGGTATAATGACTAAAGATACATTTATAAGATTTCAAGATGGTACGTGCATTTCTCTGTGTGTGTGTGTGTGTGTATGTGTGTATTACCGTGTGTGCGTGTACATTAATGTGTGTGTGTGTGTGCGTTCATTACTGTGAGTGTGTCTGTGTGTGTGTGTGTGTACATTAATGTGTGTGTGTGTGTGTCTCTGTGCGTCTGTCTGTGTGCGTGCGTGCGTGTTCATTACTGTGTGTGTGTTCATGCGTTCATTACTGTGTGTGTGTGTGTGTGTGTGTGTGTGTGTGTGTGTGTGTGTGTGTGTGTGTGTGTGTGTGTGTGTGTGTGTGTGTGTGTGTGTGTGTGTGTGTGTGTGTGTGTGTGTGTGTGTGTGTGTGTGCGTGCGTGTGTGTGTGTGTGTGTGTGCGTTCATTACTGTGTGTGTGTGTGTGTACCTGCGCATAGAGTCAAACTGCAGGAGGAACTCGTAGACTCGTGCGTGGTAGTAGTAACACTTCGCGGCCACCAGGTCCAGAGCGCGTCTGTTCTTAGATCCGATCTTCTGCAGCAAGTCATCAGACACTTTCTGAGCCTGGACACAATAAGAATTAACAATGTTATTTAAACCTGCAGTGTGTAATATGACATCATCAAGAAAGTTCTACAAAGTTCTAGAATGCAACGCTCCCTGGGTAACCCCACCCCTTTAGAATAATAACAGAAGCTACAGTGGCCTTCAAGGACAAGAACAATTCTACATTTTAAACAATGCTCCTGATGACATTCCAACTATGACACTTCCAACATGGCGGCACTAGGCCTTGGTCCAAGATATGCAGAAATATGGACATATATGAGACCCTTTCTGAGGGAAAAAATAATAATTCTAAAAATAAATTCAGCTATTATGCACTAAATTAAATGTACTTATGGATATTATAATTATTTTCTACCAAGTCTGCTAGGAAATAAAACCCACAATTCTACACACTGCAGGTTTAAAGGGGAACATTGGTAACAGTCATTGTTTTTATAGAACCTCCAGAGAGAGAACTGCTGTGATTGGTTGAAAATCCTTATTGTGTCATAAGAACCAGAGCACAGCCCATAGCCTCATCTAAACTGAACCTCTGTAAAGTTTATCAAACTTAAAAGACAATATCTTTAATGTGGATTGATGAATATGCCTATAACTCTTTTCAGATGCTTTACTATCATGAAACTAACTCCACGCATTAGATAGATAGATAGATAGATAGATAGATAGATAGATAGATAGATAGATAGATAGATAGATAGATAGATAGATAGATAGATAGATAGATAGATAGATAGATAGATAGATAGATAGATAGATAGATAGATAGATAGATAGATAGATAGATAGATAGATAGATAGATAGATAGATAGATAGATAGATAGAGAGAGAGAGAGAGAGGGATAGATAGATAGATAGATAGATAGATAGATAGATAGATAGATAGATAGATAGATAGATAGATACTTTACTATCATGAAACTAACTCCACACATTACATAGTTAGAAGGATAGACAGACAGACAGACAGAGACTGAGGCAGAGAGAGAGAGAGACAGACAGCCGTACCTCTGTGTATCTCTTGTTGTTGGTGAGGTGGACCACCAGTAGCAGCTGGAGATAAGCCTCGACCTCGGGCAGCAGCGGAGTGGCCGCAGCTTTACCGGTACGAGGGCGGAACTGCACGTCTCCATCTGCCATCTCCATGGGCTGAAAGAGACAGACAGACAGACAGACAGACAGACAGACAGACAGACAGACAGACAGACAGACAGACAGACAGACAGACACACAGACAGACAGACAGACAGACACACACACACACACACAGAGTTAAAGTTAAATAAACAAGAGGTTCTGTTTTGTTATTATTTGTAATATCTGTAATGCGAGAGAAAGACAGAGACAGACAGACAGAGAGAGAGAGACAGACAGACAGACAGACAGACAGACAGACAGACAGACACAGACAGACAGACAGACATACAGAGAGAGAGACAGACAGACAGACAGAGAGACAGACAGAGAGACAGACAGACAGATATAGATAAAGAGAGAGACAGACAGAGCGAGACACACAGACAGACTGACAGACAGACAGACAGACAGACAGACCAACCCCACCTCTTCCAGGAAGCCCAGCAGAAAGTCCCTGGTGGTGGCGTTGTTGGTGAAGAATCCCTGGATGGCTTTGTTCAGCACGTTGGTGTTGAGACGTCGGCTGGTTGAAGGTAACGCTCTGAGCGCACGCAGCACAAAGCGCGGCTCCTTCCCCGACACCGCCTTCTCTATCTGCTTCACATGCTCACGAATGTCTGGGGAAAGAGTCAAGACAGAGGAGGGTTTAACAGCTATATCAAGTCATTTTAAAGCAATATTGTGTAGTTTAAAGTTTCTGGGGAGAGAGAGGAGGATTTAACAGCAATATTAAGTCTTTTTGAAGCAATATTGTGTAGTTTAAAGTGGCTATAAGCGACAAAGGCGGTAGTGATTTTTGTTTTACTACGCCACCTGTTGTTCCTGGGTGAGCGTATACCCATGACAATATAAAAACAGTCTTCTCTATCTGCTTCACATGCTCACGAATGACTGGGGAAAGACAGAGGAGGGTTTAACAGCTATATCAAGTCATTTTAAAGCAATATTGTGTAGTTTTAAGTTTCTAATAGTAATAAAACGATTGTATGGGGAGAGAGAGGAGGATTTAACAGCAATATTGAGGATTTATAAAGCAGAATTGTGTCTTTTCTTTACAGCAGTATTATGTAGGGGCCCTATGAAATCCGTTTGATTTTTTCTCAAATTCCGTTTTTCCGACACTGCCTTCTCTATCTGCTTCACATGCTCGCGAATGTCTGGGGAAAGAGTCAAGACAGAGGAGGGTTTAACAGCTATATCAAGTCATTTTAAAGCAGTATTGTGTAGTTTAAAGTAATTTTTTTTGCAAACTTATACTACATAGGATCTCAGAGTTCAATACACCTTCATATTTCCACAAGAGAAGTAGGGCTTTAAGTCATTTTAAAGCAGTATTGTGTAGTTTAAAGTGGCTATAAGCGACAAAAGCGGTAGTGATTTTTGTTTTACTACGCCAGCTGTTGTTCCTGGGTGAGCGTATACCCATGACAATATAAAAACAGTCTTCTCTATCTGCTTCACATGCTCACGAATGTCTGGGGAGAGAGAGGAGGATTTAACAGCAATATTAAGTAATTTCAAAGCAGTATTGTGTAGTTTTAAGTTTTTAATAGTAATAAAACGAATGTCTGGGGAGAGAGAGGAGGATTTAACAGCAATATTGAGGATTTATAAAGCAGAATTGTGTCTTTTCTTTACAGCAGTATTATGTAGGGGCCCTATGAAATCCGTTTGATTTTTTCTCAAATTCCGTTTTTCCGACACTGCCTTCTTTATCTGCTTCACATGCTCGCGAATGTCTGGGGAGAGAGTCAAGACAGAGGAGGGTTTAACAGCTATATCAAGTCATTTTAAAGCAGTATTGTGTAGTTTAAAGTTTCTGGGGAGAGAGAGGAGGATTTAACAGCAATATTAAGTCATTTTAAAGCAATATTGTGTAGTTTAAAGTGGCTATAAGCGACAAAAGCGGTAGTGTTTTTTTATTACCACGCCAGCTGTTGTTCCTGGGTGAGCGTACACCCACGACAAAGGCATCAAGATTATTTTTTGGCGGTTTGAACGCTTTCTTAGACAGTTTGGAGTGACAGATATGAAATGGGTCAGAGAGGGGAATGCATTCTTTGCACTGATGGTCTCGTTTTGCTGTTACATGTAATTTATGATCTTCAGAGTAAAAATGAGACTGTTTCAGAAATATTTAAAAAGTTCCTCTGAGCTACTTTGACAAAATGTGATGTCCCGTTACTTGAAGAGGGAAAATGTACAAATCAATATTATGACATTTAATAGACATATTAAAAGAAGAGTCAGTGATTCTGGAGAACGCTTTGTCAAAATCAGTGAATATCTCCTCATGATCCACTACCTGTCTGTACTGTGTGAATATCTCCTCATGATCCACTACCTGTCTGTACTGTGTGAATATCTCCTCATGATCCACTACCTGTCTGTACTGTGTGTGCGCTGAATAAAAATCCAGTATTGATACACAGCCTAGGCTCTGTAAACTGGCATGCTAGCTATGGTGGGCCCTTTGTTTACAATCCAGTTTACAGAGCCTAGGCTGTACAGACACACAGTACAGACAGGTAGCGGATCATGAGGAGATATTCACTGATTTAGACAACAAGTGTTCTCCAGAATCGCTGACTCCAGCCATATAAACAAACAGCCATATTAAGGAGATTTATCAGAAATATAATGAAGAATTTAAGAAATATTATTGAAACAAGTGGCAAGGAATGACAGCCATAGTTAATTGAAGACGAGCTACATAGTAAACTCACTAATAATTCACCAGTCAGCCACACTCGCGGTCACAACAACACAACAAAACATTTAGCCCAGCGTAGGGTATTGTGGGAAATCAACCGTCGCTACATTGTGTAATTTAACAGCAGTATTTGAAGTCTTTTATCAGTATCATGTCATTTTGGAGCAGAAATATATAGTTTTAACGCGGTATATTTGTGTCAACCCCTTCGTCTCAGAGTCCAGCGGTTTATCAAAAAGGCTTGGATAGTTTTAGACGAGTATTAAACAGTTTTAACGGCAGTATAACGATGTAAAATCCTCCAGTCTAACCGTCCAGGGTGAGGCTGTCCAGCTCTTTAGGCTTGGCCGCAGTTGTCGTCTCTTCCTCGGGCATCTCCACGTCCTGAGGGTCGGGGCCTGGTTCTTTCGCATCTTTAGTTTTCTCGGCCTTGGAGTCCTTGTCCTTACCCCCCGCCTTGTCGCGTCGCTTGGCCGCTGTCTCCTTCATGATTATCGGGGGAAATAAAGCAGATTACACCGGTGAATTTGGCGTTTTTTTGGAAGAGTTTGTCTATGAATGCGGTGCTTTCAGTCAGTTGGTTCGTTCCGACGATGACTGGCAAGTATTTTGGAGCGCGGGGGATTGTGGGAGATTTTCAGACCGTACAAGATGATCGCAGAACGTGGATCGGCGCCATAGACCAATGACGCAGCGAATCGATCACTCATGGATCCATTCACTGCGCCTGGAAAAACTGTTTGGGTTTTTTTATTCAACGTTTTTAACATAGATAGTATAATAAAGGTTTTTAAAATACGGAACATTTTAATAACTGAATATGATTAATCTAAGCAGCACAATTAATAAATATAAATATAAAATAAGGAGAACCTAGCACACTCATTTTGATTGATATGTAAATACTATATATTTTTTTAATATTTGTAATTAAAAAACACGTGATTTTTTTCTTCAATATTACATTTATATCCTTCTGAACTGGAGTTATATATTTATAAAACAATCTCTGAGACCTCTAAAGTGGACTTAACGAGCTCCTTCCGTTACAGCAGCTTTCTTGAACACAGATTAAATAAATAAATGAAGACATTTCCGCCATAAATTGATGCAGAAAAGGCACAAATTGGTGTAAAACCGGAATCCAGGAAATGGAGTGAAGGCGCTTATGCATTGATCTGCTTTTTGATTGATCATGAAGAGATTTGACGACCAATTCACGTCATCAACATGTTCAATATTTTACTGGAAAAAAAACAGTTGTATCCAATCTGACACGTATGCTGCCCCCTGCCGGATGATCCATGCACTGCAGACCAAATGGATTACTCATTTCATTTAATTTCCTTTATTTATTCTCGAAAGATCAATTGAGGGGTGATGACCCTCTTTTACAATGACGTCGAGACAGATACACAATATACAATGAGAATACACAACAAGCTTACAAAGAGACACCAACAATTAAAACATTCAGATCAATTGAATGAAGCAGAACAATAGCCTGATTAAAACAGTTACAAGTGGAGTGGGGCTGATTCAAAATAATAACTTTAAATTGGTTAACAGTTATGAGTGTATTTATTTTAATTTGATGTTGTAGGATGTTCCAGGAGTCAGGGGCACTGTGGCTAAAAGCAGTCTTACCAGATTACTTCACATTTACGTTTGTTTGTGTGCGTGTGTGTCTATCTCTCTGTCTGCCGTCTGTGCGTGTGTGTGTGTGTGTGTGTCGTCCGTGTGTGTGTGTCTGCCGTCCGTGTGTGTGTGTCTATCTGTCTGTCTGCCGTCTGTCTGTGTGTCTATCTGTCTCTGTGTGTGTGTGTGTGTGTGTGTGTGTGTGTGTGTGTGTGTGTGTGTGTGTGTGTGTCTATCTGTCTGTGTGTGTGTGTGTGTGTGTGTGTGTGTGTGTGTGTGTGTGTGTGTGTGTGTGTGTGTGTGTGTGTGTGTGTGTGTGTGTGTGTGTCTGTCTGTCTGTCTGTCTGTCTGCCGTCCGTGTGTCTGTCTGCCGTCTGTGGTTGCGTTCCGAATCGCATACTTTCTACTATATAGTATGTATGTATATAGTATGTAATGACTCGACGTCATTGAAAATGAGGGTCACCCCTCAATTGGAATGTTATGATGAAATAAGAGAGTAAAGTATGTCCCAATAGTATGCATACTGCATCCTAACTAGATTCTTTTTATCGTCGGATGTAGTATGTAGAATAGAAAAAAGAAAGAGTATGCGATTCGGAACGCAACCTGTGTGTGTTTATCAGGCAGGTGACAGACAGGTCCCAGACAGCAGACAAACATTGATTCAACATTGAATCAAGGTTAATGCGTTGATCTAATTAACATTGAAACAATGTTGTTTTCTGATGGTTTTGGTTGATTCATGACCAGGCTTGCACCCTGAAATAACATTGTTTCAATGATTGAAATAACATCAAAATAGATGTAAAACCAATGTTGGTTCAAGTTAAATTCAATCATCGATTAACCATTGAAGAAATATTAACTCAATCCTGCTTTACGTAGGTATTAACTCGTACATATTTACATAGTTTTGAATCAAATATCTTGAATTTAAAGTAAAAAAAACAAACAAACATCATTCAGATGTGATTACATTTTATTTCATCATTTAATCTCACATCCACCACAACCAATTCCTCCCAGCCGTCAGGGCACGTTGTCGAGCCACTTCACTCAGCTGGATATGATGTAGTCAGTAGTTTTGTTGTGTTCTGCTTTATGCTCTTGTTGCAAGGCACTTAAAAAAGAATGAAACAAGAATTAGAATTGAAATAACATAGGTCGGTACAAGCAAGACAGACAGAACGGCACAAGACAGTGTGGTGTTTGGGGGACGGGACACTCGGGGCACGGTTTGTATCACTCGGTCTAGCAGTTTGATTATGTATAACGTTCCTCGGACTCGCACTGCGTTTGGTGAAAGTGCCTTTAAATCTTTTGCCCCCTCATCATGGTGTAAGCTACAGGAACACCTTAAACTTGAATCCTTTATCACCATGAACAATTACAAAAGCAGGATTAAGGACTATTTAACCGCAAACTGTACATGCCCGGTTACTGAACACTGACTTACTGCCAATGAGATTGATGCTTTGTGACTTTTTATTTTATTTTTATTTACTTTTTATTGTGTTTTGTGTCTTGTTTTAAGTGTGAAATTTTGTTTTTTAATGTGAATCTTTTATGTTTTTATGCTTCTCCTTCTTGGCCAGGACTCTCTTGAAAAAGAGATTTTGAATCTCAATGAGTATATTCCTGGAAAAATAAAGGTTAATAAAATAAATAAATAAATAAATAAAAATAAAAAAATTAGCTCCGGGTAGAGCTTAAATTGTTGGCAAGTAACAAGTAGGATTTCTGAACTGCAACTTTATTGTAACAACCTACCATACAACGCCATGTCTTCACATCACTATATCCACTATAATAGATATAGAATCATAGGTATTTTTTGTAAGGAATAATGGTAATTTCAGATAATGTAATGTAATAGGCCTATATCTCACCACTTTAAGCAGGTCATATCCCTGTGAACACTGGGATGTCCACAGGCACTGGGACGGAGTAGGGCGTATTTAGTGGCATGCCAAAGTTCCTCTCCACGTTCAGCAGCAACAGCAAAATGAAACCCCTAAAGTGCAGTCCAACACAGGCTGTGGACAAGGATAGAACCTTTGTTAATACACGTACAGGCATAGCAGAGGCTTGTAGATGCTGATAACACTAGAGACTCACACTGGTCAGCCCAGGTCTCATTCATGGAGTAGTAGAGTATAGTCCAGATTATCCAGCTCATCACTGCTCAGGACCTTCTGTTGTTGAAACAAAAATGTAGGTTTATTTGAATAAAAACACAGACTATAATGTCTCATCTTCCCCCCAAAAAACAACACACTTTATTTGTTTAGTCCTACCTTTTATTGAAGTCACAGAGCTTTCAGAAAAGCACCAGCTGCTCTTGATGGAACTCTCTGGCAGTTGAAAGTGCAAAGCGCAGCAACTATTGTGATGATGTGATCCAACCCGGCCATTACGGATCCTCCAAAACTCGAAACTCTAAGCACGATTCATTGCAAACCGCACACAAAAAAATAAAAAATATATATTTTTAAATAATGTCTAAGACCCCGTGTTCCAAGATAAGCTTGTAAATAATGTTACTTTTAGTGTTGTGCATGGTAGGCTAGCTATTCACAGTAGGCCTACTAAGGGCTTCAGAGTACACGGGGGACATTTTTATATTTACGAGAAGAAGAAACAACACAGACCTGTTAGACAGTAAGGCAAATAAGAGTCTACTTTAAACCTGCAGTGTGTAGAATTTTGGGTTTTATTTCCTAGCAGATTTTGTGGAAAGTAATTATAATATCCATAAGTACGTTTAATTTAGTGCATAATAGCTGAAAATCTTTTTTTGAATTATTATTTTTTCCCTTAGAAAGGGTCTCATATATGTCCATATTTCTGCATATTTTGGACCAAGGCCTAGTGCCGCCATCTTGAAAGTGTCATAGCTGGAATGTCATCAGGTGCATTGTTTAAAATTTAGAATTGTTCTTGTCCTTGAAGGCCACTGTAGCTTCTGTTATTATTCTAAAGGGTTGGGGTTACCCAGGGAGTGTTGCATTCTAGAACTTTGTAGAACTTTCTTGATGATGTCATATTACACACTGCACCTTTAAAAATGAAATACACATAATAGACTTACTTGCTGTTGAGTTTTCAGTATCCGTCAGTGTCCATGGTCAGTATCAGTTAGAAATGGCCTTTGTCTTTAATTCAGCAGAACGCTTGAAAAATAATTATCTCTTCTGATTGGTCAGGTTTTCGAGGGGGCATTTTTTGAATTTTAGACGGGTATTTCAGATGATGATCAATATTGAAAAATGATTGTACTATGATCATCAGAGGACATAGAATGCTATATAATGGAATGTTCCTTTGATCTGGTTTTTGTAGTAGTATGATCGATTTAACATTGAGACTTCAATCATAACAATGATCTGGCTCTGGTGGTAATTCAACATTGAATTCATGTCTCTTTTATCATTGACATTTCAACCCTGACCATTCTGATGAAACAGATGGAATTTCAACATTGAATCAATGTCGCCCTGCTATCTGGGGTGTGAGGGGGGCGGGGGCTTACCGTCTGCTCTGTGCTGATAGCGCACGAGCTCTGTGACGTCACGGGCTCTCACGGCAGCGCGAGGGCGAACGGGACATTTAATAACAACATGAAGAGGAAAAGAAAGAAGGGTTATCTTAATCTCTCTAAGGAAGTTTTGAATAGTTTTGGTTTCTGAGCTGAAAAATAACTATTGGATTCACTCCCGGTTATTCACAGGTTCCAGACGGATTAAGGCCTATACCCACTAACTACTACGTGAGTAAATATATCTATTTATATATATATATATATATAATGTAATTGTGAATGTGAAATACACCAGTCAAAGTGAAAGTCAAATGTATTCTATAGCACATTTAAAGGCAAGGCAAGGCAAGTTTATTCCTATAGCACAGTTCAGACACAAGGCCACTCAAAGTGCTTTACAGGGGCAAGATTAGAATACATAAAACACATTATAAAACATTTAAAAGCGAATAAAAGAAGCAAATAACAAAAAATGAAAACTCGATTTAAAAACATTTAAAAGCCAATAAAAGAAGCAAATAAAATGAAAATTGCAGGTTAAAATGCAGTGAACAACACCAGTTGACCAAAGTGCTGAACAAGATGCATTACTAACTGGCTCACCATCTACTGCTGCAACGTGAGTATAGGCTACATTAATACTATCGTTTAGGAAAAAACTATTAAACTGTGTAAAATGAAAGGAGCCCAACTTTTTAGTGAATATTTGTGTGCCCTGATTCCTGATTGATCACTTGTGTTGATGTTTAGTTTAGTTTAGCTATTTTCTTTTATGTAAAGTGTGTTGATCTCGCTCGGTTTGTTTGTGTATGAATACGAATGTGATTCGCCTTTTTGAATTGTGTAAATGTTTTTCTTTATGATAAAGAATAAAAAAATAAATAAAAAATAAAAATACTATCATTTAGGCCTTAAACTTCACTTCTTCTGCCTTTAACACAAGTTGAGACTTCTACGTTTTTAAATTCACTGTATTGAAGCAACTTATATAAAAACATATTTGATTTGATTTGATTTGATTTGATTCAATTTATTTCAGACATATCAAACATACAAAACAAAATGAAAAGCATGGAAATACAATAAACAAAAATTATGTTTTCAACAAAAAAAGAAAAAAGAAAAGAAAACAAATTATCTGTATTTATATCAAATATAAAACCGTAATGTTTCGTTCATTATTTGAAAGTAAAATATTGTGTCTAAACCAAATATATGCTAATACAGCAGCCAGCAGGCAATATGAAACGTATTCCATTCATTTAGTATAGGCCTAAGACTCATTTTGTCATTGTCAAGTGTAAATGACGTTATATTAAGGGAGAGTTGTGCAAATGATTTACATTAATGAGCAGTTGGATTATTAGATACAATTACAAATGGTTTAATATAAACGAACTGTAAGTACAAATTTAGGAGAAACATCCCACATGTGTCTGGGGGTACTGTTGGCATGGCAACCAGCTTAAGGGGTACACAAGACATTGACTCTAGCCGATATACGTTTGATCATTATTATTAAGGGAAAATTAATTGCACGAAAAACCGCTAAGGCCTTTATACCTTATTGTAATCATTTAGTATATAAAATGATCATTTAATAAAGGCCTTAAACTTCACTTCTGTTGCGTTGGCCTTTAACACAAGTTCAGACTTCTACGTTTTTAAATTCACTGTATTGAAGCAACTTATATAAAAACTTAATGTTTCGTTCATTATTTGAAAGTAAAATATTGTGTGTAAACCAAATACATGCTAATACAGCAGCCAGCAGGCAATATGAAATCCCCTAACTCCTCATTGTATCCCATTCGATTCGATTCGATTCAATTTATTTCAGACATATCAAACATACAAAACAAAATGAAAAGCATGGAAATACAATAAACAAAAATTATGTTTTCACAAAAATAAATAAATAAAAGAAAACAAATTATCTGTATTGCTGAGATATGCCTGA
>NC_137220.1:780469-792969 GCF_949987685.1 Ammodytes marinus
CACTTTTCAACACTAACAATCTTGGCCGCATGAAGTAGGACATCCGGGTACTTCTAACCATCCTAAATCTGGCCACAAGAATCGGGACATCCTAAATCTTTTTTCTACATACTATATAGTAGAAAGTATGCGATTCGGAACGCAACCATAGTTTACTGTCACTGATAAAAACTTAGGTCGAAAAACTGCAGGCGAATAGGGCTAAATGTTTAACTACTAGATATCATCATGAAACGTTGCCAGTTGATTACTGACTAGAAAACTGTAATTTTTTTGTATTACAAGTTTTTCAAAAATGTTTAAACAAATGTGTAAATGTGTGTGTGTGTGTGTGTGTTCGTGTGTGTGTGTGTGTGTGTGTGTGTGTGTGTGTGTGTGTGTGTGTGTGTGTGTGTGTGTGTGTGTGCAGGCGGCGCCCTCTGCTGGTGACTGTGGGAGCTCAGACCAAGTCAAACATCCAGATCATCCAGCAGGTACTTTCACTTTAACACTTTAGTGAATAATGATGTAGTTTTTATAAAAAGCCCCACAGATAATTTTCTTCTGGCCATAAAACACTGAATGTTCTGTGGAAACTTCCCAGACGTGTAGCTACACATGGCAGAATATATATTTTTAATTATACATATTTATCACACATTAAAAGTGAGAGTAGATTTAAAAAAAAAAAAAAACACAGTTGTTTGTGTCCTCTGAAAAAAAAGACCAAATAAAGTATTTAAACAAACAAATAAATAAATGAAGTATTTTTTAAAAAAGCATTTAAAAAAATAAATAATAATTAAATTAAAAATTATTGAAAAAGGGGGTGCCCTTAGCTCAGTTGGTAGGGCGTCCCCCCCCATGGGCCCTTAGCTCAGTTGGTAGGGCGTCCCCCCCCATGGGCCCTTAGCTCAGTTGGTAGGGCGTCCCCCCCCATGGGCCCTTAGCTCAGTTGGTAGGGCGTCCCCCCCCATGGGCCCTTAGCTCAGTTGGTAGGGCGTCCCCCCCATGGGCCCTTAGCTCAGTTGGTAGGGCGTCCCCCCCCATGGGCCCTTAGCTCAGTTGGTAGGGCGTCCCCCCCCATGGGCCCTTAGCTCAGTTGGTAGGGCGTCCCCCCCATGGGCCCTTAGCTCAGTTGGTAGGGCGTCCCCCCCCATGGGCCCTTAGCTCAGTTGGTAGGGCGTCCCCCCCCATGGGCCCTTAGCTCAGTTGGTAGGGCGTCCCCCCCATGTGCCTCGGCCAGCAGCAGACCCGGGTTCGATTCCAGCCCGCGGTCGTTCTCTGCATGTCACTCCCCTCTCTGCCCCATTTCAACTCTTGTCTCTACACTATCGAATAAAGCATAAAATGCCAAAAAAAAAACATATTAAATAGAGAAAGACTCAGATTAAAGTTGAACATGTGTTAATAATAATAACGGTGATGTGTTCCTGTTGCAGGTGTGACTCCTCGGAGGCAGACTGTCACAGTGCAGCGCTCAGCAGAACAAAGCTTCTCCCAACACTTTGTCCATCCCCAACAGCTGCTGGATGGAAAGGTAACGCTCTGTCTGTCTGTCTGTCTGTCTGTCCCTCTGTCTGTCTGTCTGTCTGTCCCTCTGTCTGTCTGTCTGTCTGTCTGTCTGTCCCTCTGTCTGTCTGTCTGTCTGTCTGTCTGTCTGTCTGTCTGTCGGCCTGTCTGTCTGTGTGTCGGTCTGTGTGTGTGTTTGTTTGTTTGTTTGTAACCTTTATTTAACCCCGAAAGATCAATTGAGGGGTGACCCTCCTTTACAATGACGTCGAGTACAGATACACAATATACAATGAGAATACATAACAAGTTTACACACACACACACACACACACACACACACACAGACAACAACAATTTAAAACATTCAGATCAATTGAATGAAATAAATAATAGCCTAATTAAAACAGTTACAAGTGTGGAGGGGTTGATTCAAAATAATACTTTTAAATTGGTTAACAGATATGAGTGTATTTATTTTAATTGTATGTTGTGTGTCTGTCTGTCTGTCTGTCTGTCTGTCTGTCTGTCTGTCTGTCTGCCTGCGACTCCTTTCACCCTATTCCACCTTAAAAAATAAATAAATGTGTGTGTGTGTGTGTGTGTGTGTGTGTGTGTGTGTGTGTGTGTGTGTGTGTGTGTGTGTGTGTGTGTGTGTGTGTGTGTGTGTGTGTAGGATGCTGAAGCCATCTACCAGTGGCTGAGTGAGTTCCAGTTGGAGCAGTACACAGGGAACTTCATCAGCGCCGGATATGATGTTCCAACCATCAGCAGAATGACTCCAGAGGTACACACACACACACACACACACACACACACACACACACACGCTCGCACACACACACACACACACACACACACACACACGTACACACACTCACATTCGATTCAATTCAGATTCATAATGACAAAATTATTTGCTTTCAGTTTGCTCAAACAAAATAAGACTCACATACAAAGACACAAATAGTGCATATTTTGCCTAGGTTAAAGTAACCTGTGTGTGTGTGTGTGTGTGTGTGTGTGTGTGTGTGTGTGTGTGTGTGTGTGTGTGTGTGTGTGTGTGTGTGTGTGTGTGTGTGTGTGTGTCTGTCTGTCTGTCTGTCTGTCTGTCTGTCTGTCTGTCTGTCTGTCTGTCTGTCTGTCTGTCTGTCTGTCTGTCTGTCTGTCTGTCTGTCTGTCTGTCTGTCTGTCTGTGTGTGTGTGTGTGTGTGTGTGTGTGTGTGTGTGTGTGTGTGTCTGTCTGTCTGTCTGTCTGTCTGTCTGTCTGTCTGTCTGTCTGTCTGTCTGTCTGTCTGTCTGTCTGTCTGTCTGTCTGTCTGTCTGTCTGTCTGTCTGTCTGTCTGTCTGTCTGTCTGTCTGTCTGTCTGTCTGTCTGTGTGTGTGTGTGTGTGTGTGTGTGTGTGTGTGTGTGTGTGTGTGTGTGTGTGTGTGTGTGTGTGTGTGTGTGTAGGATCTAACAGCCATTGGAGTGACCAAACCCGGCCACCGTAAGAAAATCTCTCTTGAGATCGCCAACCTGAGCATTCCAGAGTGGCTGCCCGAGTACATACCAGTAAGTTACTAAACTTATATATATATACAGCTCTGGAAAACATTCAGAGACCAGTCTGGATTGTTCTTCAATCTTCATCTCTACATTACTTCATGGAAATGCTCTTTATGACAACATTTTTGGGGGGAATTTGGTAGAAATGTTGCCAGTAGTTTATATTATAAAACCAAAATGTTCATTCTACTCAAACATATGCCTATAGATAGTAAAACGAGAGACACTGAACATTTGTACTGTATATATTACATCAGTCATTCAAAGGTCTTAATGTATAAATATTTTCTGTGCTAAAATCAGGGTTTTGCAGTTTTCATGTAGTAAAATATGAGACTTTCTGACGCTTTTTTAAGAGCATTGTGAAGCGTTTTCAGACCTATTTCACGTCCCTGATACTGACAGTCAATGTGCGTGAGGACATTCAGTAAAATGCCTCTGCTGTCCCTCAGTCAGACCTGGGCGAGTGGCTCAGTGCCATCGGACTCTCTCTCTACCAGAAGAAACTCTCAGAGAACGGCTACGACTCCATCAGCATCGTCAGAGACTTAACATGGGAAGACCTGCAGGAGATAGGCATCACCAAACTGGGTAAGACCTGCAGGAGATAGGCCTCACCAAACTAGGTAAGACCTGCAGGAGATAGGCCTCACCAAACTGGGTAGGACACAGTTAGCTTAATACAAATAGAGTTTATTTGTATAGTTCTTAAAAAATACTCAGACACTTTAAAAAAAAAAAAAAATTATTAATTTGTAATTTGCAAAAATCAATTTTAAAAAAAATATAAAAAATAAAAAATTGTTTAACTTAAAAATATTACTGACATTAAAACTAATATTTAACATAAATAATACATATTTATTTGTAACCACTTAACCACTGTATTCTCTCTCTCTCTCTCACACACACACACACACACACACACACAAACACTCACACACACACACACACACACACACACACACACACACACACAAACACTCACACACACACACACACACACACCCTGCAGGCCACCAGAAGAAGCTGATGTTAGCGGTGAAGAAGTTGTGTGACATCCAGAGAGCCATGGTCCAGTGTGAGTCCAGGGGAGGCACCCTGAGGCGTAAAGGCCCCGGGAGCCTTCACTCTGTGGCCATAGATCCACCGGACTCCTCTCCACACACACCCAAGATGATGAGCTTCCAGGTAGGACTGGGTGTGTGTGTGTGTGTGTGTGTGTGGGGGGGGGGGGGAGAGGGGGTTGTGTGTGTGTGTGTGTGGGGGGGGGGGGGGTGTCTGTGTGTGTGCAATATACTGTATTTCGTTTAGGATATCTAAATCGTTTGAATAAAGGTTTTTAAAAGAATAGGCTGTGTATCAACACTGGATTATTTTTCCAGTTCACACACACAGTACAGACAGGTAGTGGATCATGAGGAGATATTCAGACAGACAGACAGACCCACAGTACAGACAGGTAGTGGATCATGAGGAGATAGACATACAGACAGACAGTACAGACAGACAGACAGACACACAGTACAGACAGGTAGTGGATCATGAGGAGATATTCAGACAGACAGACAGACCCACAGTACAGACAGGTAGTGGATCATGAGGAGATAGACAGACAGACAGACAGACACACAGACAGACACACAGACAGACACACAGTACAGACAGGTAGTGGATCATGAGGAGATAGACAGACAGACAGACAGACACACAGACAGACACACAGACAGACACACAGTACAGACAGGTAGTGGATCATGAGGAGATATTCACTGATTTAGACAACAAGCGTTCTCCAGAATCACTGACTACACCTTTAAATGGCTTTCTATTTAGTTACTTAAAAAAAAGTACTAATTATTGTCATGTCTATGTTCATTTTAAACGTATCGTGTAAAATATATATCTATCTCTAATGATGTCGATATCATTTTGTGTGAATCTATGTTACAGGACAGTGACCTGAGTGTAGAGCTGCAGTGTGCCATGTCTAGTCACCAGACTGTGTGTGAGGAGAGTTCACTCAGTCAGGACGGCTCAGACACTCGCTGTAGAGGCTCCGGGCGCGCACAGGTACACACACACACACACACACGCACAGACAGACAGACACCTCCAAAGGTATGACTGGTTGCCTTTCGCACTATAACTTGGGTTTGACAGCAGCATTATAATTACATTCCTTGAGTCATAGATCATAAGGTTCTTTAATAAAGCTTGTCAGGTGTTAACTATTGTGCCCTAAAAAGATGAAAGATAATGTTTACTTAAACATATGACTGACATTAAAACTAATATCTTTTGTAATATTGTTATTTTTTTTATTTAATATTTAAATATTTTAATAAATATTCAAATTTGGCAACAGGACAGCTGGGCCAAGGGAAGACTGAGGGAATATCTAGTTAATTATGGGTTCATTTGCTTAAAAATACATTTAGTTTGAAAAAGTTAAAATCTAATATAGTTTTTACAACACATTAGTCTCCAAAGTTTTTCCAGAACAGATTTTGGATACAGGCTTTTTTATTGTTGGTCATTAGTGTTAACTATTGTTCCCCCCCCCCCCCCCCCCCCCTCAGGACCCCCCCCTGGCCTGTGTGTCCCCTCACTGGTCCCAGGACAGCTCAGAGGGCAGAGAGAGGAACCTTTCAGAGGGATGGGACCTGAGACAGACCTCTAAACATGTTCCTCTGGGCACGGCTACTGTGTTCAAATACCCAACCCTCCCCACCAAGCCCCGACTAACGGGGTCTCCCCTCGCCTCCCCTGCTCTCAGGGGCTTCAGCTACCTGCACTCTCACTGTGGAAACACGCCCATCAACGGTGAGGCACATTCATGTTGATAGAACTGTTTAAAGGTGCAGTGTGTGAGGCACATTCATGTTAATAGAACTGTTTAAAGGTGCAGTGAGGCACATTCCTGTTAATAGAACTGTTTAAAGGTGCAGTGTGTAGAATGTTTTGGCATTTTTCTGATCAGACCTGGTAGAAATGGAAAAATTTAACAAACTCAACTTCTGAAGCACTTATATCAACTCAAACATTGTTTTGAAGGACTGGCCAATTTAGAGACGTTTTTGTCTTCTTTCGTACTAGTATAAATCAAAGGTCCAACATGTACATTCAGGTGTTTATTTGACTAAACCTTGTCTGTTTGCGTCTGTATATTTCTCCTATACAACCATCTTTAACGGACATTATCTCAACATTAGTTTTTATCAATAATCTCGATTTCTAAAGCACTTACATCAACTAAACTTTCCATGATCATTCTCAGCACTATTCTGAAGGTTATTACAGAAGGATTTGTTCATATGTTGTTCACTGTCTGATTTATGAGACATTTCTTCTAAAAAACAAACAATTTTACCCTATTCACCTGCAGTGTCTCGCCTTAAAATGTTTTTTGAAAGTCCTGGAAAAGTGTTTGAATTTTACTTAAAAAAAAGAAAAAGAATTCCTCCATTTGAACTACCTTCCTTTCTCTCTCTCTCTCTCCCTCCCTCTCTCTCTCTCTCTCTCTCTCCCTCTCTCTCTCTCTCTCTCTCTCTCTCTCTCTCTCTCTCTCTCTCTCCCTCTCTCTCTCCACAGACCTGCGCTCCTCTCCTGTCCCTTACGACCACACATTGACCCTCACCCCCCCACACAGACACAGACAGACAGACGCACACAGACAGACAGACGCACACAGACAGACAGACGCACACAGACAGACAGACGCACACAGACAGACAGACACACACAGACAGACAGTCACACGTTACGCTGTGTCTGACGGAGAGGCTGATGATGACGAGGATGAAGAGCCAGCCCTCCAGTCCAGAAACCTGTCGTCCTACGCGACGCTCACACGCAAACCAAACCGCTCCCAGCTAGCGTTAGCTCGTCTGCACTCCAGCCCCGATAAGAATGGGACCGTGGGCCGCAGCCAGTCGTTCGCTGTGCGCGCCCGTAAAAAGGGTCCCCCTCCCCCACCGCCCAAGAGACTCAGTTCCGTCAGTAGCACGACTAGTGGCGAGCTAAGCGACAGCAGCAACTACACGATGGACAGTCCAGTGAGCGAGAGGAGTCTGTCAGAGGCAGTGGAGGGCCGGGAGGGGGTCAGTCTGTCAGAGGCAGTGGAGGGCCGGGAGGGGGTCTGCACACAGGGAGACGGCACAGCAGACACACAGCACAGTGAGTGTGGGACCGGCCCGGGCAAGAGGAGGGCGCACAGTGAAGTGATATACACACACACTGACGGGACGAACACACACACTGAAGGGACGGACACACACAGTGTAACGGACAGAGGGCTCAAGTCTGACTCTGAAGAGGAGGAGGCAAAGACTGCAGGTGAGAATGTGGGATATAAATCTTTTACAACTAGGCCCTGGGGTTTCCTCAGAAAAAATCTAAATTAGAAAAAAACATGTAGGGGAGAGTGGCCTAAGTTGTGCCACTTTTTACTCAAAGTGATTTTAAAGTGAGGCCTTGACAGTTATGTCTCCAACTCAAATATGTACATATATTTCAGGGTGTTGTGCATCCCTGGCAATAAAAACTTTGGATCTGGAATAAACTGTTGAAGAAATATAGCTTTCGGAAAAAAAGTTGTCTTGTGGCACAACTTGCCCCCGGTGTGGTGTAAGTTGTGCCACACGAGAGAATACCATGGGGTAAATTGTGCCATTGATATATATCTCATGAACTCTAATGCAAGACAAATCCATGAGACAATCACTTATTTAAGGTTTATTTAAAGTAAATAGTTGACAAAGATTGAAGGACAATTTTCTTAAACAAGGCCTAGCAGATCTAATGGTTTTACCTGCAAAGCTCACAATGACAAAGTCACCATCATCATCTTTCTGGCCATCTGAACTCTCATCAGTGGTGTCGTTAAGTGGAATGGAGATGTCAGTCTCTTCTGAGCTACTGTAGACAATCACTTTCTTTTGGTGACCAGCGTATACAGCCATGCCACTGGCACAACTCTCAGAAATGTACTTTGCACTAGCTGCTCCGCCCTTGTAACCAACTGCCACCTGACAAATGTGATTCCCCTGCATTTCTGCCTTTAAATCAAGGCTCAAAACCCATCTGTACACCCTGGTTTTTCCTCCCCATTAACTATCTTACCTCTGCACTACTATCTGTGTTTATATGTGGATGTATGGGCTTTACGTCTTTTATTTTGGTTATTGTTATTTTACCTTCATTGTTTACCTACTGAATGCACTATGTACAGCACTTTGGACAGTGCAAACTGTCATAAATGTGCTTTTATAAATACATTTTACTTACTTACTTACTTACTTACTTACTTACTTATAACTTAATTTGAATTTTGGATAATAGGCATGATGCAGCAGTTTAGGGCTGACATCGTGCTAACTGTATAGACTCAAAGTGTAGCATACTAAAGCACTAAAACATGTCAAATGTTTTCAAACTTGTCTATAATTGTTCAGACACAATAATCAAAAAACCTTGATCATGGAAATTTTACTTTGAAAGGCAAAAAACTGTTTTTTTTAGCTTAAATGTGCTTATATCTTATTCCTTGTGTCTCCCTTCTTAACAGGATGAGTAAAATGGATGGCTCTTCTTAAATATGTGGTCACATTTCCAATTTCTTCCACGGTTTTCTAGAAACAAGGGGTGGCACAACTTCCCCACCGGCACAACTTAGGCCACTCTCCCCTACTATCACATGGGATGCTCTTTAAAAAAGTTTTTAATAATAATATCTATTGCTCTTTTTTATTGTTTTATTGCAGCCAATGGATATTAGGAGCATAATAAAGCAGTACAACATAATCGTAGGACTGTTTATAATAATTATATGTAGCAGACGGGGGAATAGTTCCTAGGAGCCTGGAATACAAGGCTTTGACAAACACATATTTCTTTCACATTTTTCAGTGATTCAAAAATATTGTGAATTATGGTTATCAGCTATTTTTCTTTTTCCTTTGTGCCTATCCCTTCCATAGGCCTAGGTCCCTAAATAACATGTTGTATTGACCTCCCCCCGCCCCCCCTCCCCTCCCCCACACTAGGCACAGGTCTTGGTGGCTCGTCCTCCCCTCAGAACAGCTCCAGTGAATGCATCCCGTTTGCCGAAGAGGGAAATCTGACCATCAAACAGAGACCTAAAGCTCCTCCCCCACCAAGGGCCATGGCAGTACTGCAGCCTCCTGAACTACACACACACACAGACACACACACTGACACACACACTGAGACACACACAGACACACACACGGTCACAACAGACACACACACTGAGACACACACAGACACAGACACACACATAACAGACAATAGCACGGACGCTCCCGATGTTCCCGAGTTCAACCTTAAGGTATTTTTATATATATATTTACACACACACACACACACACACACACACACACACACACACACACACACACACACACACACACACACACACACACACACACACACACACAACATCTAAGGTGTTTTAACTAGTGATCTTGAATGTACTTTTTAAATGAGTTGTGCTTTCATTTTGTTTTGTAAGGTTTTCTTTGGGTGTCCAGACAAATAAAACATGTTACAGTTTTTGCCGAATGCTTACACACATGTTGCAGACTTTGGCCCACTGTGTCAAAACTTAACACACAGGCCGAATAGGACAAAGCACATGGAGATAAACTTCTAACTTATACGGCAAAATGAAACTCTTGAAACAAAACCATTTCAAAACTGTTTTTAGCATCAAAACAATACACACATGCACATTTGAATTACTCTTTCCTAGCAGCAACAACACACAGATGTGCTTTATGCAACACACAGCTGTATTCAGTACTTTGGATGGTTTTTGACTTTAAAAGTCTCATACAGATTTTTCTTGTGAAAGATTGATCCACTACAGTTCATCTAGACACATGAATCAAAATGTAAACGCTTCAGATTTATTTCTTTATTTTGCCATTTCAGGTTTTTGCAAAAGTAAAAAAAAAAAAAACCACAAAGACACACAAAAATGGTACAACTAGAATGTTCTACAAAACATAGTGTTCTAAGGGAATGATTGGAAGACATTTAGGCTATGGATCCTGTCTCCTGTTGGCATCTGGCCACATCACCACATCCACGTCTCAGGCAATGTCATCCTTTGAGAAGCAACAGGGAAATGATCACCTGATATCAGTCTAAATGTCCTAATTATGGAGCTATGGTGTTGTTGGGCTGGAATCTCAGACCAGCCTCCTATATTGTTAGGCCATGATCTATAACATGGTCCACTATAGTGACCCTGTCTCCGTCTGCTGTCTCTCTCTCTCTCTCTCTCTCTCTCTCTCTCTCTCTCTCTCTCTCTCTCTCTCTCTTGTCCTTTCCCCTGACTCTCTCTCTCTCTCTCTTGTCCTCTTCCCCTGACTCTCTCTCTCTCTCTCTCTCTCTCTCTCTCTCTCTCTCTCTCTCTCTCTCTCTTGTCCTCTTCCCCTGACTCTCTCTCTCTCTCTCTCTCTTGTCCTCTTCCCCTGACTCTCTCCTTCTCTCTCTCTCTCTCTCTCTCTCTCTCTCTCCTCCTTTTCCCCTGACTCTTACTGTCTCACAAAGGAGCTGAGCTCACCTGAAGTATATGTGTAGTGCTAAGGCTCACACTGATTGGTATTATATTAGCTTTATTTTTTATTTTTCATGTGTGTGAATCTGTGTGCTTTTCCAATTTTAGTTGTGTTTTGTATTTTAAATAGATGTGTTTTCCAAAGGATTGCAGGTGATTTCCTTTTTGACCAATGTGTCTTATGTAAAACACTGTGTGTAGTGTTTTGCAAAAAGTGTGTTGGAGAATTCCAAACACAGTGCAAAGCACTTATTGTGTTAGTAGGGTTGGTGCTTGTGTTTAGGGCATGGTCACCAAAGTTAGAGGTTGTGATGCTTTGGGCATAGCAACCACTATTAGTGTTTAAGCATTAGGCAAAAACTGTAATATAATTATTTTTATTCTTAAGGAATCGGACACAGTGAAACGCCGACACAAACCCAAAGACTGTGAAGGCTCGCCTGTCAGAGAGGGCGTGGCCTCGCCGCTGTGTGTGAGCCAATCAGATCTCAGTATCAGGCCGGACAGTCCTGCTACAGGGTTTCCCCCCAAACCCCTGCTCGCCCCCAAACCGCCTGCTGTAGCCCCCAAGCCACAACGACACAGTCTGCTGAATGCACAGGGTGAGACACACACACACACACACACACACACACACACACACACACACACACACACACACACACACACACACACACACACACACACACACACACACACACACACACACACACACACACACACACACACACACACACACACACACACACACACACTCACACACACACACACACACACACACACACACACACTCACACACACACACGCACGCACGCGCACACACACACACACACACACACTCACGCACACTCACGCACACACTCACACACACACTCACACTCACACACACACACACCCTCCATAGAGTCTCAGTCCTCTTCACAGCAGACCCGGGTTATGCCTCGTTTCCACCGAGTAGAGCGGGTCGGATCGGAGCGGTTCGGTCCGGGTAGTTTGGCTTTTCATTTGCCAAAAGTTGGGTAGGGTACGGTTTAAGCGCACCTAACCGCTCTGAGCCGCTCCAGATCTCAGTACTCCTCCGTAGGGGTACTAGCCGCCTGAAAGCGGGCCGAAACGGCGGAGCCGTCATTTGATTGGTCGAAATAATCATTTCCGCCATGTGTAGTCATCTCGGCAAGAGTGAAGAGAGTCTTGTGTATTGGCGAAAATGTGAGCACAGCAATGTTTATTGTGTGGTGTTTTTCCTCGTCAATAAATTAATCAGTTGGTTACACTGTGTCCCACTAGTCACGTAGCTGCCGCAGCCAGCACTGTTCGCTCAGTGTCTCTATCAGTTGCAACTTGCACCGAGCCGTCTCTGTGTTTTTTCGCCATAGATAGTAGGCTAGTAAATACACGCTCACAACAACACGGGGGGAATAAATAAAGAAACGGCTGGTTTGACCAAGCAAAAACGAGAGATCGCTGGCTTGTGAGCACAGCACTGTTTATTGTGTGGTGTTTTTCCTCGTCATTAATAATCTGTTGGTTTAGTTACGTGTCCCACTGCTACGTAGCTGCCGCAGCCAGCACTGTTTGCTCACTGAGTTGCACCAAGCCGTCTCTGTGTGTTTACGCCATAGCCTAGATAGTTTTAGGCTAAATACGCACTCACAACACGGGGGAATAAATAAAGAAAGCGGCTGGTTTGACCAAGCAAAAACGAGAGACCGCTGGCTTGACCACAGTTGGTCGAAAGAATCATTTCCGCCGTGTGTAGTCACCTCGGCTAGAGTGAAGAGAGTCTTGTGTTTTGGCGAAAATGTGAGCGCGGCACTGTTTATTGTGTGGTGTTTTTCCTCGTCATTAAAATAATCAGTTGGCTACACTGTG
>NC_137220.1:795469-812167 GCF_949987685.1 Ammodytes marinus
ACTGATATGTAAAAGGCTCATTCCATATATTATTTTTTCATTTCCCTTGTAGCATCAATACGCTGCCGTACGTCTATTCAAACAAACCAATCTAAATCAATGGACCAGCTGTTTATTATCAGACCGATGATGTGAATTATGATTATTATGATTATATCTTAAAGTAGCTACGAGGAACTTTTAAATATCTCTGAAACAGTCTAATTTTTCCTCTGATGATCATAAATTACATGTAACAGCAAATGAGACCATCAGTGTAAAAGAATGCTATTTTTATATAGTTTTTCTTAATGCCTTTGTCATGGGTATACGCTCACCCAGGAACAACAGGTGGCGTGGTAAAAACACTACTGCTTTTGTCCAGAGGGGGGCGCTAGAATGAACACAAACTGAAAGTTCCTCTGAGACACTTTAAAACAGTAATATCGTAACATGAAGTTTTGACGTGATAGAGAGCCGAAAACCGAACACAATTTTTTTATTTCACTAACAAAATAGAAAAACAATATATAGATGAATTTCTTGGCATCAGAATTGAGCCCTTTCACAGAGCTTGTATATGCATGGGTTATGAAGTCTGCATTTTAATATTTATATATAGTATTTTAGAGTTTTTACAGAATATATCTTTGTTTTTCATAAAAAAATAATCCTTGGGCGGATAAATGAAAAACTCTTTTAAAAAAAAGCATTTCATTCAGTTTGTTTTCTGCTTAAAGAAGAAATAAAACTTGATTAATATTGTCATCATTAATCACAGTCATTTTGAAGCTTTTAATTAATGAAATCGTCCATTAAAATGCAAAGAGCAAACAAGCTCATTTAGACTGGACTAAATAATAGTCAATAGAAGCAAAATATCATCAAGTTATTCTGACAAAATCCCCCAAAAAAGTCACATTACATTTTACATTATAAATAACTTTTCCTCTGGTGCTCTTTTTTATAATTGTAGCCATTTCTTTAACTTTAAAGCTGCAGTGTGTAGAATTTTGGGTTTTATTTCCTAGCAGATTTTGTAGAAAGTAATTATAATATCCATAAGTACATTTAATTTAGTGCATAATAGCTGAACAAAATGTTTTGAATTATGATTTTTTCCCTTAGAAAGGGTCTCATATATGTCCATATTTCTGCATATTTTGGACCAAGGCCTAGTGCCGCCATCTTGAAAGTGTCATAGTTGGAATGTCATCAGGTGCATTGTTTAACATTTAGAATTGTTCTTGTCCTTGAAGGCCACTGTAGCTTCTGTTATTATTCTAAAGGGTTGGGGTTACCCAGGGAGCGTTGCATTCTAGAACTTTGTAGAACTTTCTTGATGATGTCATGTTACACACTGCACCTTTAAAGGAACAGAACATCACGGGACTTTTTAATCTATTTTTGATGCATGACAATCGAAGTCAAAAGTTAAAAGTCGCTAAAAAACAAAAACAAAATATGAATTTAAATGTTTCATGTTTAGTTTCTTTCTGAGTCGTGGACGCTCTGTCTTTCATCTCCCCTTCGGCTCTCTATCCCAACACGTCTGACCATTTACAATTTTTTTTAATATATATATTTTTTTTTAAGATTTTTTTTTATTATGCTTTATTGATAGTGTAGAGACAGAGTTGAAATGGGGCAGAGAGGGGAGTGACATGCAGAGAACGACCGCGGGCTGGAATCGAACCCGGGTCCGCTGCTGGCCGAGGCCCATGGGGGGGGGGGGACGCCCTACCAACTGAGCTAAGGGCGCCCCCTATTTTTTAATATTTAAAACAAAAACAACAAACATGTATTTTATACCAGCGTGTTGTCAGTCCTCCACTGTGTGTGTGTGTGTGTGTATATGTCTGCGTTTGTGTGCGTGTGTGTGTGTGTGTGTGTGTGTGCGTGCGTGCGTGTGTGTGTGTGTCGTTAAAATGCTATGACAAACGTCAACCATATATTGTATACATAATATTTTTTGATATCCATTCGTAGCCAGATTAGTATTTAAAGTTAGTTATCTCAATATGTTTATTCTACCAAAGGCTCTGGACAAACCCTAAGACACAATCCTCCATAAGAAGTTTATCAAATGAGATTTTCTCGTGCAAGTGAATGGGTGGAAAATGTCTCTATATTTAGCATGCCATAGCCGCTATATGAACATAACAATGTGTCTGTGTGTGTGTGTGTGTGTGTGTGTGTGTGTGTGTGTCTCTCTCTCTGTATGTGTGTGTCTCTCTTGCTCTGTATGTGTGTGTGTGTGTGTCTCTCTATAAGTTTGTGTGTGTGTCTGTCTGTCTCTCTCTCTCTCTCTCTCTCTCTCTCTCTCTCTCTCTCTCTCTGTGTATGTGTGTGTGTGTGTCTCTGGGTGTTTGTGTGTGTCTCTCTCTCTCACTGTATGTGTGTGTCTCTGGGTGTGTGTGTGTGTGTGTGTGTGTGTGTGTGTGTGTGTGTGTGTGTAACCGCTGTGTGAATGAGCTTTTATTTTCATGTTTCCTTGAAGCCATATCCACACGTACACGGATATTTAAAAAATCTTATTTCCTCCTCTGCCTCCATTTGCAGAAAAATTACCATACACACACAACATTTTAAAAAGTCCCTACGAGGAACTTCTAGTTTCTATCTATCTATCTGTCTATCTATCTATCTATCTATCTATCTATCTATCTATCTATCTATCTATCTATCTATCTATCTATCCATCTATCCATCTATCCATCTATCCATCTATCCATCTATCTATCTATCTATCTATCTATCTATCTATCTATCTATCTATCTATCTATCTATCTATCTATCTATCTATCTATCTATCTATCTATCTATCCATCTATCGCCTGCTGTCCTAAAGATCTTTGCTAGCGCGTGGCGGCGGCGCGTGTATTTCTTTAGGAAGCGAGTGAAAGAGAGATGGCAGGATGCATGGCCATGAGGTAATGTATTTACGTGGTGTCTGCATGAAGACAGGAGGACAAATTAAACAGTGAAAGATACAGTTAATAAAACACCCGCGTACGTGTGGAAATATCCCCTAAAATAGGGTTTTTTTAAAGATGAATTTAAAAATAGAAGAAAAAAACTTTAACACAATACTCATTCTTATATGTAATTCTTTATAAAATATGTATTTACTTTGTGATTAAATGAAAATCATGCGGTTAACAGAAAAGTATTTTGCTTGTTGATGATATGAGTGTGTGTTTGCGTATGTGTGTGTGACTGCGTGTCTGTGTTTGCGTATGTGTGTGTGACTGCGTGTCTGTGTTTGCGTATGTGTGTGTGACTGTGTGACTGTGTGTGTGTGTGTGTGTGACTCTGTGTGTGTGTGTGACTGTGTGTGTGTGTGACTGTGTGTGTGTGTCGCTGTATATTATTTTGATATTTCTTGTTATTTTTGTCATTCTGTATAAATATTTGTCTAACCATTAAATATCTATGATGTCACCCTGCACGTGTACTTTTCGTTTTTATAAACAGATAAATTACATTTAAAAAATGACCACGATGATTTTTGTTATTTTCCCCTCTGTGAAAACATTGAGAAATCTCTTGAATCTGACCCATTTTTTTTTTACATACTTTATTTTTGGGATGTAAGAACACAAACACTCAAAAAGTGAACACACAAACAAAAGACAAAACAAAATAAACAACTAACATGGCGTACTCTAGTTAAAGACCTACTTCACCGGTGTGAATATGAAGGTGTATTGAACTCTGAGATCCTATTTCTTATAAACATGCAAAAAAAAATGAAATCAGATCATCCTAGCCTGAGAAAAGGCAGAAAGAGTGTTTTATGGTCTCACTGTCTAACCCTACATTTTCCTTCTTGTGACATCACAGTAAGGGTTAGGATTAACAGGACAGCTGGGCCAAGGGAAGACTGAGGGAAGAAAAACCTCATTCATTATATTATAATAGTGATTTTATAATGATAGAACGCTGGTTCCGTATGGGTGAAGTATTCCTTAAACAGGTTTCTAAGGACATTGTTTAAACTAAAGGTAAATGTTAAGCAGAAAATAAAAAGTCAACGAGGTGTCATGCAGGTCCCTTCAGTACTGTTATATAGTCCAGGAAAGGCTGACATATCTGTTTAAACTTCTCTGCTTTCCCTGAAATCTCATAACTGATTTTCTCCATATATAGAGAACTAGAGAACTCCATGAGCCACATATCAAAGCAGGGGCCGATGAATCACATGGACTATGATTATAAATGAAATATAAGACACACGGGATATCTCATAATCCTACCTTAAAACTCTTCTGTTTTTTAGGCTATTACAATTTTCCAGACATTTTTGAATAAATATAGGCCTACACATCTGGCCATTTCTGACTAATCCTGTGTACATTTGCATCATATCTGGATATCTTGGATAATGCCAGAGTTTAAATATTTAAATTTTTATTGTTTACAAGATGTTTATTGTCCAAAGTTTTCACATAACACCGAATATAAAGCCTATTATAAATACGGCCTCGGTTAAATCATCCACGTAGCAACAGCGCCCCCGTGTGTCAGGATACTGTATTACACAAGATAACATTATTAGTATGAGGTTTTTAAACATTGATTTTCAGCCTAAAATAATACAAGGTTTCTTTTCTGTTCATTTATGATGTGGCATTTGGTCGCCATTTTCCGATCAGATGTATCAAGTGCAATGAGAAAGTCCCACAGATTTGGTCAGAAAAATAAATTCCACAATAAAGCAAAATAGATAGTTAACTACAGATAATGTCGACGTTCAATCATTTACTAGGATCAATAAATCTCTTATTTTGAAAGGGGCACGTGAGGTGGGCGCTAAACCTGACGTCATACTGGCAGCTGCGATGGCCGAGTGGAAATTCCACAATAAAGCAAAATAAATAGTTTACTACAGATTAGACCGAAGTTCAATCATTTCCTGTTTACTATCAATCAATAAATCTCTTATTTTGAAAGGGGCACGTTAGGTGAGAGCTGAACCAGACTTCACACCGGCAGCTGCGATGGCCGAGTGGTTAAGGCGTTGGACTTGAAATCCAATGGGATCTTCCCGCGCAGGTTCGAACCCTGCTCGCAGCGACTTGAGGTGACGCGGATGATGTCACGTTTTTCACGTTATTCGAACTTATAAACAAACAAACAACAGACCGCAGGTAAAGTGTCACATACAACCAAATACAACAGCGATCTAATCACAGTGCTCAATATAAAGAACAGCGGATATATAAGCAAAGAGGCAAGATCAAGGCGCCATGTTAAGATGAAATAAAAAAGTTAAACTAAAGTATGGTCTAAGTGTATGTCTGCTGAATCCTAACTAGATTATTTGTATGCTCCGATGTCGTAGAGAAAAGAAGGAGTATGAGATTCGGAACGCAGGGTGTTGGAGGAGCAGCTCAAACAAACTGTGAATGTGTCAGTGTGTCAGAGATGTTACAGAGTTCACTTCGCTGACGGCTGTTTGTCCGTTTGATCTGAACAGGAAATGTTTCACATTATCGGCTCCAAGTTATAAACAAACATTGCATTGCCCTGTTTTAACTGTATAGGGCGAGAGATGCCTTGCCACTACCTGCATCTTACTGGTTTGTTTGTCTGATTTGTTGATGACGAATTCATGTTAAAAGTGGATAAATTCAATAAAAACATTTGTTGAAAATGATTAAACAAACATTGCATCTCGACATTTAATACTTTGTCTGGGACTCAACCAGAGCCGGCCCGAGGCCTAAGCGAACTAAGCGGTCGCTTAGGGCCCCTGACCGCTAGGGGGGCCCCCTCAAAAAAAAAAAAAATATATATATATATATATATATATATATATATATATATTTTTTTTTAGTTTGTGTGTTTGATATTAACATCATATTATGCAAATGTGAGTTATCATACAAAATAAGGAATAAAATGTTTTGGTCTAGTTCATTAATAGCCTACAAATGTAATCAGTTCATCTGGGAGGAAATCCGAAATTATCTGATCATGTCACGTTCACATCCATGCACAGTGTGTATTGAGTTTATTTAAAAACAATTGGAAATGGGGCTGCCCTCAGTTGCCCATGCACTGTGTATAGTCTATAGCCTATTTCAGCCTCGTCTGTGGAAAAAAAGATACAGTAGCTGGACAAGAGAGTTCTTCTGCTTCGTTCCTCTCACTGCATTTAAATGCATTCACTATATTACAGAGAAATATGTCTTAACTGTATAGGATGATAGCTGCCTTGCCACTACCCTACTGGTTTGATTTGTTGATGACATATTAATGTTATAAGTGGATAAATTCAATAAAAGCATTTGTTGAAAATTGATTAAACAAACATTGCGTCTCGACATTTAGTACTTTGTCTGGGACTCAACTACAGAACTGTCTCTCACCTTTAAACTAGACGGCAGCCTGTAGCGACCTCTAGCGGCGGACACAGATAAAGCCAAACTAAGTCACGTCACAGCAGCCTGATGTGATGTGACACACAGAATGGGATAACGAATAAAACAAAGACCAACTGAAATAAACCAATGATAAAGAAAGGCCTACATTAGAGTGTGAAACAAATAAAAAATAAATAAAATAGAATAAAATTAATTCTAATTCAAACTAGGCTACATTGTGTCACACACACACACACACACACACACACACACACACACACACACACACACACACACACACACACACACACACACACACACACACACACACACACACACACACACACAAATCATAACTTTTGATATGAAGTGACGTTATTGATCAGCTGTTTGGTGTTGAACGCGCATGCGCACAGGGTCCCTGCCAGAGCGAGAGAGGGATCCGGTAGCAGGCTAACGGGTGAATGGCCCGCCGGTTCCGTTGGGCTGCAGCCCGGTCCGGTCCGGTCCGAATAACGTTCTGTTCGGTTCTTATGACGTAACGAGCTAATGACCTCACGTGTCTCTCCTCCTCGCGATGATGAATGACGCGCAGCAGAAAGGCACGATGCGGCTGGAGTATGACCGTGTGTTGGACCGGGCGGCGGGGGAACTGCTGCCCGCCGAGGGGCGCTTTGGGTCGGCTCTGTGTCACAAGGATCCCCGGGGCTATGGAGGAAGCGATGCTGGTGGTGGGTCTTCTCCCACCAGAGGCCTCGGAGGCTCGTCTGGCTCTTCCTCACCGCACTACAGCTCTCCGCTGCCCGGAAAAGGAGCGCTGCAGGGCGGCTTGGGGCTGACGGAGGCCCCGCTGAGGTCCACAACACCTCCACAGGACAGAGCCGCAGACAAACACAGGTGAGTGGGCTTTAAGGTGTTGTGCCGAGTTCTGAATACCTGCAGATAATGGCATGCCCCTTTATAAACAGGCTAGGGCTACTCTTTATTATGATTGGTTGTTAGATACAGACAACTTTAGGCAATTCATCCCCAATTGATTGTCCGGAGAGGATATTCATTAATATCCTTTCCGGCCAATCAAAGCTTTTATTATTAGAGCATCAGCTTGGCAGGTTCGTGTTATGCTGAGTTGTGCATACCTGCAGATAATGTACCGTTTATAAACAGGCTTCTCCTTTGCAGATCATTCACACTCTATTACATTCCTCGACTCATTTTGGCTCAACAGTGTGAATTTCATAAATGCAATAATGGTTCATCAGCACATACTTTAGAGTACTGTCACCTGTCTGAATATCTCCTCATGATCCGCTACCTGCTAGCTACGGTGCGGTGGGCCCCCTTTGTTTACATTCCTGTTTACAGAGCCTAGGCTGTGTATTAACATTGGATTTTTTTCAGCGCACACACAGTACAGACAGGTAGTGGATCATGAGGAGATATTCACTCAGTACAGACAGGTAGTGGATCATGAGGAGATATTCACACAGTACAGACAGGTAGTGGATCATGAGGAGATATTCACACAGTACAGACAGGTAGTGGATCATGAGGAGATATTCACACAGTACAGACAGGTAGTGGATCATGAGGAGATATTCACACAGTACAGACAGGTAGTGGATCATGAGGAGATATTCACACAGTACAGACAGGTAGTGGATCATGAGGAGATATTCACTGATTTAGACAAAAAGAGATTTTGACAACAAGCGTTCTCCGGAATCACTGACTGACAAAATGTATAATGATAATCGATATGAATCGTTTGTTTGCTCCAGCAGGGGTCAACTGATGGTGTTTCATGCCCAGGAAAGTGATCTGGTCTCTGGGTGCGGTAGTGGGTCAGTCACCCCTGGGCCTGGAGGTATTTCAGACCAGAACTCTCACTGTGTGTCAGAGGAAAACCTACAATGGCTGCCGGTCCACAGGCAATCAAAAGGTTTCAATTTGAATTAAAAATTAAAGTGTTTTACATTTAGTTTTTATTTCTCTTGTTTAAGTTTTGTATAGGTGGGGGTGTTGGAGTGTGTGATTGTTTGTGTGTATTTATTCTGCTGTATGTGTGTGTGATGTGTGTGTGTTATTATGTATGTATGTATCAGTATGATTGCTGATTACTGTCAGAATTTCCTTTGGGATCAATAATCTATCTATCTATCTATCTATCTATCTATCTATCTATCTATCTATCTATCTATCTATCTATCTATCTATCTATCTATCTATCTATCTATCTATCTATCTATCTATCTATCTATCTATCTATCTATCTATCTATCTCTCTCTCTCTCTCTCTCTCTCTCTCTCTCTCTCCATCGCTCCCTCCCTCCCTCCCTCCCTCCCTCCCTCCATCCATCCATCTATCCATCTATCCATCCATCCATCCATCCATCCATCCATCCATAGGTACCGATGCCCCCCCTCTTCCCCATCGCGGCGCCCCACTAGCGGACTCTGCTTCTGGGCTTGTGCGGTGCCAGAGACACCGGTTGTTAACAGCCAGGTGGCCGGCGGTGCTGCTGGATCAGGCCCTACGTCTCGGCCTCATCGAGCCCAGGAACAGCTGCTCCTCCCTGGGCAACGAGAGCAGTGAAACCAGCGACGCACTGCTGGTTCTGGAAGGTACGTTTGTTTGACTATTTTGACATTTACAATGTGTGTGTGTGCGTGTGTCTGTGTGTGTGTGTGTGTGTGTGTGTGTGTTTGTCTGTGTGTGTGTGTGCGTCTGTGAGTGTGTGTGTTACCTTTTTATGTGTATTTTATATTTTAATTTTAATTGTCTCGAAAGTCAAAGATTCTGGAGAATGCTTGTTGTCTAAATCAGTGAATATCTCCTCATGATCCGCTACCTGTCTGTACTGTGTTTGTGCTCTGAAAATATAATCCAGTGTTAATACTCAGCCTAGACTCTGTAAACGGGTATGTAAACAAAGAGGCCCACTGTAGCTAGCAACATTCCCATACATGAGGATGTGTATTAACACTGGATTTTTGTCAGCACACACAGTACAGACAGGTAGTGGATCATGAGGAGATATTCACTCAGTACAGACAGGTAGTGGATCATGAGGAGATATTCACACAGTACAGACAGGTAGTGGATCATGAGGAGATATTCACACAGTACAGACAGGTAGTGGATCATGAGGAGATATTCACACAGTACAGACAGGTAGTGGATCATGAGGAGATATTCACACAGTACAGACAGGTAGTGGATCATGAGGAGATATTCACACAGTACAGACAGGTAGTGGATCATGAGGAGATATTCACACAGTACAGACAGGTAGCGGATCATGAGGAGATATTCACACAGTACAGACAGGTAGTGGATCATGAGGAGATATTCACACAGTACAGACAGGTAGTGGATCATGAGGAGATATTCACACAGTACAGACAGGTAGTGGATCATGAGGAGATATTCACACAGTACAGACAGGTAGTGGATCATGAGGAGATATTCACACAGTACAGACAGGTAGTGGATCATGAGGAGATATTCACACAGTACAGACAGGTAGTGGATCATGAGGAGATATTCACACAGTACAGACAGGTAGTGGATCATGAGGAGATATTCACACAGTACAGACAGGTAGTGGATCATGAGGAGATATTCACACAGTACAGACAGGTAGTGGATCATGAGGAGATATTCACTCAGTACAGACAGGTAGTGGATCATGAGGAGATATTCACACAGTACAGACAGGTAGTGGATCATGAGGAGATATTCACTCAGTACAGACAGGTAGTGGATCATGAGGAGATATTCACACAGTACAGACAGGTAGTGGATCATGAGGAGATATTCACACAGTACAGACAGGTAGTGGATCATGAGGAGATATTCACACAGTACAGACAGGTAGTGGATCATGAGGAGATATTCACACAGTACAGACGGGTAGTGGATCATGAGGAGATATTCACACAGTACAGACGGGTAGTGGATCATGAGGAGATATTCACACAGTACAGACAGGTAGTGGATCATGAGGAGATATTCACACAGTACAGACAGGTAGTGGATCATGAGGAGATATTCACACAGTACAGACAGGTAGTGGATCATGAGGAGATACTCACACAGTACAGACAGGTAGTGGATCATGAGGAGATATTCACTCAGTACAGACAGGTAGTGGATCATGAGGAGATATTCACACAGTACAGACAGGTAGTGGATCATGAGGAGATACTCACACAGTACAGACAGGTAGTGGATCATGAGGAGATATTCACTCAGTACAGACAGGTAGTGGATCATGAGGAGATATTCACACAGTACAGACAGGTAGTGGATCATGAGGAGATATTCACTCAGTACAGACAGGTAGTGGATCATGAGGAGATATTCACACAGTACAGACAGGTAGTGGATCATGAGGAGATATTCACACAGTACAGACAGGTAGTGGATCATGAGGAGATATTCACACAGTACAGACAGGTAGTGGATCATGAGGAGATATTCACACAGTACAGACAGGTAGTGGATCATGAGGAGATATTCACACAGTACAGACAGGTAGCGGATCATGAGGAGATATTCACACAGTACAGACAGGTAGTGGATCATGAGGAGATATTCACACAGTACAGACAGGTAGTGGATCATGAGGAGATATTCACACAGTACAGACAGGTAGTGGATCATGAGGAGATATTCACACAGTACAGACAGGTAGTGGATCATGAGGAGATATTCACACAGTACAGACAGGTAGTGGATCATGAGGAGATATTCACACAGTACAGACAGGTAGTGAATCATGAGGAGATATACACACAGTACAGACAGGTAGTGGATCATGAGGAGATATTCACACAGTACAGACAGGTAGTGGATCATGAGGAGATATTCACACAGTACAGACAGGTAGTGGATCATGAGGAGATATTCACACAGTACAGACAGGTAGTGGATCATGAGGAGATATTCACACAGTACAGACAGGTAGCGGATCATGAGGAGATATTCACACAGTACAGACAGGTAGTGGATCATGAGGAGATATTCACTCAGTACAGACAGGTAGCGGATCATGAGGAGATATTCACACAGTACAGACAGGTAGTGGATCATGAGGAGATATTCACACAGTACAGACAGGTAGTGGATCATGAGGAGATATTCACTCAGTACAGACAGGTAGTGGATCATGAGGAGATATTCACTGATTTGGACAACAAGCGTTCTCCAGAATCACTGACTGCACCTTTATTGTGCTTTTCATATTTTTGCAAACTTTTAATTGTAGTCAAAGTGTAATAAGCTTCAGTTTATTTTGGCACATTATATATACACCTCTCATTGGTTGAACCCTGTAAAGCTCTTTGAATTGAGTGAGTGAATTTCGTTGTATGTTTCGTACAATGTTGAATAATCTTTTCTCTTCTTTGCCTAGGTTCAGAGGGCGAGTGTGGGCTGGACTCTGGGGTGGGGGTCAGAGGTCAAAGGGCCCTGCAGTGTAAAGGGAAGGAAGGCCAGTGTGTGTGCAGTGGCCAGAGGCAGTGTGGGGGGGAGGGACAGTGTGTATGCAGTGGCCAGAGGCAGTGTGGGGGGGCGGGACAGTGTGGGGGGGCGGGACAGTGTGGGGGGGCGGGACAGTGTGGGGGGGGTGGGCCAGTGTGGGGGGGTGGGGCAGTGTGGGGGGGCGGGACAGAGACAGTGTGGGGGGGCGGGACAGAGACAGTGTGGGGGGGCGGGACAGTGTGGGGGGGCGGGACAGTGTGTCTGCAGTGGACAGAGACAGTGTGGGGGGGCGGGACAGTGTGGGGGGGCGGGACAGAGACAGTGTGGGGGGGCAGGACAGTGTGGGGGGGCGGGACAGTGTGTATGCAGTGGACAGAGACAGTGTGGGGGGGCGGGACAGTGTGTCTGCAGTGGCACCCTGTCAGGTCTGATGCAGCAGGTGCACAGACTGGCAGAGGAGGCCGGAGTCTGCACCGACCAACTCTGCAGATCATCGCTGGACTCAATACCAACAGGACCACATGTAAACAGGGTACGAACACACACACACACACACACACACACACACATCTAAGCACGCACACACCACACACACATCTAAACACGCACACACACACACACACACACACACACACACACACACACACACACACACACACACACACACACACACACACACACCACACACACACACACACACACACACACACACACACACACACACACACACACACACACACACACACACACACACACACACCACACACACATCTAAGCACGCACACACCACACACACATCTAAACACGCACACACACACACACACACACACACACACACACACACACACACACACACACACACACACACACACACACATAAACAGGGTACGAACACAGACACACACACACACACATATACACACACATAAACAGGGTACGAACACAGACACACACACACACACACACATAAACACACATAAACAGGGTACGAACACAGACACACACACACACACACACTCATAAACACACATAAACAGGGTACGAACACAGACACACACACACACACACATAAACACACACACACACACATACACACACACACACACACATAAACACACATAAACAGGGTACGAACACAGACACACACACACTCACACACCGTAGAGACGACACCAGTTTGTAAACGCTGCCATACTGAGAAACACAGAGAGAGTTTTGTGGAGCTGATAAAAGGCTTAATCAACTTTGTGTCAACTCGTTTGGTGATGGCTTGAATGTAACAGACATTCATTTATATGGAAAAGTTACGCACTATAGCTTTAAATGAAGGATATTGATTGACAGATGAGCCTCTGTGTGTCCCTCCAGACGTCAGCTGACCCTCCTGACCTCAGCTTCCAGCCCCGCTCTCGCTCTCAGCCCCAGAGCCGAGTGTCTACGCCCGTCAGACTGGCCGTGGCCTCGGGGGGGGCGCTGTGCCTCGCCGCTACTCGCTATGGAACCAGAGAAGAAGAGCATGACCGTATCCCCGCGCCAGGGGAAGGCCAGGAAGGGAAGCGGCTCGCTGAAGGGCCGGCTGAGCAAACTGTTCAGGACTAAGAGCAGTGGGAGTAATGGGAGTACTGGTGGAGGTGGAGGGTCAGGGGGGCTGAAGGACAAGAGGCCGTCCCTGGCTTCCTCCACCTCGTCTGGGGGAAGTCTGTTCGACGTGTGGGGGTCAAGCTCCAGCGACGGCAACAGGTGACAGAGAGATACACACACTCACGCATGCATGCATGCACACACGCACACACACACACACACACACACACACACACACACACACACACACACACACACACAATGAACATTTATTTATAAAACACTTTAAACATCAAACGGTGTGTCTCTTTAGGCTGCAGGTCTGCAGACCCCACAGTGCCTTCTCTCCGGTTCCGTTCACGCCTGCTTTCACCGGTAAGAACACACACTCCTGACTCTGTGTGTGTGTGTGTGTGTGTGTGTGTGTGTGTGTGTGTGTGTGTGTGTGTGTGTGTGTGCGTGCGTGCGCGCGTGTGTGTGTGTGTGTGTGTGTGTGTGTGTGTGTGTGTGTGTGCGTGCGTGCGTGCGCGTGTGTGTGTGTGTGTGTGTGTGTGTGTGTGTGTGTGTGTGTGTGAGCGAAACAAGGATTTTCATAAATTGTGGAATAAAATCTTTTCTTCCTTTTCTGTTGAACTGACTAACATTTCACATTTTCTCTCTTCTAACACCTGCGTGCATATTTCTGTGTGTGTGTGTGTCTCTGTGTGTGTGTGTGTGTGTCTCTGTGTGTGTGTGTGTGTGTGTGTGTGTGTGTGTGTGTGTGTGTGTGTGTGTGTGTGTGTGTGTGTGTAGGAGAGACGGTCTCTCTGGTAGATGTGGATTTCTCCGTCGGGGGCTGAACCCTCTCCGGCCCCCCACCCCCCCTCCTCCTCCCAGACGCAGCCTCAGTCTGCTCGGTACTTTCACTTACTCTATTTCCTATCGTCTGATGTCACCTTGTGTGTGTGTGAGTGTGTGTGTGTGTGTGTGTGTGTGTGTGTGTGTGTGTGTGTGTGTGTGTGTGTGTGTGTGTGTGTGTGTGTGTGTGTGTGTGTGTGTGTGTGTGTGTGTGTGTGTGTGTGTGTGTGTGTGTGTGTGTGTGTGTGTGTGTGTGTGTGTGTGTGTGTGTGTGTGTGTGTGTGTGTGTGTGAGTGAGTGTGTGAGTGAGTGTGTGAGAGTGTGTGAGTGTGTGTGTGTGTGAGTGTGAGTGTGTGTGTGCTGCCAAACGCTTGTTTTGTTCAGTGATCTTGACAACAAGCGTTCTCTACAATCACACAGTGCGTTTACATGCAGACTCATAATCGGGTAACTAAATGAATAAGACCTCAACAGGACTTGTAAACTGCATGTAAACACCTTTATCCGATCTACTTCGGACACAAATCGGCACATTAACGGACAAGAGAAGTCGGATAAGAACACCTAGATAACTCGTTCATAGTCGGCGTTCTCTCTGCATGTATACAGGGATCGGACATCGCATATCGGACTTCTCGTTCTGTGCTTTTGTGCCTGCGCGTGATAGGCTACACCATGGGTTATTGACGGAAGGGAACCGGACGTGGCTCTAAAACCACTTGTTGAAAGCATGGTTGAAAGGGCTACAGCGCCACCTAGCATAGTGTAGACAGCCATGCATCGGACATTTATCCGATTCTCTGAAAGGCCATGTATACTCAGACAAGTGACACGGTCCGTTCGAGTGTCTAGTTCGGTATATGTGATAATCCAATCTAGTTGTGCCATGGAAACGCACTGACTGGCTCCACCTTCAACCAGTCTACCCCTAACCCCTAGTTCTGTTTCACCCACCCACACACGCACACACACACACACACAGCCACACACACACACAGCCACACACACACACACACACACACACACACACACACACAGCCACACACACACACACACAGCCACACACACACACACACACACACACACAGCCACACACACACACACACACACACACACACACACACACAGCCACACACACACACACACACACACACACACACACACAGCCACACACACACACACAGCCACACACACACACACACACACACACAGCCACACACACACACACACATGCTAACATACCATTGGTCGACCCCTAACCATCTCTCCCTGTGTGTCTGACCTCCAGATGACCTGGGTGTTGCTGCTCAGCTCAGCCCGTTCACAGAGCATCATGTTGGGGCTTCGCTGCAGTCGCTGCCCCCCCCGACCCCTGGCTCTACCACCATCACTCAGCGCTATACAACACAGTCTGAGCCTCAACGGTAACACACACACAGAGACACACACACACACACACACACACACACACACACACACACACACACACACACACACACACACTCACACACTCTGACACTGCAAATATATATTTTTACGTTTTTCTCTTTCATAATCTTATTAAATACTGTCTGTGTGTGTGTGTGTCTGTCTCTCTTTGTATGTGTGTGTGTGTCTGTCTGTGTGTGTGTGTCTCTCTCTCTCTCCTCTCTCTCTCTCCCTCTGTCTCTCTTTGTATGTGTGTGTGTGTCTGTCTGTGTGTGTGTGTCTCTCTCTCTCTCTCTCTCTCTCTCTCTCTCTCTCTCTCCCTCTCTCTCTCTCTGTCTCTCTCTGTCTCTCTCTGTCTCTCTCTGTCTCTCTCTGTCTCTGTCTCTGTCTCTCTCTCTCTCTCTCTCTCTCTCTCTCTCTCTCTCTCTCTCTCTCTCTCTCTCTCTCTCTCTCTAGATTCCTTCCTGAGAGGTTTACCCAGGCCGACGCCCCTGCGGCCTCACACCCAACCCCGCTCCTCGCTGCTCGATCTCTGGACCCGACAACGGCAGCTTCGCCACCAGCCTCCGGGAGCTGGAGAAGGTTAGAGTTAGAAATGCTCTTTTTAAACTTTTTTATTTTTGTTCTTTTGATTATTATGGAGGAGTGGGGGGAAGGGGGAGGGGGAGGGTCAATATTGTTATGCTGACATGATCATATTATTGACAATTCTAATTAAAAATTAACTAAATTGGTCTTATGTAGCACACTTGATAATATGTATAATTCATTTTCATCAAATATTTTTACAGAAAATAAAAATAAATTTCATTTAACTTTTATTTATCCTGGAGAGACCAATTGAGGGGTGACCCTCATTTACAATGACGTCGAGATCAAAACAAATTCAAAGGAAAAACAACAATACATAAACAATATTCAACGCAAATATAGTTTGTTTAAATTGGTTAAAGGATATGAAGGTATTTAGTTTAATTTGTTGATAATACATTCTTCTTCAATGCTTCCATGTC